>NC_041387.1:363851611-363922631 GCF_002162155.2 Triticum dicoccoides | reverse complement strand
CGGAGCCGCCGCCTCCTCTCGCCGTCCCGCCCCGGAGCCCGCTGGCCGGAGCCGCCTGGTCCGGCTCTTCCCAGCGTCCCCGCGCCCTCGTCGGCGTCGCCATGAGCCGCCGCCGCCCTGGCCTCCCCGGTCCCGTTCGGGATTGAGGGAGACGACGGCCGCGTCCCCGCGTCGGCCCGACCCTGTGGGCCCCGTGGTCCGGCCTAGATTCACCGGCCCAGCTCGGCCTGCCCTGGCCTGCCTCCACACCGACCGGGCCAAGGCCTGCTAGGTGAGCCCGCCTAAAACCCGCCTGGTCACGTCTTAGTTATATTGCGCTCGCCGGTTTTTTTTTCGAAATTGACCAAGTCCCTAACATTATCATGCCATGTTCATCGCATTGTATCTCTGCACCCATAGCTCCGTTTCGTGCGTATAATATGTCAAATTGTTCGTCTCAATGTGTACATCATTTCATTCCATTGCATCATATTCATTTAAGGTCATCTTGATGCCTGAATCATCATTGTAAGAGTGCTTCATAATGTTTTCTGCTGTCTGTTAACAGAACGAGCTCTTTTATCATTTTTGCCATGATTGATGTGTGCATCCTATGAGGTTGATGTCTACATGTGTTTTGATCTATGCCATGTCTTCTTTACAGTGGTGTATGCCATGCATTTTTGTGATCAATGTGGTGACTAGCACAAGCATGCAAACTAGGCATCGTGATGTTGCTGATTTTAGTCCCTGTTTTGCTATTATTTTCATGCCGTGTAAACTTGATGCTACAGAGAGATCCATGCATATTTTGAGATACTTCAGTAAGGGTGTTTTGAAGATGTGGTTGTTGTCTATCCATTCATGCCCATTGTTGCAATTATGGAGTAGTCTAGCATGTCATTTTCGTGCTCTACTTTTGCTTCAAAATGTTTCCTGGCAGATTGTTTACATGTTATTCAATTTTCCCAAGGTTGCTATAGTTGATCCTTGCATGCTATGAAATTGTTCTTGACTTGGTTTGTTACATAAACATGTCTTCTTGATGATGCTATGCTTATATTGTCATGCAATGACTTGTGGTGAGTGAATCGAGCTTGTTAAGTAGTGTACTCGCTGTTGCTATTTTGCTAGGTTGAATCTGTTATTTCGCGATGCTATATAAACCTGATTCTACAAATCATTCTATGCATAATATGGAGATGTTCTATAAACATTTTCTGATCTACATGTAATCCTCTAACCATACATGCCCCTGGTTGCATTTATAGCTTACTGTAGATTGTTCATATCTTGCTCCAAAGTTGCTTCATAATGTTGTTGTCAGCCTGTTTACATTAAGTTCAGTTGTTTCCATGTGTTTTGCTAGTGATCCATGCATCCTATGACCTTGATCTTGCCATGCTTAGCTTCACAAATATGTCCTCTTACTGTTGGTTGCCTTGCCATGCCATGTATTGCTCTGTAGTGAGTTGCACAAGCTCATCTACATGCCTTCATAATTCTGTTTCTGCCACGTTTGAATCTATATTTTAACTTGCTATATTTACTTGGGTGCCATCATATTTTCTGATCCTTTTTGGCTTATGGTAAGTAAAGAACTTTTGATCTATGAAATTAGTAGATTCATGTCATGCCTTTGTTTGCCATGATAAGTTCCTGTAACATGTTGTTTGATAGCTCTAAACATTGCAACCTGATGTTATTTTCTGCAAAGTCTGAAATTGTTATAACTTGCAATCTTACCATGTGTGTTTGAGCATGTTCTAGTGATTTCTGGAGATAGCTCAGTGTTCATGTTTTGTTATGCTTTACCTGTACATCATGCCCATGCTTTTGTTTTCTTGTTGGGGTGCTGTAGCATGTTGTTTTGATGCTTGCAATATGCCTAGTTGCTGTTTTGGACAACTTGTCCTTTAAACTTGTATAGCGTGTGTGCGTTGAACCGTTGCTCCGTTTTGAGTGTGCTCTATATGAAACTTGCTTGATTTTGCATGTAGATTCATATTATCTTGTTGCATCCATGTTTTGAGGTGTTTGCTTGATGTTTGAGTGCATTTTGCATCAATGCCATGTTTAATTTGTTTTGCTCATATCTTCTAGACCGTAGCTCCGAACTAAATGAACTTTATAAGTAACTTGACTAGAATCTCGTGTAGATCATCTTGGTGCATCTTAACTTGATGTTTAACAACTTGAACATAAGGTTTATTCAGATCTGGACCAATTTCGAAATATGCATATGAGGACTTACCGGAATTGTTATATGTTGTTCCCGGCCTCATTTAAACTTGCCTTGATGTGTTGCTCTTGTTTGCATCATCCCTTGCCATGAATAGCTTCATGTAGCCTTGTCATGCATCATTCTTGTTGTGCATCATGTCATGTTCATGTGTGGTGTGTTTACCATGTTGTGTGCTTCTTCTTGTTAGTTCCTGTTTCGTTGCGATCATGAGGATTCGTTCGTCTACGCTTGGTTCGGCTTCATCCGTTCGTCTTCTTCATGGACTCGTTCTTCTTCCTAGCGGGATTTCAGGCAAGATGACCGCTACCCTGGATCTCACTACTATCATTGCTATGCTAGTTGTTTCGTTCTACCGCTATGTTATGCTACCTATCACCTGTTTATCAAGCCTCCCATATTGCCATGAACCTCTAACCTTTGACACCTTTCCTATGCAAACTGTTGTTTGGCTATGTTACCGCTTTGCTCAGCCCCTCTTATAGCGTTGCTAGCTGCAGGTGAAGTTGAAGATTTCTCCATGGTGGACAGGATTTTGGTTGGGATATCACAATATCTCTTATATTATTAATGCATCTATATACTTGGTAAAGGGTGGAAGACTCGGCCTTTTGCCTGGTGTTTTGTTCCACTCTTGCCGCCCTAGTTTCTGTCATACCGGTGTTATGTTCCCGGATTTTGCGTTCCTTACGCGGTCGGATGATTTATGGGACCCCCTTGACAGTTCGCTTTGAATAAAACTCCTCCAGCAAGGCCCAACCTTGGTTTTACCATTTGCCTCACCACCACCTATCCCTTTCCCTTGGGTCGGCCAACCCGAGGGTCATCTTTATTTTAGCCCCCCCGGGCCAGTGCTTGTCTAAGTGTTAGTCCGAACTGAGCAGCCTGCGGGGCCACCTCGGGGCAACTCGAGGATTGGTTTTACTCGTAGCTTGACTTATCCGGTGTTGCCCTGAGAATGAGATATGTGCAGCTCCTATCGGGATTGTCGACGCATCGGGCGGCTTTGCTAGTCTTGTTTTACCATTGTCGAAATGTCTTGTAAACCGGGATTCCGAGTCTGATCGGGTCTTCCTGGGAGAAGGTCTATTCCTTCGTTGATCGCGAGAGCTTGTCATGGGCTAAGTTGGGACACCCCTGCAGGGTATAATCTTTCGAAAGTCGTGCCTGCGGTTATAGGCAGATGGGAATTTGTTAATGTCCGGTTGTAGATAACTTGACACCAGATACGAATTAAAACGCATCAACCGCGTGTGTAGCCGTGATGGTCTCTTCTCGGCAGAGTCCGGGAGGTGAATACGATTTCTGGGTTATGTTTGACGTAAGTAGGAGTTCAGGATCACTTCTTGATCATTGCTAGCTTCACGACCGTTCTGCTTGCTCTCTTCTCGCTCTTATTTGCGTATGTTAGCCACCATATATGCTTAGTCGCTGCTGCGGCCTCACCACTTTACCCCTTCCTTTCCCTTTAAGCTTTGCTAGTCTTGATACCCATGGTAATGGGATTGCTGAGTCCTCGTGGCTCACAGATTACTACAACAACAACAGTTGCAGGTACAGGTTATGCGATGATCATGACGCGAGAGAGATGCTTGCTTGCGTTGAGTTCTTCTTCTGCTTCTTTGATCAGGGGATAGGTTCCAGGTCGGCAGCCTGGGCTAGCAGGGTGGATGTCATTGAGTTTCTATTTGTGTTTCATCCGCAGTCAGATGATGCTCTGATGTATTGTGATGTTGTATTCGTGTGGCATTGTATGCCTTATGTATGTATCCCCATCTATTATGTAATGTTGATGTAATGATATCCACCTTGCAAAAGCGTTTCAATATGCGGGTCTATCCTTGGTGGGACCTTCGAGTTCCTTTTGGATAGGGTCGCATATTGGGCATGACAAGTGATGAGTTTGGATACATGATGCAAGAGCAATATCAGATGTCCATGATGGATGAGCTGAAGTTCTTCCTTGGTCTTCAAATTCGTCAGCAAAGAAATGGCATCTTCATATCTCAAGAAAAATATCTCAAAGACTGTCTGAAGAAGTTTGGCATGCAAGATTGCAAAGGTTACACGACGCCAATGCCAGCCAAACATTATCTTGGTCCTGACGACAATGGTAAAGAGTTCGATCAAAAGGTATACCGCTCCATGATTGGTTCTTTACTTTACCTATGTGCATCTAGGCCAGATATTATGCTTAGTGTTTGCATGTGTGCTCGATTCCAAGCGGCACCAAAGGAATCGCATCACTTAGCTGTGAAGCGAATTCTTCGATATTAGGCTTACACCCCAACACTCGGATTATGGTATCCAAAGGGCTCAGGATTTGATCTGGTTGGATTCTCGGATGCTGATTATGATGGTGACAAAGTGGATCGCAAGTCTACATCAGGAACATGTCACTTTCTGGGACGATCACTTGTCTGTTGGTCTTCAAAGAAGCAAAACTATGTATCACTCTCAACTGCTGAATCTGAATACATTGCTGCTCGATCGTGTTGTGCTCAGCTTCTGTGGATGAAGCAGACTCTCAAGGACTATGGCGTCAATCTGAAACAAGTACCTCTCTTCTACGACAACGAAAGCGCCATCAAGATTGCCAACAATCCAGTTCAGCACTCAAAGACAAAGCACATTGAAATTCGTCATCACTTTCTCAGAGATCATGTCATGAAGAAAGATATTGACATCATTCACGTCAACATTGAAGAGCAACTGGCAGATATCTTCACAAAGCCCCTGGATGAGAAAAGGTTTTGCAAGTTACGGTGTGAGCTAAATATCTTGGAATCCTCAAATGTCCTGTGATCAAGCACACATCCTAACACTTATGCATGTTGATGACTTAGATGTGCAACACATGAAGTAAAGTATATCTTCAATCAATGAAGACTTACATTCTGAGTGTGAATACATTAACGTGGAATTTGACTTCGGAGCGCCACGATAATTGTGCGCCGTGTCTGGGTCTAATACTTCCTATACGGTGGGTAACGCCACCACCAAATTTCTTGGTTTGAAGTGTTTCACTCATGGCGTTATTGTTGAATATCTTCGCATTTGATTTGACTTCAAAATTTCAACTAATCTTCATGATTTACTTCACTAGGTTGATTTGATTGCTTTTTCATATATATATATATATATATATATATATATATATATATATATATATATACTAGTATTATATCCTCTACAGCATTCACTTATAGCTATGTCTTCATTGTTGAATCTTTTGAACTAAGTGAATGTGATTGGACCCTAATCTCTCTATGCTTACTATCTCAAACTCTATCTGTCCAAATCATATGTATTCTATTGAAACTGTCGAATGTCTTCTCTGCATCCTTGTCAGCAGAAGACACAGAGACAAACATTAAGTCTGTTAAATGATTGAAATCGGAGAAGCCGGAATGACCATCCGACAAACTTGGCGGGCGTGGGAACGTGGGATAACTCTGAGTATGTTGCATGCTTGCCACGTGTTCCTCAGATGTGAACAGGCAGGGGCACCTGCGTAATTGCGTTGTGCCGCACACCTTCTTATAAATACGTGCCCCCTGCGGTCAAGAAAACCTTCTTCCACCTCTCCACCTCGTCAAAACCCTAGCGCCACCGCTAGCTCTCGACGACGCCGGCGACGAAGCGCTTAGCTGCCGCGACTTCTCCGACGTCGTCCTCACGCCGGCCGCAGGCATCGTCCTCTCCGTCGCCACCGTAGGTGTCCTCCGTCACCAAGTTAGGGCACGATGGATTGAACTGCTCGGTCTCCTATTCATCCCATCTAGCAGTTCATCGTGTGGTAAATATAACTCTATTTTTACCAGCTTTTTGATCCTCAATGATTCATCCAATTTACCAAAATTGGTTTCTGTCTATACAAAGTTAGATCTATTCTGTCTGCATCTCATACTGCCTAGTATATTCACTTAAGCTTCATATCTAGTTAGATTCCTCGCTTGTCCTTATTCACGGATTCGTACAAATCTGGAACCAACTCTCAACATATAAGTGAATGTCTTCGCAACATGAGGTCAATGTCTTCAAACTGATTTATCTTCAAAATCTTCTGAGAATGCATATGACCTCTTCCCCTTCCCTCGCATCTCTAATGCTGTCACAGGTACATGTCCGTGGGAGAATCCCTAGGTTCTCATAGTCTGCATTCGTTTGCAGAATTCTTACAGCAACACATTGAATCTCCCGAAGCTAGTTCCTGTCTGACCAGCAAGCGAAAGCCTTTGAAGCCTTTGAACATATTGAAACCATTCAGTTTGAAGTTCATGGCTACGGAGAAATCTGTAAGGAAGGGTGGCAGACAGCATCAAGGGAGAACATCAAAGGATCTGCCTGATGATCTTGCAGAACTTTACAAGACAGATCCTGAAGAGGATTATAATCAGCGCAAGACACGAATCCAATGGATTCGACGCTATTGGGCTGAACAATGGTTCAAGTACAAGTTCGTGACCCAGGAGTACGCTGAGAAGAATGCTATCAAGAGTCCTTGGGGTGATATTCTCTATCGAGGCCTTCCCCCCAAGAACAAAGCTGACACCATTGCATAAGAATTCTATCCTTGTATGGTCCGTGGACCACAACCTGAGAATGCCGATCCATCATCATTGCTCTGGTGTCATGACGACAATCTCTTCAAGCGCAACTTCTAGTATGCAAAGGCATCGGCAAAGGAAAACAAGAAGTCATGGGGATTAGACTTCAATCCTGGTCCCTCTACTCCCCGTGATGATGGCACACGTGAAGCGGAAGAAAATAGAATCGGTCCCTTTTCAAACCTTGATGGCCTCATCTCTTACATCTTGGTACAAGGTGCCAAAGTGGATCATTCTGATAATGATGTTGATTCTGGTGAAGCCCCAGCTCCTCCTCCAAGGCCGCAGAAGCCAAAGAAAATTAAGGCTTCAACATCAGCTGCACATCCAAAAGCTTCTCGTGTGAAGCCACTGGCCACTGCACCTCCTAAAGACAGTGTGCAGTCTGAAGATCTTTCACGCATCTCCAAGAAGATGGAGAAGAAAAAGAAAATCATCAAGAGTACTGATCAGACATTGACTCCTGCTGCTATTCTGCATGAAGAGCACATTGATCTGTCCAGCGATGATGATCTTGCAGATGATGCTCTTGAGCAACTGATCAAGAGCAAGGAAGAAGCAGAGATCTTCAATAATTTACCTCTCTTTGATGTGTCAGTCATCCATAACTTCATTAATGAATGGTTTGACACACCAAATCTCAGCTTTGATGATCTGCAACTTCCAATTGGCCTCAGCATCGCCTTCAATGGCGCCATTGCTTCTGAGCTAGCTATTGCTCAGCGCATTGTCGAACTGAAGCACAAGATTGACTATGAAAAGGCTCAGTTCAAGAAGCATGTGGCCAAGCTCAGCGTGCAAGATGTCAAGAACTTCAAGATCATGCTTCACGAGCTCAAAGAGGCGTTTCACAAGAAGCGTGAAGAAGCTAGAGGCTCTCGTGAGCGCATGAAAAATCTGGCTGACAAGTGTGTGCTTGCCTACAATGAGGCTGAGAAGCGCAAGGCTCTTGGTCGTCCTGGCATCGACCCCAGGATGGCTGCAAAGAAGAAGAAGCTACCAACTGTCCAACATGCACCTTCAAGGCAAGATGAACCTTGCATTGTCTTCCCAAGCAGCATGACTGGCTCAAAGCCAAAAGTCACGTCAACCGCTTCAAAACAGAAGAAGACGAGGGCTGCAGAGGCTGAAGCCAGAAAAAGGAAAACCTCAGAAGCCTCTGATGCTGCTCCCTCCAAGAAGAAGTGCAAGACCAAGAAAAATCGGGCTGCTCCCACAGAGCCCCTTGTTGTTGAACCCATCTCAGTGGTTCGTCCTGCATCTGCAACCCAAGAACTACGAATGACTGTTCATGAGCCTGCTTCCACAGAGGCTCCTGAAGCTGAAGAGATTCCAGCAGTTGATCCCATCACTGCTGAAGACATTGGTCACCATGACAATGTTGAACATGATGAAGTTCTTCCTCAAATTGAATACAATGTGGTATCATCGCATGTTCTTACGAACAGAGAAATCATCAGCATTGGTCGTCCTCTGACGCCAATTGCTCAGGATGCTTCATGGGCTTATCGCCCGCAACAACAAGACTCCCCCAGTACTCCCCAACAACAACAAGCCACACCATCTGTGCAAGTTGAAGAGGATGAGGGCCTGCCTACTCCATCTCCCAAGGCGTCGCCTGTCCTACAAAGGCTTCACAAAGGACCAAGGCCTCAAGTCCCTCTTCCGAGCGTTCCAGAAGGAGAAGTGCACCATCAACTTGTTGCACGTCAAGTGTTTTCAGAAGCCACTCCAACTGTGAATGTCTCCGTGTCTGTAGCCCCAGCTGCTGAAGACAATCCGGCTGCATCAGCCGATAACGAACTTCAAGAAGAACGTGTCCCTACTCCCCCTATTCCTGAAGAAGCTGTTCATGAAGTGAACATGTCTCTGCCTGACCCTCCAGCTCATCAAGTGGAGGTTGAAAACCTTGAGGCTGCCACCACCAACACCAATGAAGCCTATGACATAGTCATGGCTGAAGCTACTGTGGAGCCTGTCCCAAGCACCGTACCAGAAGTCAATGCTAAAAATGCTCCTGAAGCTTCTGTTGTGCAGCCCGAAGCCACTGTTGCTGCCACTGCTCCTGTTTCGCCACCAAGGCCCTATACAATTGAGCAAGCATACAACCATGGCAAGCTAATCATAGTAAGATGGCCCGTTCTGGTCCATCCGCCTAATGTCTCTGGTCCTCAGTTTGACTATCACATTGAGCATAGGCCTCAGGTCCAGAAGCCAAAGCCAAGACTGCCAAGGTTTCCAGGTACTGCCACATCTGTCGGGTCCTTCAATGCAAATGGCTTCAAAAGCCACAACACATTCTTTGACAGCTCAAAGAACCCCTACACAAGGCCAAGAATATCATCAGATCGTTTCTGGAGTCATCAGCAACGAAGCTATTACTCCTGCGTTCTGTATGATCAAGGGAGCATTTTCCCTCATATGCGCCTCGACACTGAAGCCATTGCTGGACTGCCATGCTAAGAAGAAGCACTTGACTGCTTTCGTGATGTTGGTCTGCTCAGCTTTGTGACAGACAAAGAACATTGGAATGAAGAACTATTGCTTCAATTCTATGCTACCCTCCACATTCGCGGCTACAACAAAGATACAAAGACATGGGTTCTCGAGTGGATGACAGGAAATGTTCATCATGAAGCCAAAGCTCTTGACATCATTGAGCTTACAGGCCTATCCACTCCCGGAGAGCTATATGAACCTCGTTGTCAAAACCACCGCAATGCACTGGAGAGCATCTTCCATAAACCAGAACCAAACATGAGCCAGATGTTGAGCATGATGAAGCCTTTGCCACATGATGCTGAATATCCAAAGGAGTTCTTTGTTGATGACCTTGAGTATCTGCCGCGCACCATATATCACATCATACGGCGGACTCTGTGGCCGATCAAAGGACATTCATCAACTGCAAAACTTGATGGAGCCATGAAGACATTGGTCTTTTACATCCTCAATGGCATCAGCTTCAATGCACAAGATTTCTTCCTTCGGCAACTGGCTGCATCTGGATCTGACCTTTTTGGACTGAAATTCTATGCTCCATGGGCCATGCACCTCATCAAGCAACATTCTGCTATCAACTATCAGCCCTCTGCTCGCAATCATGAGATCTTCCTACCAGAGGTTGATACGTCAGTTGAAGCCATATACCCTGAGCCTGCCAAGAAGCCTCTTAGTCTTCAAAATGCTGAACACCAAAGCTTCACTCAGCCTATTGAAGGAGTCCAAGCAGTAACTCATGTCTATCCAATGGCTGGAAACACTCGTCTACCTCATCATGCGCCAACTGAAGCTACTGAGAGCACAATTGCTCAAAGGCCTCGGAAGCGCTCTCGGGTCCTAGATGACCAAGAACTTCTTGTGGCCCTGCATCAGAAACAAGAAAAGCATCATTTTTGGCTCAAGTGTCAGATGCAAAGCCTCTTGGTGGATGTAAATCGCATTCGAAACCTTGCCACCAAGAATGCCTTTGTCACTCACGAAACTTGTCGGCGATCATGGAAGAGTTTGACCCTGCTCAGTGCTGAAGCAGATCTTCAAGACGATGGCTTCACTGAGAGATTCAAGTTTGACTCCACTCCTCCACGGAATGCTGTCCTACGTAGAACTCCATCTCTTGAAGACTCTGACTATTCTTCCTCCGTGGCAACTGTAAATGCCAATGTGATCAATGATGAAGACGATGCAACTTCACCGCCCCCTACTTCTGCACGCATCGACACTGCACCAAGTTCATCTGCACCGCCAAACAACAACGACAACCCTAATGCTTCACCTACTCCTCATGGGGACGAGTAGATGCTCTATGTCTTCAAACCTTTCTGGTCATTAATGACAAAAGGGGGAGAAGCATATGAGTTGATAGTCTTCAAGCGGGTTCATAAGGGCGGTTGCTTTATATTTTTGCCTAGTGCTTACAACTCTTGCTTTTGATACACTTCGTTCTTTGAGTTGTAACACTTAAACTTGATGGTCGTCTGCTACTTATTTGCGTTTCCACGTGCGATGATAACTTCCGCACTTAGATCATTCTGCAGACATCTATTTTTCATTATGCATGTCATGTTGGAAATATGCCCTAGAGGCAATAATAAATTGATTATTATTATATTTCCTTGTTCATGATAATCGTTTATTATCCATGCTAGAATTGTATTGATAGGAAACTCAGATACATGTGTGGATACATAGACAACACCATGTCCCTAGTAAGCCTCTAGTTGACTAGCTCGTTGATCAATAGATGGTTACGGTTTCCTGACCATGGACATTGGATGTCGTTGATAACGGGATCACATCATTAGGAGAATGATGTGATGGACAAGACCCAATCCTAAGCCTAGCACAAGATCATGTAGTTCGTATGCTAAAGCTTTTCTAATGTCAAGTATCATTTCCTTAGACCATGAGATTGTGCAACTCCCGGATACCGTAGGAGTGCTTTGGGTGTGCCAAACGTCACAACGTAACTGGGTGGCTATAAAGGTACACTACGGGTATCTCTGAAAGTGTCTGTTGGGTTGGCACGAATCGAGATTGGGATTTTGTCACTCCGTGTAAACGGAGAGGTATCTCTGGGCCCACTCGGTAGGACATCATCATAATGTGCACAATGTGACCAAGGGGTTGATCACGGGATGATGTGTTACGGAACGAGTAAAGAGACTTGCCGGTAACGAGATTGAACAAGGTATCGGTATACCGACGTGATCTTGACGTGAGCACATGCCTTGACGTGATCTTGAAGGTGTTCAAGATGGATCAGTCAAAGAAGGAGTTCTTGCCTGAGTTGTAAGGTATGAAGTTAAGACTTAAAGCTCGACCATGGCAGAATAGAGAGAAAGGAACGAAGGTCGTCCCCTATGCTTAAGACATAGGCTCTACAGTATGCTATGCTGTGTACCGCACCTGAAGTGTGCTTTACCATGAGTCAGTCAAGGGGTACAAGAGTGATCCAAGAATGGATCACAGGACAGCGGTCAAAGTTATCCTTAGTAACTAGTGGACTAAGGAATTTTCTCAATTATGGAGGTGGTAAAAGAGTTCGTCGTAAAGGGTTACGTCGATGCAAGCTTAACACCTATCCGGATAGCTCTGAGTAGAGATACCGGATACGTATAATGGAGCAACAATTTA
Source organism: Triticum dicoccoides (assembly GCF_002162155.2). Taxonomy (NCBI): domain Eukaryota; kingdom Viridiplantae; phylum Streptophyta; class Magnoliopsida; order Poales; family Poaceae; genus Triticum; species Triticum dicoccoides. Next base: position 363,910,664 of record NC_041387.1, on the reverse strand, counting down.
GAATAGCTCCAAGTAGAACAGTTATTTGGAATAGCTCCAAATAGAACGTGGTAGCTGCATCTAGGAGATGACATAGAGATTTGTAAAGCACACACGGATCTGAAAGGTTCAGACCCGTTGACTATAACCTCTCTCACAAGCATAACATGATCAAACCCAGAACTCATCGAGTGTTAATCACATGTTAAATGTGAACTAGATTATTGACTCTAGTAAACTCTTTGGGTGTTAGTCACATGGGGATGTGACCTTGAGTGTTAATCACATATCGATGTGAACTAGATTATTGGCTCTAGTGCAAGTGGGAGACTGTTGGAAATATGCCCTAGAGGCAATAATAAATTGATTATTATTATATTTCCTTGTTCATGATAATCGTTTATTATCCATGCTAGAATTGTATTGATAGGAAACTCAGATACATGTGTGGATACATAGACAACACCATGTCCCTAGTAAGCCTCTAGTTGACTAGCTCGTTAATCAATAGATGGTTACGGTTTCCTGACCATGGACATTGGATGTCGTTGATAACGGGATCACATCATTAGGAGAATGATGTGATGGACAAGACCCAATCCTAAGCCTAGCACAAGATCATGTAGTTCGTATGCTAAAGCTTTTCTAATGTCAAGTATCATTTCCTTAGACCATGAGATTGTGCAACTCCCGGATACCGTAGGAGTGCTTTGGGTGTGCCAAACATCACAACGTAACTGGGTGGCTATAAAGGTACACTACGGGTATCTCTGAAAGTGTCTGTTGGGTTGGCACGAATCGAGATTGGGATTTTGTCACTCCATGTAAACGGAGAGGTATCTCTGGGCCCACTCGGTAGGACATCATCATAATGTGCACAATGTGACCAAGGGGTTGATCACGGGATGATGTGTTACGGAACGAGTAAAGAGACTTGCCGGTAACGAGATTGAACAAGGTATCGGTATACCGACGATCGAATCTCGGGCAAGTACCATACCGCTAGACAAAGGGAATTGTATACGGGATTGATTGAGTCCTTGACATCGTGGTTCATCCGATGAGATCATCGTGGAACATGTGGGAGCCAACATGGGTATCCAGATCCCGCTGTTGGCTATTGACCGGAGAACATCTCAGTCATGTCTGCATGTCTCCCGAACCCGTAGGGTCTACACACTTAAGGTTCGATGACGCTAGGGTTATAAAGGAAGCTTGTATGTGGTTACCGAATGTTGTTCGGAGTCCCGGATGAGATCCCGAACGTCACGAGGAGTTCCGGAATGGTCCGGAGGTAAAGATTTATATATAGGAAGTCTTGTTTCGGCCATCGGGACAAGTTTCGGGGTCATCGGTATTGTACCGGGACCACCGGAAGGGTCCCGGGGGCCCACCGGGTGGGGCCACCTGCCCCGGGGGGCCACATGGGCTGTAGGGGGTGCGCCTTGGCCTACATGGGCCAAGGGCACCAGCCCCTAAAGGCCCATGCGCCAAGATATAGGAAAAAGGGGAGAGTCCTAAAGGGGGAAGGCACCTCCGAGGTGCCTTGGGGAGGATGGACTCCTCCCCCCCTCTTAGCCGCACCCTTTCCTTGGAGGAAGGGGCAAGGCTGCGCCTCCCCCCTCTCCCCTGCCCCTATATATAGTGGAGGGGAGGGAGGGCATCCATACCTGAGCCCTTGGCGCCTCCCTCCCTCCCGTGACACCTCCTCCTCTCCCGTAGGTGCTTGGCGAAGCCCTGCAGGATTGCCACGCTCCTCCATCACCACCACGCCGTTGTGCTGCTGCTGGATGGAGTCTTCCTCAACCTCTCCCTCTCTCCTTGCTGGATCAAGGCGTGGGAGACATCGTCGAGCTGTACGTGTGTTGAACGCGGAGGTGTCGTCCGTTCGGCACTAGGATCATCGGTGATCTGAATCACGACGAGTACGACTCCATCAACCCCGTTCACTTGAACGCTTCCGCTTAGCGATCTACAAGGGTATGTAGATGCACTCTCCTTCCCCTCGTTGCTAGTCTCTCCATAGATAGATCTTGGTGACACGTAGGAAAATTTTGAATTTCTGCTACGTTCCCCAACATGTCATTCTATTAGTTATATCATTTTGTGCATGATGAATTATCTTCATAAGTTGAAGAGGATCTCCACAAGTACAACCTGACATGTACATTTGCATTCCAAAAGCAAATCATTTATATGCACATCTTCAGGGGGAGCCCTTGCCACTTATGAAGACAATACGCTATCCTTTACAATTTCACATACTTCTTTCCCGTTGAAAACTTCAACCAGTTTGTCATCAATCACCAAAAAGGGGGAGATTGTAAGTGCATCTAGTGCCACCCCTAGTTGGTTTTGGAGTATTGACGACAAAGTTGGTTGAGGGACTAATGCGTTTGTGAGAATTGCAGCATAACGCAGGAAGTGTCCCTCATTGATTCGGTTTACCTACCGGAGATGACCCCTAAAAATGTATGAAGACATTGAATACATTGGTGGTGTGTGAAGATATTCACAATGAAGACTATGACATGAGAAGACATTGAGTGAAGACTATGGAGCGCGAAGACTGAGTTGTTTCGTTGTTTCCTTTTCTTCTTTGTTGAGTCATAGGAACCACCGTACTGTTAAGTGGGGTCAAAGTCAGAGTGACTGAAGTGATGCTCAAACAAATCCTATGTCTTCGAGCGAAGACAATGAGTGCAAATCTTATCCAGAGCTGGATGAGTCAGCTTTGCTTGTAGCCCAAGTAAAGTTGTTGTGTGCGTTTGAAATCTGACCGTTGGAACACATGTCAGTTCCTTAGTGACACAGGGTCATTTCGGACATATCAGGTCGGGTTGCCTTGTGGCTATAAATAGCCCACCCCCTACACCATAAATTGGTGGCTGCTCAGAGTTAGCTTATGGCTTTTGTCGTTTTGAGAGCAACCCACCTCGAAGCCTTTGAGAGAGAAATCCTTGCAAGGACAAAGCCCAAACACCCAGAGCCAAAGAGTGTTAGGCTTCACTGAAGTCTTTCTGTCTGTGTGACTTGAAGACTTATTACACTTGAGGACTGTGTATCCTCCAGCCGGTTAGGCGTCGCGTTCTGAGCATCCAAGAGTCATTGTGGATTGCCGGTGAACAAAGTCTGTGAAGGTTCGGAAGTCTACCTTGAAGACTTACCAGAGTGATTGGGCGAGGACTGTGTGTCCTTAGCTCAAGGGGAATAAGGTGAAGACGCGGTCTTCTGAGTTGAATCTCAGCCTCCCTAACCAGACGTACAGTTGTCACAGCAACTGGAACTGGTCCAACAAATCCTGTGTCTTCAACAAGTGACTGGTTCTATCCCTTCCCTCCTTTACTTTGAGTTTGTCTTCGTGAAGTCATTGCTTATTTGGCTTATCTGTTTGACTTCATTGCTTGACTACTATCGTTAATTGGCTTCATACTATCTTCCATCCTGATCCTTACTACCTAGCTGCTATTAGTCTTTGTACGTTCACACTATTGCATACTTGACTATGGCTTGCTTGTTGTAGTTTGTCTTCCGCTGCATATCAATTAGGTTATTTCTATTGTCTGTCCTCGAAACTTCCACGTTTTGAAGACTTTGAGAAAAATCGCCTATTCACCCCCCCCCCCTCTAGTCGATAACTAGCACTTTCAATTACTCTTTGCAATAAGTGGTTGGATTCTTTAGATCTACAAATTTCAGAATATGAAGGGAAACGTAAAGAACCTCCCGGGTTCGAGCATGACTCCACTAAGAAGTTAAAAATTAAAGACGGCACTACTTAGATCTATCCTCGCTTTTATGCCTAGCTTGGGGCGTTAAACAATAGCGCTAGTTGGGAGGCAACCCAATTTTATTTTTGTTTTTTTGTTTTTGCTTCTGTCTAGTAATAAATATTTCATCTATCTTCTGTTTAGATGTGTTTTCATCTTTTAGTTAGTGTTTGTGCCAAGTAGAACCTATAGGATAACCTATGGTGATAGTTAATTTGATTCTGCTGAAAAACAGAAACTTTGCACGCACGAAAATAATTTTAGTAATTCTCAGGAACGTGATTTTGCGTTTATTCTTTTTTCTGTAGATCAATAGATAAATTTCCCAGGACTTCCTATTTTGGTAGGAGTTTTAGAGTTCCAGAAGTATTCGAGAGTTACAGATTTCTACAGACTGTTCTACTTTTGACAGATTCTGTTTTTCCTGTGTTGTTTGCTTATTTTGATGCATCTATGGCTAGTATTCGGGGGTATGAACCATAGAGAAATTGGAATACAGTAGGTTTAACACCAATATAAATAAAGAATGAGTTCATTACAGTACCTTATGTGGTGGTTTTTCTTTCTTGCACTAACGGAGCTCATGAGATTTCCTGTTGAGTTTTGTGTTGTGAAGTTTTCAAGTTTGGGGTAAATATTTGATGGACTATGGAATAAGGAGTGGCAAGAGCCTAAGCTTGGGGATACCCATGGCACCCCAAGATATTCAGGGATAACCAAAAGCCTAAGCTTGGGGATGCCCCGGAAGGCATCCCCTCTTTCATCTTCGTCTATCGGTAACTTTACTTTGAGCTATATTTTTATTCGCCACATGATATGTGTTTTGCTTGGAGCGTCTTGTATGATATTAGTCTTTGATTTTTAGTTTACCACAATCATCCTTGCTGTACACATATTTTGGGAGAAGCCCACTTGATTTAGAATTTATTAGAATACGCTATGTGCTTCACTTATATCTTTTGAGCTAGATAGTTTTTGCTCTAGTGCTTCACTTATATCTTTTAGAGCATGGCGGTGGCTTGATTTTGTAGAAATTGTGGATCTCTCATGCTTCACTTATATTATTTTGAGATTCTCTTAGAACATCATGGTATTTTCTATGATTATAAAATTGGTCCTAGAATGATGGGCATCCAAGTTGTGTATAATAAAAACTATCATAGAAAGTGAATTGGATGCTATGATCAATTTGATGCTTGATAATTGTTTTGAGATATAGAGGTGGTAATATTAGAGTCATGCTAGTTGGGTGATTATGAATTCAAAGAATACTTGTGTTGAAGTTTGTGATTCCCGTAGCATGCATGTATGGTGAACCGCTTTGTGATGAAGTTGGAGCACAATTTTATTTATTGATTGTCTTCCTTATGAGTGGCGGTCGGGGACGAGCAATGGTATTTTCCTACCAATCTATCCCCCTAGGAGCATGCACGTAGTACTTTGTTCACAATGGCTTGTAGATTTTTGCAATAAGTATATGAGTTCTTTATGACTAATGTTGAGTCCATGGATTATACGCACTCTCACCTTCCACCATTGCTAGCCTCTCTTGTGCCGCGCAACTTTCGCCGGTACCATACACCCACCATATACCTTCCTCAAAACAGCCACCATACCTACCTATTATGGCATTTTCATAGCCATTCCGAGATATATTGCCATGCAACTTTCCACCGTTCCGTTTATATGACACGCATCATCATTGTCATATTGCTCTTTGCATGACCATGTAGTTGACAACGTATTTGTGGCAAGGCCACCTTCATAATTTTCATACATGTCACTCTTGATTCATTGCATATCCCGGTACACCGCCGGAGGCATTCATATAGAGTCATATCTTGTTCTAAGTATCAGGTTGTAATCTTGAGTTGTAAGCAAATAGAAGTGTGATGATCTTTATTATTAGAGCATTGTCCCAGTGAGGAAAGGATGATGGAGACTATGATTGCCCCATAAGTCGGGATGAGACTTCGGACTTTAAATAAAAAAAGAGAAAGGCCAAATAAAAAAATGAGAGAAAAAGAGAGAAGGGACAATGCTACTATCCTTTTTACCACACTTGTGCTTCAAAGTAGCACCATGATCTTCATGATAGAGAGTCTCCTATGTTGTCACTTTCATATACTTGTGGGAATTTTTCATTATAAGAACTTGGCTTGTATATTCCAATGATGGGCTTCCTCAAAATACCCTAGGTCTTCGTGAGCAAGCGATTTGGATGCACACCCACTTAGTTTCTTTTGTTGAGCTTCCATACATTTATAGCTCTAGTGCATCCGTTGCATGGCAATCCCTACTCACTCAGATTGATATCTATTAATGGGCATCTCCATAGCCCATTGATACTCCCAGTTGATGTGAGACTATCTTCTCCTTTTTGTCTTCTCCACAACCACCATTCAATTCCACATATAGTGCTATGTCCATGGCTCACGCTCATGTATTGCGTGAAAGTTGAAAAAGTTTGAGATTACTAAAGTATGAAACAATTGCTTGGCTTGTCATCGGGGTTGTGCATGATTAAATACTTTGTGTGATGAAGATAGAGCAACAGCCAGACTATATGATTTTGTAGGGATAACTTTCTTTAGCCATGTTATTTTGAGAAGACATGATTGCTTTGATTAGTATGCTTGAAGTATTACTATTTCTTATGTCAATATGAACTTTTATTTTGAATCATTTGGATCTGAACATTCATGCCATAATAAAGAAAATTACATTGAGAATTATGCTAGGTAGCATTCCACATCAAAAATTCTGGTTTTATCATTTACCTACTCGAGGACGAGCAGGAATTAAGCTTGGGTATGCTTGATACGTCTCCAACGTATATATAATTTTTTATTGTTCCACGCTATTATATTACCCGTTTCGGATGTTTATGGGCTTTACTTTACACTTTTATAACATTTTTGGGACTAACCTACTAACCGGAAGCCCATCCCGGATTGCTGTTTTTTTTTGCATATTTCAGTGTTTCGAAGAAAAGGAATATCAAACGGAGTCCAAACGCGATGAAACCTTCGGGAGCGATCTTTTTCGAACAAATGCAAACCTGGAGACTTGGATTGGAAGACAAGAAACAAGCGAGGCAGCCACGAGGGTGCCCGGCGCGCCCCCTAAGGTGGGCGCCCCCCCCACCCTCGTGGGCCCCTCGGGCATCCACCGACCTACTTCTTCCTCCTATATATACCCACGTACCCCGAGAACATCAGAACAGACCATGAAAACCTAATTCCACCGCCGCAACCTTTTGTATCCGCGAGATCCCGTCTTGGAGCCTTCGTCGGCGCTCCGCCGGAGGGGGAATCGACCACGGAGAGCCTCTACATCATCTCCAAGGCCCTTCCGATGAGTTGTGAGTAGTTTACCACATACCTTCGGGTCCATAGTTATTAGCTAGATGGCTTCTTCTCTCTCTTTGATTCTCAATACAAAATTCTCCTCGATCTTCTTTGAGATCTATTCAATGTAACTCTTTTTCCGGTGTGTTTGTCGAGATCCCATGAATTGTGGGTTTATGATCAAGTTTATCTATGAGAAATATTTGAATCTCCTCTGAATTCTTTTATGTGTGATTAAGTTATCTTTTCAAGTCTCTTCGAATTATCAGTTTGGTTTAGCCTACTAGATTGACCTTTCTTACAATGGGATAAGTGCTTAGCTTTGGGTTCAATCTTGGGGTGTCCTTTCCCAGTGACAGCAGGGGAAGGAAGGCACGTATTGGATTGTTTCCATCCAGGATAAAAAGATGGGGTTTATATCATATTGCATGAGTTTATCCATCTACATCATGTCATCTTTCTTAATGCCTTACTCTGTTCTTTATGAACTTAATACTCTAGATGCATGCTAGATAGCGGTCGATGTGTCGAGTAATAGTAGTAGGTGCAGGCAGGAGTCGGTCTACTTGTCACGGACGTGATGCCTATATACATGATCATGCCTAGATAATCTCATAATTATTCACTTTTCTATCAATTGCTCGACAGTAATTTGTTCACCCACCGTAATACTTATGCTATCTTTAGAGAAGCCACTAGTGAAACCTATGGCCCCCGGGTCTATCTTTTATCATATAAGTTTACTATCTACTTTTATTTGCATCTTTACTTTTCCAATCTATATCATAAAAATACCAAAAATATTTATCTTATCATATTATCTCTGTCAGATCTCACTTTCGCAAGTGGCCGTGAAGGGATTGACAACCCCTTTATTGCGTTGGTTGCGAGGTTCTTGTTTGTTTGTGTAGGTGCGTGGGACTTTTGAGGAGCCTCCTACTGGATTGATACCTTGGTTCTCAAAAACTAAGGGAAATACTTACGCTACTTTGCTGCGTCACCCTTTCCTCTTCAAGGAAAACCAACGCAAGCTCAAGACGTAGCAACGATCCAGAGACCAAGGGGGCGGCAAAGCTGGGAGGTGCGGACGAGTGGTTTGGAGGACTTTCCAAAATTTCAATCCGTGGTATATATACCCAGTCACTGTCAGTGTGACCGAGTGGAACGACTCAGTGGCACCAAGATGCAAAACTTCTAGTAGTTACTTCAACTCAGTGTGACTGAATTGTTCAAGTCGGTTGCACCAAGGTGAAAACCTAGATCAACTTAATGAATTCGTTGATACCGAGTATAGTGAATCGGTCAGACCGAGATGCATTAAGATGTTTTGGAAGTTTAAGGCCTTGACATATCAGTGGCTCCGAGTGCTCCTCACTCGGAGGGTCCGAATTCGACTTGTTCAAGCTTTGTGATGTAGCATGAAAATAGTTTGAGACGACAAAAGCATAGATAGCTAGAGGGAGTACTTAGGCATTTTTGTCCATCCATTTGGCAAAAAGAAAAACTAAACAATCAGAGCAACAAATGGATGTCCTCGAATGGAAAAAATTATGCAACCAACATGCTCACACAATAAGATAGCATATGAAATATGTGGCAAAGCATGAACAAACACTTTAGCATCTATCAAGCTATTGGTGATGACTAGGTCATCTATATATGAGTATATTGACTTAGGAGCCAAATGAGAACATTTGATCATAGGTCATACTTGTAGTTTAAGCACAAGTGGGGTTACCACCTTTACATAAAGCATTGTTGTGTTCACATCATTAGAGTTGCTTTAGCTCAATTCTTAGAGAAAAGCTCCCCCTAGATGTGATATCACCCCCAGAGGGATGAACTAACCTTGGGTTTTGTCGATGATGACTTCATGTAGGTGTTGAAGATGTGGATGCTCAATGTTGACGTAGATCATTTGGAGCAATCCATTGGAGTGAGTTGCACTTTCAATACCTACATGGGTTAGTCCCACAAGGAACAAACAATAATATCCATAGACATGGATTGAAGTACACATATGATGATGTCCATGGAAGCATTTGGTTACCTTGTCCCTTGACTTACCAACAAGAGGGCTTGTGACTCCTTGAACTAGTGCAAGATATGGAAGTTGATTGAACTTGTTCTTGCCAAAATTAATATGAGTGAAGTATGTTGGTGGAGTCACCCTCAAGAAATCTCTAGTTCTTCTTCTTTGGGACCCACATCAACTTGATGTGAATCCTTGGAGTTGTAGTCGTACTTGATGAAGTAGAACTTGATGTAGTCTTGGGAACCTACTTGACCAAGGCCTTAGGAGCTTCTTCAAATGCATCAATCTCCTCTTGAAGCTTGTCCTTGCCTTTTTGCTTGTGGTCTTGGGGTAGAAGATCATCTTGAGCGTGTGTTCCCTTGAAAGAAGTGGGGCCATACTTCTCTTGCTGAGGAACAAACTTCGTCTTTGGGTATTGATCTTATTCCCACTCAACTCCAATGGCATTGCACTTTTGTTCAAAACCAACACCTTGATTCTTCCGGTGCCTTCCTTGCTTGCATACAATTTCCTCAAATTGCTTACTTCCGGCAAGGCTCTTGTAAATACCTATCTCTATTATTCCCTTCAATAAGAAATTTTCTTGCTCAAGTGTAACTTGGCTAAGAGCAACAATATTGGATTTAGCATGATTATTGTTACTACTAGAAGAAGAATCTTTCTTGCTCTTGTTGCTAGATTTTACTTGTGGAATGTAAGTAGACAAGAGTAAATGCTTGGCAATGTAAGAAGAACTTTTCTTTCGAAGATCATCATTGATTGCTTTTAAGAACCCATGCTCTTGCTCTAAATTGAGATTCTCAAAGTGTAGTTTCTCGTGAGTCTTTAAAAGCACTCGATGATCCTCTAAAGTAGTTTCATGAGCTAACTTAAGAATGTTTAGTTCTTTAGTTGGACTCTCAATCTCCTTCTTATCATTTTCATTCGTTTTATCTTGATTAGCACGATTAATAGCAATTTCACCATAGTTTTCATCACTAGTGTTGTCAACAAGTAAATGATCATCACGTAGCAAACCATCTTCATCACTATTGAAATCAACATACTCAGGGTGTGATACCTTGGGGCCATTAGCCATGAACCACCTTCCAATCCCTTCACTTGGCGAGTCAAATATGTCGTAGGAGTTGGATGACACAAGTGCAAGACCGGCAACACCTTCATCTTGAGTATATTTGGAGTCGGAGTGATAACTTCTCTCAGAGTAGTTGTCGGAGTCGGAACCAGATACCCATTCACCAATGTGAGCTTGATGTATTTGTATTGTGTAGCTCTTTGATGACTTGTCCTTCTTTTCCAAATCCTTGCTTCTACAAGAGGGTCTTCGTTCATAACGATCATCTCTACTCCTTCTCTCTCTTGGTGTTGATTCATCTCTTTTACTTCTCCTTTTAGGTGAGTATTCTCTTCTTTTGTTGGGAGTCGTACACTCATTGGAGTAGTGTCCGGGTCTTCCACGATTGTAGCAATTGCGATCATGACTAGAAGATCTTTTATCATTGTAGGACCTTGACTTGGAACTTCTCTCTTTGCTTCTACTCTTGTAGAACTTGTTGAAGTTCTTCACCATTAAGCTCAATTCTTGATTGAAGACTTGTTTTTCACTTGATGTTGTAGGAGCATCGCATGAAGTTTTGTAAGCACCAATAGACTTGTTGTGAAGCTCTTCCTTATCCTTGAGTGACATATCATGAGCAACAATTCTACCAATGACTTCTGTTGGCTTGCAATCTTTGTAGTTGGGCATCATTTGGATCAAGGTGCACACGATATCATATTTTCCATCCAAGTCTCTTAGGATCTTCTTGATGATGAATCTATCGGTCATATCTTCGCTTCCTAAGCCGACAATCTCATTTGTGATGAGAGCAAGCCTAGAGTACATTTCAGTGACTCCTTCACCATCCTTCATTTTGAACATGTCAAGTTGACTTTAAAGCACATCCAATTTGGATTCCTTGACGGACCTGGTACCTTCATGCATATCAACCAAAGTTCCCAAATTTCCTTTGCATTCTCAAAACGGCTAATTTTGTTGAATTCTTCGAGGACAATCCATTGAAGAGGATATCGCAAGCTTGAGCATTGTATTGCAACATCTTCAATTCTTCCATGGCCGCGTCACGATCTGGTTCTCTTCCATCCTCGAAGTATTCACCTTGCAAACCAATACACACAATAGCCCAAATGGCAAGGTTATGACCAAGAATATGCATTTTCATCTTATGCTTCCAACTAGCAAAATTTGTACCATCAAAGTAAGGACATCTATGGTGGTAATTTCCCTTACTAGATGCCATACTCTCCTAGGTTGTGAAACCAAGGCTATGATCACCAAAAGATGTGGAAATCTAGGCAAATGGAGACCAAAGCTCTAATACTACTTGTAGGATCGAAAGTAGGTCTAGAGGGAGTGATTAGACTACTTGACCAAATGAAAATCTAGCCTTTCCCCAACTTGAAGTCTTGGAAGATTTTAGCAACTTAGCGCAAGTCAATAGTCAACCTACACATGCAATTCTAACAGTGTAGCAGCGGAAAGTAAAACATTGCATATGAAGGTAAAGGGAAGAGTTTGGAGAAGGCAAATTCAATAAAGACAAAGAGATTTTTGGCGTGGTTCCGGTAGGTGGTGCTATCGTACATCCACATTGATGGATACTTCAACCCACGAAGGGTAACAGTTGCGCGAGTCCATGGAGGGCTCCACCCAGAAAGGGTCCACGAAGAAGCAACCTTGTCTATCCCACCATGGCCATCACCCACGAAGGACTTGCCTAACTTGGATACATCTTCACGAAGTAGGAGATCTCCTTGCCCTTACAAACTCCTTGGTTCAACTCCACAATCTTGTCAAAGGCTCCCAAGTGACACCTAAGCAATCTAGGAGACACCACTCTCCAAAAGGTAATAGATGGTGTGTTGATGATGAACTCCTTGCTCTTGTGCTTCAAATGATAGTCTCCCCAACACTCAACACTGTCTCACAAATTTGGCTATGGTTGAAAGAAGATTTGAGTGGAAAGCAACTTGGGGAAGGCCATAGAGCAAGATTCTTGTGGTTGGATTGGAATGTCTTGGTCTCAACACATGAGCAGGTGGTTCTCTCTCTGAGAAAATGAGGGGTGGAAGTGTACGCACGTTGTGATGGCTCTCTATCAAATGGAGATGGGGGTGGAGGGGTATATAGCCTCCACACAAAATCCAACCATTACACACATTTCACCCAACTCGGTCAGACCGAATAAAAGAACTCGGTGAGACCGATTTACTTCAAAATGTGAACGTTAGGAATCTCGGTGGGACCAACATGATCAACTCGGTGGACCAACATGATCAACTAGGTGGGACCGATGTGCTAGGGCTAGGGCAAAACCTCATCTCGGTGAGATCGATTGCATGAACTCGATGAGACCGATTTCAGCAATGAGCAAAGAGAGAGTTGGTCAGGCAAACTCGGTGGGACCGACCGCCCATTTCGGTGAGACCAAAATGTTATGAAGGGAAAAAAAGAGTTTGCATTGCAAACTCGGTGGGACTGATTGCTCATTTCGGTGAGACCAAAACGTTATGAAGGGAAACAGAGAGTTTGCAATGCCATCTCAGTGAGACTAAGATCTGTATCAGTGAGACCGAATTGTCTAGGGTTTCTTGCAGTGACTATGTCAACAGAACTTGGTGGCGCCGGATAGATCAAATCGATGGGGCCGAGTTTGACTTTAGATTTTGGACATATGTGGAAAGGCGAAAGTGGCTGAGGGTTTTGGAGCAATATCACCAAGCACTTTGAGCAAGTAGACCATTAAGCAACACCTCATCCCCTTTTAATAGTATTGTCTTTCCTATGGACTTACTGTGATCTTGGATCACTAAAATGAAAAATGAAGAGTCTTGAGGCTTTGTGAATCTTTTTCCTGAGCATTTTGAGGGGTCCACGTCTCTAGACCATGGCATGCCAATCATTGAACTTTCTGAAATGTTCAACTTGAATGCATATTAGTTCAATGAGCTATATGTTTTTATGAATTACCAAAACCACTCGGGAATTAGTTGCACTTTCAAATCCGTAATCTCAAGGTCACAAAGATGTTGGTTAATGGTTCAGCAGGGTTGAATTTGATTTCCTCTTATGTCCTTAAGAAACTTCAAATTTGAGACGAAGAACTGAAGAAGACTAGCACTTTCCAGGGGATCAACCAAGGAAGGAGCCAGCCAAAGGGAAAGATTACTCTTCCGGTGACGTTTGGCGGGGAACTAAACTTTAGGACTGAGAAGGTTGTGTTTGATGTTGTTGGACTTCCCCTTCCATTCGATGGAATACTTGGTCGCGCATCTTTGGCCAAGTTCATGGCAGCGTCCCACTACACGTATAACACATTGAAGATGTTGGGCCCCATAGGAGTCATCTCCATTCCGTCAGATAAGAGGGATGTAGTCATCTACATCGATAAGATGTATAGAGATGCGGTAGCAGTAGAGGCCTTCAAGGCCTCAACTCCCGCCAAGGAGGGAAAGAAAGTTAAAAAAGCTATCAAGGACACCGACAAGGACCTCAGGAAGCGCGCCTCTTAGGAGTGCGCTACTCCTGGCAACGACCTGCCGGAATGTTCGGCCAGTAAGAAACCCAAGGCTGCCCCCTGCAACAAAGAAGGTTCCGGCAAGGCAGCATGGTGCTGACGGTACTTTTACCATTAGTACCATCCTTGATGACACATAGGAAAGCACACTCGTTGCCATCTTGCAGGCGAATGCCAATGTGTTTTCATGGCAACCATTAGACATCCCCGGTGTTCCCAGGGAGGTATTCGAGCACCACCTTGTTGTATGTCCTCATGCCCGTCCCGACAAGCAGAAAGTCAGAAAGCAAGCCTTGGAGCAATAATAGTTCATTGCCGGAGAGATCTAGAAACTTGAAGCAACATGCTTTTTCAGGGGAGTGTTTCACCTAACTTGGTTGGCAAATCCGGTAGTGGTGCGTAAGGCAAATGGTAAGTGGAGACTTTGTATTGACTTCACTGATTTGAACAAAGCCTTCCCAAAGGATCCCTTCCCTTCTCGCACATCGACCAAATCGTCGATCCCACTTCGGGATGTGATTTGCTCTCCTTCCTTGATGCATACTCCGGCTACCATAAGATCTTCATGGCCAAGGAAGATGACGAGAACATCGCGTTTATTACCCCATGTGGCACGTACTGCTTTGTACGTATGCCTTTCGGGCTGAAAATCACCAGTTCCACGTTTGCGAGAGCCGTGCAGATTGGTTTTGAGCCTCAACTACACAGAAACATAGAAGCTTACATGGATGACATAGTGGTCAAAACTAGAGACAAGTCTACACTCATCCAAGATTTGGAAGAAACTTTCACAAATCTATGAAAGATCAACTTGAAGCTCAACCCACAGAAATGTGTGTTTGGCATTTTGTCCGTCAAGCTCCTTGGGTTCTTTGTGTCTCGGCGAGGGATAGAACCCAACCCTGACAAGATTAAGGTAATAGAGCAGATCCAAGCCCCCAAAACTTTCAAGGATGTGAGACGTCTGGCTGGCCATGTTGCCGCACTAAGTAGGTTCATTTCAAAATCTGCTGAACGTGCCCTGCTATTCTTCAAAATATTGAAGAAGGTTACTCCAGTGAAATGGACTCCAGAGGTAGAGGCTGTACTGCGGGATTTGGAAACCTATCTTTCCTCTGCGCGAACCTCGGCCACGCATAAGCCACAAGAGCCGCTGCAAAGATTCAAGTGGTTACTGTTGCCTTGGTGGCACAGAGAGAAGTGGATAGAGAAGGAACCAGTGCGGCCGAGCTACCCAGTGGTGAATCAAACCTATCCTAGCAAGCCCAGATATGGATGGTGGAGCGGGGCTGGAAGCAGATGCTGACAATCAGATGGCATTAGCAAGGAAGAAGATGGTGCATCGACCAGTTTACTTTGTTACGTCCCTCCTGCAGGGGGCTAGGTCAAGGTACTCTGGGATGCAAAAATTGATCTTCGGCCTTCTCATGGCCTTGAGGAAGCTATGCCATTATTTCCAAGCTCATGAGATCACAGTTGTGACTCGCCTTCCATTGCAGCGTATTCTGAGGAACCCTGAGGGTACCGGCAGGATAGTAGAGTGGGCACTAGAATTGTCAAGCTTTGCCTTGAAGTTTGAAAGCACGACAACTATCCAAAGCAGGGCACTAGCAAAATTTATTGCAGAATGGATGCCAACACCTGATGAAGAAGTGCAGGAAACAACTGTCCCCAACAAGGAGACCCTCAAGGAGTGGGTAATGTACTTTGGTGGAGCCTTCTCGCAGCAAGGCGCTAGAGTTGGAGTGCTGCTTGCCACACCCACCGGAGCACATCTCAAGTACATTATCCAGATGCACTTTCCCAGGGAAGATGCTACTAGCAACACAACAGAGTATGAAGGGGCTGCTTGCCGGCCTCAGGATTGCAATAGAGATAGGGATAAAGAAGCTGATCATTCATGGTGATTCTCTACCATTGTGAAGCAAGTAAATAAAGATTATTAGAGACCACTGATGGAAGCATATGTGGTAGAAGTAATAAAGTTGGAGGAGCACTTTGATGAGATGCAAGCAGAGCACGTACCCCGTGTAGAGAATAGCGTCACTGACCACCTGTCAAAGTGCGCTGCTCAGAAGCTTCATGTGGAACCAGAACTTTTGTACTCCATCTGACTCAACCATCAGTTTCCCCATCAGCGTTGGCCAGGAAAAGAAGAAAACTCAACACCGGCAAACATTTCCCGGTAGAGCTCCTTGGAGCCGCTGGTGAGAAGGTTGTCAGGGGAGGCCCTATGCTAGTTGGCAAGTTGCATCCTCCAGCAGAGCCTCGAGTTATCGCTGTTGAGGCTAGCACTCCCATGGCAGAGGAGATGCATTTTGTCCTCGTCGTGAAGCCTCAGCTCCGGCATGGGCGCAACACATAGTGCAATTCTTGCAAACCGTCGAATTTCCCGATGATCCAAAGGAATCTTAAAAAGTGGCTCGCCAGTCAAGTATGTACCAGTTTATAGACGACACTCTATACAGAAAGTGGCCAAATGGTGTGAAGTTGAAGTGTATCAGTCAAGAAGATGGACTAATGTTGTTGGCAGATATACAAGGAGGTGTATGTGGCTCACATTTGGGATCAAGGGGACTTGTGGGGAAAGTTTTCTAGCAAGGATTCTATTGTCCCACTACCCTCCGAGATGCAACTGAGCTCATCACTAAATGTGAAGCATGCCAGTTTCATTTCAAGAAGATTCATCAACCTGCTCAAGCCCTTCAAACAATCCCTCTATCCTCAACGTTCGTGGTCTAGGGGCTCGATATCTTGGGCCCCTTTCGTTGTGCCACCAGAGGTTTTGAATTCTTGTACATGACGATCGACAAGTTTACAAAGTGGCCCGAGGTGGAGCCAGTGAGGAAGGTGATTGCACAATCAGCTATTAAGTTATTTAAAGGATTGGTGTGCCATTTTGGAGTGCCCAACAGGGAATCACCGACAATGGCACCCAATTCACAAGCCATGCCTTCATGCAGTACATCCAGAGCCTTGGAAGCAAGGTTTCTTTCGCTTATGTTGCCCATCCCAAGAGAAACAGACAAGCGAATGGATGAATGCTGAAATGCTGCGGGGGCTCAAGATAAGAAGTTTCGATAAATTGGGAAAATGAGGCAAGCGCTGGGTTGATGAATTTCTTGTGGTTCTTTGGTCAATTAGGACGGTACCAAATCGAGCTACTGGCCTCCCTTCTCCCTGGTATATGGTGCAGAAGAAGTGCTCCCCACGGAACTCATATACGGGTCACCTCGAGTACTTGCCTATGATGAAGTAGTGTAAGAGCAGCTATGGCATGATGATGCCACGCTCCTTGAGGAAGATCATCTCAAAGCAGTTGTACGTGCTGCACGATACCAGTAAGCCCTGCGCCACATCGCACCTGTAGGGTTCACGCCCGGAGCCTTGAGGAAGGTGACCTTGTCCTTAGGCACGTTCAGTCTGCCAAGGGTGCAAACAAGTTGACACCAAAGTGGGAACGCCCTTACCGGGTAGTACGTGTCACCAGACCTGGCGCAGTCCACCTAGAGACCGAAGATGGCATCCCAATGCAAAACTCATGGAATATTGAGCATCTTTGTAAGTTCTACCCGTATGGCGTGGTTGTTGGG
The DNA here is from genome assembly GCF_002162155.2 of Triticum dicoccoides. Taxonomy (NCBI): domain Eukaryota; kingdom Viridiplantae; phylum Streptophyta; class Magnoliopsida; order Poales; family Poaceae; genus Triticum; species Triticum dicoccoides. The sequence goes on along the minus strand of NC_041387.1, from coordinate 363,893,360 downwards.
CCCTGGCCTGGCAACCTATTTTGTGAAAGCATAGTCCCCGGTACTTGTAACCCTTTGTAGAAAGCCAGGCGCAGACCCTGTGCATAGTTGAATAAAACGAAGCGCTTTCATAAAAACTTGCATGCATGATTTCCTGTTTGCTTAAGTATGATCCTATTGTGATTACAATAGTTCTTGAATAAGTTAACTGACATGCAGTGAAGCACCATGTGTTATCCTCTTTCCTCCCTTTCCTCTGATGACAATAGAAGGATTTCATCACGAATAGTTTCTGGGGAAAAGTATGAATACAAGCCCATGCATTGATTCCCGACAGCCTCTCCTTATCTGAAATGATGAGAAGGACATCAAAGAGAGATAAACTAGGGTTTAAGCTTCTATCACTCTAGCAACCCATCATCTACTTATTACTTCCCAATGTCTCCCCTGAGGCCCAAATCATGGTGAAGTGTCATGTAGTCAACGTTCACATAACACCACTAGAGGAAAGACAACATACATCTCATCAAAATATCGGACAAATACTAAGTTCACATGATTACTTATAACAAGACTTCTCCCATGTCCTTAGGAACAAATGTAACTACTCACAAAGCATATTCATGTTCATAATCAGAGAGGTATTGAATATCATTAAGGATCTAAACATATGATCTTCCACCAAATAAACCAATTAGCATCAACTACAAGGAGTAATAAACACTACTAGCAACCCACAAGTAGCAATCCGGGGTTTTGAGACATAGATCGGATAAAATATATGAACAAGGGTTTGAGAGGAGATGGTGTTGATGAAGATGTTTATGGAGGTTTACCCCCTCTCGATGAGAGGATCATTGGTGATAACAATGTCTTCGATTTCCCCCTCCCGGAGGGAAGTTTTCCTGGCAGAACAGCTCTGCTGGAGCCCTAGATTGCTTCTGCCCAGGTTCTGCCTTGAGACGGCGGCGCTTCATCCAAAGTTTCCTTATGATTTTTTCCAGATCAAAACCCTCTATATAGTAGAAGATGGGCACCGGAGACCTCCCAGGGGGGCCACAAGCCCTAGCGGCGCGCCCAGGGGCTAGGGCATGCCCCCAGGCTTGTGGCCACCTAGTGGGTCCCCTCTGGTATTTTCTTTGCCCAATATTTTTTATATATTCCAAAATGATTCTCCGTAAATTTTCAGGACTTTTGGAGTTGTGCAAAATAGGTCTCTCAGATTTGCTCCTTTCTGGTTCAGAATTCCAGCTGCCATCATTCTCCCTCTTTGTGTAAACCTTGTAAAATAAGAGAGAAAAGGCATATACTGTATCATAATGTGTAATAACAGCCCAGAATGCAATAAATAACAATATAAAAGCATGATGCAAAATGGACGTATCACTACTTATATTGAAAACCCACCTTTCCCTGTTAGGATAAAGGAACATGCTAAGGTATCAACTGTGGTTCGCAAAGGCAATATTGAAGCACCTAAACCCTTTGAGCAAATTAATGTAAAACCTAGTGTTTCCATGGTTAAAGATCTCCTAGTAGAAAATATTGATGGGCATGTTATTTACTTCCGTGATGAAGCTGCTAGAATTGCTAAACCCGATGAAAAAGATAAACGTAGACCTGTTGTTGGCATGCCCGTTGGCTCTTAAAATATGAGATCACTGTTATCATGGTTTATGTGACCTAGGTGCTAGCGTGAGTGCTATTCCAATTACCTTATGTCAAGAAATTATGGATGATATAACACCCGCTGAAATAGAAGACATAGATGTTACTATTAAACTTGCTAAAAGAGACACCATCACACCACTTGGGATAGTTAGAGATGTTGAAGTCTTGTGTGGGAAAATAAAATACCCTACTGATTTTCTAGTCCTTGGTTCCCCACAAGATGATTTTTGTCCCATTATCTTTGGTAGAACTTTCTTGAACATTGTTAATGCTAAAATAGATTGTGAGAAACAAACGGTCAGTGTTAGCTTTGGTGATGAGTCTCATGATTTTAATTTCTCCATGTTTAATAGACAACCTCATAAGAAAGAATAACCTAGTAAAGATGAAATAATTGGTCTTGCTTCTATTGTTGTGCCTCCTTGTCGGGCAAAATATACGGGGGTATATGTTTTCCCCTAACTCGTGCATGAACAAGCCAAGATTGAGCCAAGAGTACAAGAAACCAAGAGATTCAAAGGACCAACAAGCGGATCAGAGGGACCAAGACCAAGCCAGAGAGGCAAGATGTCATCAAGAGAAAGGCCTCCCTTGCCGGGCAGGCGAGCCCGGCAAGGGACGAGGTCACCCCAAGGCGTCCCGGCAGGGCCTGCCGGGACTTGCGGAGGCTGAATCACCTCACCAATCACTCCACCATGACTCACGTCGTCGATCAGTGTGGTGTCAAGCCGCAGAGTGATTAAGTGGCAGCCGTTCACCACATGGCAGCCCCTTTCTACCAGAAATCCCATAGATGACACCCGTCCTGCGATGTGTCAAACAAGCAGGCGTGGAGCTGGCCAGATAGCCCGGCAAGTCTTGCCGATCAACCAACGATGTGACGATGAGTGGTGCATTAAATGCGCACTCTCAGCCCACAGAGTTAGGTATCATAGCACTATTTGCTATCATATCAATGCATAATGACTACTTTGCCATTGTGGTGACCCCTTGATCTATAAAAGGAGGCCCTTGGTAACCGTAAATGAGGTTAGAGGGTTGGATAACTCACACCCCCATACGCGCGTAGTCGCTGCCGCCCAGAGGCAACCCTTGTTGGGAAAGTGTACTATGCTCCACCACCACATTTCCACCATCAATCCACCAAAAGCAGGAGTAGTGTTTTAACCCTCGCGGAGGCCCAAACCTGGGTAAAACTGCCCATGTGATCTCTGCCGTGCTGCATCACGCTAGTCTACTCTTTGTGTAACGCGACTCTCCCCTGCCGAACCACCAAAGGGGCCTCCTGGTCCCATAGGTGGTTGTGGTTTCCCACGACATCTTTGGTGCGCCAAGTAGGGGGATGGCTTGCACGAACCTGAAGACGTGAGAAGCGTGTCACCTTTGTCGCCATCTGCGTCTTCGATGACGCCATCGACCGTGGCACCCATGAAGACGCAGAAGCAAAGCAGGGCCATCCCCGTGCCACATTGTTGATCTCCGCGCCTCGCCGTAGACAGAGCTACAATGAAGATTTCCGATGGTGGCAAGAGACCCGTCCCGGCAGCCCACATGGTGTACCCACCATTTGGGCACCATTCGGAGAAAGGGCACGAAACCTGCGGGCATGAGCTCCCTCCTCCCCGTCCCTTCCTTTCGTCAGCAGTTGAATCGCTTTAGCCCCGGCATAGTCGATGTCGACAATTACCACGCGACGCTCGGTCCAGTATTACCCTATTTTGGGTTAATCCGGAGCGAAGAGCTGGTATGAGTCCGTCGATAGATGCCATGGCAAGTGCACTTCGGCGATGCTGCCTGCATCGGCAGCCGCCGGACTGACTCGGAAGGAGAGGAGAAAAGGGAGGAGGACCAGAGAAGCCCGACACTATGCCCCAATGCCTGCCAACTGCATGAAATGCATATCATTCCCTGCCGGGAACAAGGAAACCACCTAGTTGACTTCTGCTCCTTCAGGTGCCGCGGGCGCACCTGACATAGATCTTGAGGGCAGGCCTTGTTGAGGTTGGTGAAGTCGACGCACATGCGCTCCTTCCCCCCCCCCCCTTTTTTGGCACAACAACTAGGTTTTCCAGCCATTCGGGGTAGCGAACCTCGCGAATAACACCTTCCGCATCTAGCTTGCGGGTTTCTTGGACGATGAAGGCCTGGTTCTCGGTGGACTGCTGCTTTGCTTTCTGCTTCACGGGGCGTACATTGGGGTACACATTCAGGTGATGCTCAATCACCTTCCTTGGGACCCCCGCTAGCTGCTTGGGTTCCCATGCGAACACATCCTTGTGTGAGCGCAGGAACTCCACCAACGCCTCCTCTTGGTCAGGGTCGAGATTGGCACCTATGGTGAAGGTGGCGCCTGAAGACCCGTCCTCCTCAACTGGTACCTGCTTGGTCTCCGCTTTGTCCTGGGTGAACAATTGCTTCTTCTTGGTCGGCGCAGCCTCCTTGGCCTTGGAGGTGTCTGTGCAGGCAGGCTGCGCTGCTGCGGCGGTCTTGAGGGCGAGCTTGAGCGCCAGCAGAGCATCCTTGGTATCTCCAGCTACGGTGAGGACATCGCTGCTCCCGGGCATCTTCATGAGGTTGTAGGCCGGATGGGTCGCTGCCATGAACTGAGCCAAGGTGGGGTATCCAAGGATGGCGTTGTACGGGAGGCCGATGTGGGCGATGTCGAAGTTGACCAGCTCCGTGCGGAAGTTGTCGTGGGTGCCGAAGGTCACAGGAAGGCGGATCTGCCCCAGGGAGCTGGAGGAACCGCCTCCTACGCCCGAGAAGGGCTTGCTGGGTCGGAGATGTTCCAACGGTACATGGAGGAGGCTGAAGGCCTCCCCCGAGAGCACGTTGAGGCTGGCGCCCCCGTCGATGAGGGTCTTGGTGAAGGCCACCTGGCAGATGGTGGGCGTGCAAAGCATTGGGAGTGCACCCGAGCAGGCGGTGTTGACGGGGTGATCGTCCGAGTTGAAGGTCAGGGCGGCTTTGGGTGTCGCCCAACCTGAAGGAGCTCCTTTTCGCGTGAAGGCGGCGCCGATCTGGCAGAAGAACGACTTGGCGTGGCGGTCTGAGGCTGGCGCCTGCGAGCCGCCCAGGAGAGTTGTGACGACCGGGGGCGTCGGCGCAGCGTAGTGGGCGAGGAAGAGGTTGCACAGCTCCTCCCAGGAGGCCACATAAGATGTTGGCAGGTTGAGCAGCCAAACGCGCGGGATGCCGGTGAGGGCTATGGGAAACCATTTGTCCATGACCTTGTCGTCGCCTCCGGCCTTGAGGACGGCCTCCTCGTATGCCAGCAGGAAAGCCAGCGGATCTACCGCGTCGTTGTAGCGCGGCGTTATCTCTGGCTTGAACTTGTGCGGCCACTGCACCTGCCACAAGGCGGGGGCCAAGGCTCGGAGCCCCCTGGCCCCAGCGCTGGCATCGGCCGCCGGAGCCAGAGGTGAGTTGTCTGCCATGCGGGCGAAGCGTGGTGTTGGTGGAGAGCGAGCCGACGGAAGGGAAAGCTCCGACACACCCCTACCTGGCGTGCCAAATGTCAGATATCGGGTTCCGGCAAAACCCTTAAGGTTTGAACTCTGGGGTGTGCATGAAGATCTTCTCCCTACCGAAACACGCCCACAACCTCGCCATGATTCTAAGCTAGCATGATGAACAGCACAAGAGACACAAGGTTTATACTGGTTCGGCCCACCGTTGTGGTGTAATACCCTAATCTAGTGTGTGGTGTGGTGGATTGCCTATTGGGCTGATGATGAACAGTACAGAGGAAGAACAGACTCGCGAGAGGTTTTCTTATGGTGATGTGTGGATAAGCTAGGTCTCAGTCTGATTCCAGCTTGGATTTCCTCCCTACTGGTGGCTGGCCCTATTTATAGAGGCCCTGGTCCTCTTCCCAAGTATTGAGCGGGAAGGGAGCCAACAACGGCCACTTTGAAAGGGGACAGCTAGTACAAGCTATCCTGACAAAAGGTGGTCTTCGACTGCTGAGGGAGTCCTGGATTAGGGGGTGTCCGGGTAGCCGAACTATCACCTTTGGCCGGACTCCTGGACTATGAAGATACAAGATTGAAGACTTCGTCCCGTGTCCGGATGGGACTTTCCTTGGCGTGAAAGGCAAGCTTGGTGATACGGATATGTAGATCTCCTACCATTGTAACCGACTCTGTGTAACCCTAACCCTCTTCGGTGCCTATATAAACCGGAGGGTTTTAGTCCGTAGGACGAACAACAATCATACCATAGGCTAGCTTCTAGGGTTTAGCCACTCTGATCTCGTGGTAGATCTACTCTTGTACTACCCATATCATCAATATTAATCAAGCAGGAGTAGGGTTTTACCTCCATCGAGAGGGCCCGAACCTGGGTAAAAACATCATGTCCCTTGTCTCATGTTACCATCCGCCTAGACGCACAGTTCGGGACCCCCTACCCGAGATCCGCCGGTTTTGACACCGAGATTGGTGCTTTCATTGAGAGTTCCTCTGTGTCGTCATCTTTAGGCCCGATGGCTCCTCCGATCATCAACAACGATGCAGTCCAGGGTGAGACTTTTCTCCCCGGACAGATCTTCGTATTCGGCGGCTTTGCACTGCGAGCCAATTCGCTTGGCCATCTGGAGCAGATCGAAAGCTACGCCCTTGGCCATCAGGTTAGATTTGGAAGTTTGAACTATACGGCTGACGTCCGCGGAGACTTGATCTTTGACGGGTTCGAGCCATAGCCAAGCGCACCGCACTGTCACGATGGGCATGATCTAGCTCTGTCGCCGGACAGTGCCCTAGAGGCCGCACCAGTGTCTGCTCTGACCCTTAGCTTGGAGCCGACTGCGCCGATCGAGGATGGGTTGCTGGACACCGCTTCGGGGGCTGCTATCTCTACGGCGATCAAGCCGAACACCAACCCTGTCCTTTGCGAAGCTCGTGACTCCAAGGTGCCAGACTCCTCTCCGGACTCCGAACCTTCCACGCCCCTGCCAATCGAATCCGATTGGGAGCCGATCATGGAGTTCACTGCCGCGGACATCTTTCAGCACTCGCCCTTTGGCGACATCCTAAATTCGCTAAAGTCTCTCTCCTTATTAGGAGAGCCCTGGCCGTATTATGGTCAGGAAGGTTGGGATGTGGACGACGAAGAAATTCAAAGCCCACCCACCACCCACTTCGTAGCCACTGTTGATGATTTAACCGACATGCTCGACTTCGACTCCGAAGACATCAACGGTATGGACGACGATGCAGGAGACGACCAAGAACCAGCGCCTACAGGGCACTGGAAGGCCACCTCATCATACAACATATACATGGTGGACATCCCAAAAGATGGGAATGGCGATGGAACAACGGAGGATGACCCCTCCAAGAAATAGCCTAAGCGCCGGTGTCAGCGGCGCCGCTCTAAATCCTGCCACAACAAAAACGGTGATTCCGGCACGGGAGACAATAACACCCTGGACAGTTCCGAAGACAACCCCCTCCAGCTGGATTCAACGCAGGAGGATGGAGAAGCCAGCCCTCATGAGAGAGAGGCAGACAGAGAGGTAGAGGACGATAATTACATGCCTCCCTCCGAAGACGAGGCAAGCCTCGACGACGACGAATTTTTCGTGCCTGAGGATCCCGTCGAATAGGAGCATTTCAAACGCAGGCTTATGGCCACGGCAAGCAGCCTCAAGAAAAAGCAGCAACAGCTTAGAGCTGACCAAGACTTGCTAGCTGACAGATGGACTGAAGTCCTTGCATCCGAAGAGTATGAACTCAAACGCCCCTCCAAGAGCTACCCAAAACGTAGGCTGCTACCCCGATTAGAGGAGGAAGCACCCAAACCTACATCACCAGCGCATGATGCGGCCGACCGGCCACCTCGTGGCCGCGACAGAGAGGCCTCTCGGCCCTCCACTCAAGCCGCACCCCGGCGTCGCTCAAAAAGTACCAAGGCACAGGGAAATGCGCCAGACCTGCGAGATATATTGGAGGACAAGGCAAGGCAAAGAAGATCGATCTACGGATCGCGTGGGCGCCTCACTACACGTGACGATAACCGTCATGCCGGATACAACAAATCCGGCTGAGCCGAACACGACAGACAAAGCTCATTTGAGCTACGTCGTGATATAGCCCAGTACAGGGGCGCCGCACACCCACTATGCTTCACAGATGAAGTAATGGATCATCAAATCCCCGAGGGTTTCAAGCCCGTAAACATTGAATCATACGATGGCACAACAGATCCTGCGGTATGGATCGAGGACTACCTCCTTTATATCCACATGGCCCGCGGTGATGATCTACACGCCATCAAATACCTCCCACTCAAGCTTAAAGGACCAGCTCGACATTGGCTTAACAGCTTGCCAACGGAGTCAATTGGTTGTTGGGAAGACCTGGAAGCCGCATTCCTCGACAACTTCCAGGGCACCTATGTGCGACCACCAGACGCCGATGACCTAAGCCACATAATTCAGCAACCAGAGGAATTGGCCAGACAATTCTGGACACGGTTCCTAACCAAGAAAAATCAAATCGTCGACTATCCGGATGCAGAGGCCCTTGCAGCCTTTAAACATAACATCCGCGATGAGTGGCTTGCCCGGCACCTAATCCATGGCAGCCCTCACAACACTCATGACCTGCTTTTGCGCGGGAGAGGACAGCTGGCTAGCTTGTAGTAACAACATGACCAAGAGCCCTGGTAATTCGGATACTAAGGACAACAACGGCACATCGCGTCGCAACAAGCACAAGCGCCGCATTAACGGTGATAATGCTGAGGATACGGCAGTCAATGCCAGATTCAGAGGCTCTAAACCCGGTCAGCGGAAAAAGGCATTCAAAAGAAATACTCCGGGCCCGTGCAATTTGGACCAAATACTCGATCGCTCGTGCCAGATACACGGCACCCCCGAAAAACCAGCCAACCACACCAACAGGGATTGTTGGGTGTTCAAGCAGGCAGGGAAGTTAAATGCCGAAAACAATGACAAGGGGCTGCATAGTGACGACGAGGAGGAGCCCCGGCCGCCGAACAATAGAGGACAGAAGGGCTTCCCCCTAAAGGTGCGGACGGTGAACATGATATACGCAACCCACATACCCAAAAGGGAGCGGAAGCGTGCACTAAGGGATGTATATGCGATGGAGCCAGTCGCCCCAAAGTTCAATCCATGGTCCTCCTGCCCGATCACTTTTGATCGAAGGGACCACCCCACTAGCATCCGCCATGGCAGATTCGCCGCATTCGTTCTAGACCCAATCGTTGATGGATTTCACCTCACTAGAGTCCTGATGGACGGCGGCAGCAGCCTGAACCTGCTTTATCAGGATACAGTGTGCAAAATGGGCATAGACCCCTCAAGGATTAAACCGACAAAGACGACCTTTAAAGGCATCGTACCAGGTGTAGAGGCCAACTGTACAGGCTCAGTTACACTTGAAGTGGTCTTCGGATCCCCAGATAACTTCCGAAGCAAGGAGTTAATCTTGGACATAGTCCCGTTCCGCAGCGGCTATCACGCACTGCTCGGACGAACCGCATTTGCAAAGTTCAATGTGGTGCCGCACTACGCATACCTCAAGCTCAAGATGCCAGGCCCTCGAGGAGTCATTACAGTCAACGGAAACACCTAACGCTCTCTCCGAACGGAGGAGCATACGGCGGCCCTCGCGGCGGAAGTACAAAGCAGCCTCTCAAGGCAATCCTCAAGTCCGGCTATTAAACATCCGGACACCGTCAAGCGCGCCCAGAGTAACCTACAACAAGACCGCCTGGCATGTCCCAAGCATGCGTAGTAATGTGGCCCCAACCCCAGCCCTCACGAGATTGCGAAACCAGTACTACGCGTACATAATTACGCTCTGGAAATACCATGGGCACAAGGGGAGGGGCACGACCACAGCAGGCCCAGAATGCGTCTCAACCGCACCAGGGGCTGCCGATTGTGTCATTATTTTTTCTCTTACTTTCAGGACTCCTTTCTCAAGAAGCCCTGTCCGGCAGTAGAATCGCCAAACACATGATGCAACAGCCAGGGAAGCAGAAAGCTACGTCGAGTGTCCAGGTGGTCTCTTTAACGAGCAGTATACTTGTTTCACATATCATCCCGCAGCTCACCCCTAGAGGGGGACATGTCAAATAGTCCCGTCCATTGCTTATCGCACTATTTTTATCATTCTGCTTTTACCGCAGCCTTTTTAAATAAACAATACATAGCTTCTGCCTATTATTGCATTCCTTTTTTTTATCTATATATGTTCACTTATGACATGTTGCACCCGTACACTTTGGTACGGCCAAATACACCAGGGGCTTAAGTACCCCTAAATATGGTGTGATAAGTCCGAACACTTTCACAAGTTCGGCACCCCGAACTTATAGCATTATATGCATCGGCTCCAAATCATGTCTTGGGTCAATAGTTGGGTTTGCCCGGCTCCCATGTTTTGGTACCTTACGTTCCGTTAAATCGGCTAAGGTAGCGCTGGGAGGACCACTGCGATTGTGCCCCGGTTGAGCTAGGTTAAGCACCTCAGTGGAGAAAGCTAAAACTGATCGTCATGATAGGGCGAGGGCCGGTCGCTGTTCGAGAGGTTTTCGAGTCCCTAAAGACTTATGCTGCTTAGAGCGAGGAGTCAACTTGGTCCGGCCCAGGCGTGGATAGCGCCCCGAACTTGGTCTTCCGAATACAAGGTGCTTCGCCGAAATTTAAAATTATAGAATTCTATGGCTAAGTGAGAGTGTTCAAGCATTATAGTCTGGTTGCCTCGTTCGTTGCGTTGAGCGCCTCCCTCGAAGGACCCAAGAATGGGAAAAAGAGCACTCAAGTTTATCCCGAACACCCCAGCACTCGTGGCATGGGGGCAGAAGCCGATGACTCGCCATCTCTCAAATTTAATAAATGGCTGCACAGAAGGTAATATTTTAAATTCACAAGCGTTGCTTAGCGCATATGAACAAGTTTTCAGTGTACAGGATAACAAATGCGAGTTTACTCAGAAATTACATCTTTGGAGCATTCACCCGCTATAAGGCGGGCACCCTTTAGGACACCCTCATAATACATTTCGGGCTTGCGATACTCCTTGCCCGACGGTGGTCTGTCTGTCACAAGCTTCTCAGCGTCCATCTTGCCCTAGTGCACTTTAGCATGGGCAAGGGCCCTACGGGCACCTTCGATGCAGACGGAGCGCTTGACGACTTCAATCCATGGACAGGCGTCCACCAGCCACCTCACCAGCCCGAAGTAGCTCCCAGGCATGGCTTCCTTAGGCCACAGCCGAACTATGAGGCCCTTCATGGCCTGTTCGGCCACCTTATGGAGCTCGACCAGCTGCTTCAGCTGGTCGCTCAAGGGCACCGGGTGTCCGGCCTCAGCATACTGAGACCAGAGCACCTTCTCCGTCGAACTCCCCTCCTCGGCTCGGTAGAACGCGGCAGCATCGGACACACTGTGGGGCAGATCTGCGAATGCTCCTGGAGAGCTCTGGATTCGGGTAAGTAACAGATAATTCACTTTCACGTGCTTTCTTTGCATAAAGAATGCCTTACCCGCCGCTATCTTCTTCAATGCCTCAATTTCCTGCAGGGCTTTTTGGGCTTCGGCCTTAGCGGCTTTGGCGCTCTCAAGGGCCGAGGCGAGCTCGGACTCTCGAGTCTTTGAGTCACGCTCCAAACTCTCGTGTTTTTCCACAAGAGCCTCGAGCTCTTGCCGCACCTCCGCCACCCGCGCCTCCTGCTTCTCTCGCTCGGTGCGCTCCGTGGCCGCATTGCTTTCGGCCTTGGACACCGCTTCCTTCAGGGTCGCCACCTCGTTCGTGGCCCCTGCAATACTCACGTTATTCCTGTCATTTTTGGCAACCACATCTTTTATATACTTCCATAAGGTATTACTTAGCTTCCCTGTCCTCGAGCTGCTTTTTGGCAAGGCCGAGCTCGTTCTCGGACCGCTTGAGGCTCTGCTTCAATGCATTGACCTCTGCAGTCAGTGCGGCATAGGTCAGCAGTGCAGCCTGCATTCCCATATTGACATACCTATGTTAGACTCATGTGTACATCTTTTAGATCCTCAGTTCGGCTTTTCTTTCTGAACACCAAACTGAGCATCAGGGGCTACTATCTATGTGGTAAAAAATTTACATATCTTAAATACTTACCTCAAAGCCTGTTAGAAGGTTGGCACAGGCATCAGTCAGCCTGCTTTTGGCGGACTGAACTTTCTGGATCACCACACTCATAACAGTGCGGTGCTCCTCATCGATGGAGGCACCGTTAAGCGCCTCCAGCAAATTATCCGGTGCCTCCGGTTGGACGGAGGTCACCGGTGTCGTAGTCTTGCCCTTCTTACGAAGGGCCCGCTTGCCGGACTCTGGAACCACTGAAGGTTCTGGTGCGGAGTCCGGCCCAGGACCGGACTTAGAGCCCTTTGGGGTTTTATCCCCCTCGCGCCTGGAGTCCGGGAGGTTGCCTTGCGGCGCCTCCTGGACCACCTCCTCCTAGCTAGGCCCCTTTTGGGACCCCACCTCGCGTCATCCGCAGCGCGAGGAGAGGAGGCAGCCAGAAGTGAGGTGCTATTCACGTCCGATGAATCCAGGGAGCCACTCGTTGAAGCGTCGAGCCCGTCCTTGGGCGGGCTGCAGGGTTATATTCGGCGTTAGGACATTCTGTGCGACAAATGAAACGCCGTGATTTATTCTGGTATCCGAACACTTATGATTTCGCCAGGGGCTTAGCCCTCGGTGGCCACTCCTCTTCGCCGTCGTCGGCGTTGGTGGAGTAGTCCGGAGGAAGGGTCCTTCCCTTCTTGGACCCTCCGGCCTCCCCAGTTGGGGCAGCCTTCCTTTTCTTCTCTCCCCCGCTGGGGGAGAGGCCTCTTTTCCTCCTCCTCGTCTTCGCGGGAGGAGTCTGCCTTGGAGTCATCGGACAATGAGTCCAACAACACCTGGCACCGGGAACTCCTTCGAGTTCCCATGGCCTTCTTCTTGGCCTTCTTCTCCGGCACCACGTGAGGTGCCGGAACCAGCAGCCCTGTTAATCGGGCGTCCGCTGGGTCTTCTAGCAAGGGAGCCAGACAGTTAACCTGCCCAGACGTCTTTTGCCAGTCCTATCAAAGGTAAGGGAGTTTAGATCCCGCATAGAGTCAAACTATGAAAAACAAGTGTCCTGTAAAGGGTAAAATAGCTTACCTCGCTGGCTTGACGCTGCGAGCTGAATCCGCGATCTTCAGTAGCGGATGCGGGAGCCTCGGCGCCCTTGAACAGCACCTTCCAGGCATCTTCGTACATAGTGTCGAAGAGCCTGCTCAAGGTTTGGTGTTGTGCCGGATCAAACTCCCACAAGTTGAAGGCCCGTTGTTGGCATGGGAGGATCCGGCGGATGAGCATGACCTGGACTACGTTACCAAGCTTGAGCTTCTTGTTCACCAGGTTTTGGACGCAAGTTTGGAGTCCGGACAGCTCTTCCGAATTACCCCACGTCAAGCCCGTCTCTTTCCAGGAGGTGAGCCGTGTAGGAAGCCAGATCGGAATTTGGGGGCCGCTGCCCATTTAGGGTCGCACGGCTCGGTGATGTAGAACCACCCCGATTGCCACCCCTTTATGGTCTCCACAAAGGAGCCCTCGAGCCATAGGACGTTGGCCATCTTGCCCACCATGGCACCTCCGCACTCCGTTTGGCGGCCGCCCACTACCTTCGGCTTGACATTGAAGGTCTTCAGCCATAAGCCGAAGTGGGGCTGGATGCAGAGGAAGGCCTCGCACATGACGATGAACGCCGAGATGTTGAGGATGAAATTCCGGGCTAGGTCGTGGAAATCCAGGCCGTAGTAGAACATGAGCCCCCGGACAAATGGGTGAAGTGGAAAACCTAGTCCGTTGAGGAAGTGGGTGAGGAACACTACCCTCTCATGGGGCCTGGGGGTGGGGATGAGCTGCCCCTTGTCGGGGAGCCGATGCGCGATGTCGTTGGACAAGTATCCGGCCTTCCGCAGCTTTTTGATGTGCCCCTCCGTGACGGAGGAGGCCATCCACTTGCCTCCCGCTTTCGGACATGGCTGGAGAAGGTTGAGGTGGGATGTGCGGACTTAGGCGCTGGAGCTCGAGTGCGCGGAAATGGATGAGCAAAGGAGGAAGAAGGCGCAGGTAAATAGGTGGATCCTTATCCCCTTGTATGGACGGAGGAAGCTATGCGTCCCCACCGGCCTAGTAAAACTTGCTTATCTCCCAAGCGCCGTAATCAATGGCGCGGTTGGGTTACCCACGCACGTATTGATGAGAATCCCGGAATAAGCGGACACGATCTCTGCTTTGACAATACGTGCCAAGGAAACCGCCTCGCTAAACGCGCTGAGGTGGGACAGTAAAACTTGGCCGTGGTGTGATGTCATGCCACGGGTCAGCAGATTGAATTTGTGTAAATATTATTCTCTCTATGGTGGTATTGTGGAACTTATTTTGCAGAGCCGGACACTATCCTTGTGTTCAAAATCTTCTATGAAGCATTCGGAGGAGGAACCCGCCTTGCAATGCCGAAGACAATATGCACGCCGGACTCGTCGTCATTGAAGCCTGGTTCAGGGGCTATTGAGGGAGTCCTGGATTAGGGGGTGTCCGGGTAGCCGAACTATCACCTTTGGCCGGACTCCTGGACTATGAAGATACAAGATTGAAGACTTCGTCCCGTGTCCGGATGGGACTTTCCTTGGCGTGGAAGGCAAGCTTGGCGATACGGATATGTAGATCTCCTACCATTGTAACCGACTCTGTGTAACCCTAACCCTCTTCGGTGCCTATATAAACCGGAGGGTTTTAGTCCGTAGGACGAACAACAATCATACCATAGGCTAGCTTCTAGGGTTTAGCCTCTCTGATCTCATGGTAGATCTACTCTTGTACTACCCATATCATCAATATTAATCAAGCAAGAGTAGGGTTTTACCTCCATCGAGAGGGCCCGAACCTGGGTAAAAACATCGTGTCCCTTGTCTCCTGTTACCATCCACCTAGACGCACAGTTCGGGACCCCCTACCTGAGATCCACCAGTTTTGACACCGACAACTGCCAAAGGCACTGGTGATGACGCCGTCTTGGGCTCCACGGTGACCTCCGTCCTGCCATCCTGCTGGTCTTGGTCTTGTTGCACCGATATGGAAACCTTTTCCTGATGCCTCGGTACTCTGCGCCTGTGCTTGCCCCCTTTGGACCAAAGAGGAAACGAGGACACTGCGCAGGCTGGCGCCCGACTGGTCTTGATCGTCATGGCTTGCATCAGGAGCACCTCGCGAGGTACCCCTTGCCTTGATCTCTCTGCCTCCTCGCGAGCCTGCCTGGTGAGGCCGCCCCTGAGGAGGCCTTGTGTCGTCTGCCCCATGATGCTTGGCCCCTCGCGAGGGTCTTGAGCGTTTGTTGATGAAGACTGGCCGTACTAGGCAAGTGCTGAGCCACGTTGCAGGCCGCAGGCAGGCATGTATAGGGACCCTCGTTCCCAGAACGCCGACAGTCTGATACCAGATGTTAGGGACAAGCCATAGGGGAATCGAGTGGGAGAGCTAGCGTTCTTGCCACCGCCGTCGAGTTCCTTGATCCACTGGATGCCTGGTCTTTGGGGGAGGGATGCGCTTAAGTAGTCATCCGGCTGGGTGGCCCTCAATGAGTCCACTGTGGCCTAGTGACTGTTGGGTTGGGCCGCTTGGTCCTGGTGGGTCGAGAGGCAGCGATGGAGTCGCTGCTGCCTGGGTCCGTCTTGTCAGCGACGGTTGCTGGGTTCGTATCAGTAGAGGCGCTGACACCGGACGTCCGTACGATTGCCCGGATTGTCCAGCCTTTACCCGGATCATCCGAGAATTGACCCAGATCATTCGGCTTCAGCGCCTACCTCCTGGAATCTTGGTGCTCCAATTACCCGAATGATCCGGACCCCGGCCCGGATGATCCGGCCAACATTGCTGCAGTGCATGGTTGTGCCTATAACTTTCGCATACAACCTCGGATGGGGATGATCTTTATATCAAAATCGTCCGTTTCAATGAGTCGAAGAACTTTGCAAACTGTAACTTTTTCCATCTGAGGCCTTCTTAATTATTTTTCATGCCATTCTTTAATCTGGTGTCAATACGAACATCTCTAAGATTGGCATAACTTTTGCATCCGAGCTTCGTTTTGGACCATCTCTATATTTATTTCAATCGGCTTGAAGAGAGCCATCCAGTGGTGACATGAACACATAATTTTAACATCATCCCATTATAGCCTCAAGTCACTCTTTCCGATCATGCCATTTTCAAGCGTCAACACATGCCCCCCAATTTTTTGGCAAAGCTAGCGTGCCGAAAAATAACTTGTACCGTGTTGGTTCTAAGGACGATGTCAACACTCCATTAGCCACTTTGCATGTGCTTAGGGCGATAAATACGGCCATTATTTGTTTGAATCCTTGATGCAAACTTTGGTGAAACCTTCTCAACTTCATTAACAATCCAATGATAAAGTTCCGTAGATATGTATCTCAAGGTCATCCTCGGAACCATATTATTCACCCTTTTGCTAGGATTTTGCAGAATCAACAATAAACTTTATCCAATCCTTACTTTCGCCTACATAAGAAAAATTCATTAGTGGCCGAAGCGGTGGACTTCGGTTCATCCTTACCTATTCTGATGAGACTAAGCATCGGCTATTGATAGAAATACAATGCACCATGAGTAACATAATATCCGGATGCTTTCCTGTGCCAACTCTTTTGGATTGTCATGTCTAGATGTGAGAATAATTTCAAAGCAACCCAAGAAGGAGATTACATCTAGACGTGCCTCAAGATAAATTCTAAGTGATTCGTCAAAACATTGATAACCCTCGGATATTTGTTGCACTACTCATAATGAAACACCGAAAGCCTCAATATGTATAGCACCTATAGCAAGTAAAAGATTCAATCCGAATAACAATGCATATTCGGCTTTGATTAATCGTGCATAAAAATATTGTAAGCGGCATAAGGCTTCAAAATTAGTACCATAAGGAGATATATAAAGAACACCAACACTTTGGCCATTTTTATGAATTGAACCATCAAAACATAATCTCCATAGTATTAGAGAGACAAGGCTAATATCAATATTATGCATGTCATTAATCCGATGTTCAGTAATAAAATTAGCTATGATTTGGCCTCTTATAGATCTCAAAGATGCATAAGCCCAATCATATCCAAACAAAATATAAGCCCACTAGCCAATTCTGCAACTATGAATTGGTCTATGCAGCATGTATTCAATGACATCGGTCATGATATCTCAACTCCATTCAAATATAAATTTCCATGAGCACGTATCTTGTTTCGCTTTCCAATCGAACTAAGGATGATGTTAGAATACTACACCGGCCATGCATTGATATACTCTTAAAACGATAGATAAATATCGTCGATTACCATGTAAACTTCGTTCAAAGCACATATGACCGAAACAAACAAATGAAATGACAAATCAAGTATTTCGACCCTTCGGATCGGCAACAAACTTGTAGCTAATCAAACATATAGTGACTTGGTAATACCCTTTCATGATGTAAGAAATTATATTGCATCCATGGATTAAAATAAGCCCATTGAGGGTTACCAACCATACCTGATGACGAATTCCATGGCATAGGCGTTAATGGCATAGTTGAAGAGTATGGATAATGTGTGTAGACCGAAGATGCTGAAACCTTTGGCTTGATCCTTCGTAGTTTTCACTTTTTTCCTTCACCTTTGCCGCACTTCTTGTAATGGAAGCTTGCACATAATTCTTATTTTGAGCACTTCCTTTGGGAACCCATGCCATATTCCTTACCTCAAGTTCTTGTGCACTAAGATTTTGTAATTTCTTCTTTTGCCAATATCATAACATGAGTGGGCACCCCGGCTGCGATTTTGTTTGAAGCAATGGCAATTCTTGTTTTAACTTGTGCACTCTCAACTTCTTCTCTTCAGATTTGGCACTTGATTAACTCTTAACAATTGATTGCTTCATCTCATTGCCTATAGTAGATAATGTCAACACTTTCATTGGCTCTTTCTCATTTGAGATCAAATCTGAAGTAGCACTCTTATGACCATCTCTTTTAACGCGGTAAACTTGCTTGACTACCTCTTTCTTCTTCCTTGAGCTCCGGACCAATTCCTTATGATTGAAACGGTCTTTAACATGTGATTGTTCAAATGTTGTTTTTCTTGGAGCTACATAATATTGGTGAGATGGTCTAAAATAAGATGGAAACTGTGCCCTCTTATCATACCTGTCCCATGATGGATATGGATCTAGATGAGCATAGGGAGGCATCCACAGCATTGGCATTGTCGGCCCAAAATAAGGATATGAATATGTTGCATAAAAATTCTCACTTTGCCAATACGGATCTCATATTTGCGCCTTGGGGGTGATCTTGGTTTCTTTGCATGATTCAACCGATATGTATTCTTCTCTTCACTCTTCTTTTGATAGTTATCCAATATTTCGGCGAAGGTGAGTTTTGATCTCTTACACTTGCGCCTATTTCGGACTATGTTCTCTTTCGGTTCACTTTCATCGAACATTGGATTTGGTTGCTGCCCCCTAGTCCTTGGCATCTTCATTGTAGCTTTGACAGAATTCTCGGCCTCAAGATGGTGTTCATTATGCTTTTCAACAACTTCTCTTCTTGAAAGCTTGATCCCATCACCTGCAGTTTTTACCTTTTCTTCAAATGGATCAGCTTGAAGCAGCCGATGCATAAACTTTTTGTCATCAGGACCAATCGAAATAGACTGGTCATCCCTTGGTGTCTCAACAAATTTCAATCGTCCTTTTTCAATGGCCAATTTAACTATTTGACGAAACATATTGCAATCCTCAAAATTATGTTTGAATGAATGATGCAACCTACAATACATTCGTCCTTGGTTTGATGGCTTGATGCAGTGATCAAGAATTCTAATGTAATTATTTTTCAACAACAAATCAAAGATTTGATCACACATGATTGAATCGAAGGTACACTTTTTGTTTTCTAGCCGATCTTGGTGTGCGGACGGCTTTGGAGGTAAGCAAACGAATGGTTAAGATTTGGAATCTCCCATTCGGCTACGCAATGTGTTTTGCACTCTATATCCGATGTCTTTCGATAAGATACAATAATAGCATCGGCTTTCTCAAAAGAATTTGACCTTGGCGGAAACAATAATAGTTAGAGCATACATGTCTCAGTTGAGACCAAATGAAAGCCAAGTAATAAATAAGCAAAGTCACCCAATTAGATATGAACTCTAGATAAAGCAATCGGGAAAGCCCTGGCTGCGGCAACAGGTCATTATTGGTCTTTATAAATGTTGCAATGGGTTGACCGATATAATCAATAACAATTTTATTGCTAACAAGTAAATTACCCTTCTTCATTGGTCTTTCAAAATTAATTGTGAGGATTTGTCTAATAGATGCATCAACTATAAAAGTTGTGACCAAATATGAAAATAGGTAAATTGCTTGCCAGCCATACCTCTTCAAATATGTTGGGAGAGCATGATGGTGGTGTGACTTGAAGAACATCTTGATCCGTCTTTGGATGACTCCCCAACACCTTGCCATTATCTTTTTCTTGATTCCGTGCATCATTTCTTTGAAGATCCATGTCAGCTGAATTTTGTTCAGCTACTTGTTCTTGTCCTTGAGCCTTGTAAATTTTTATGGCACAGAACTCATAGGGTAGGAAGTAAGTTCCATTGACTTCAGAAAAATCAAGCTTGGTTGTTTTGCTATGCTTGCCATGCCCTTTCTCAATAATGCTTGCCTCTTTGGTTTTGATGGACTCAGAATATATACTACTTGATTCGGCTTTTTCAACCGAAGCACTTTCATGTTCCGAATCATCCTTCCTTTCATTGATTGTACCAATTGGCAATGCTTGTTTTATTTGAGCCAATTCTTTTTCTATTTGTTTCTGGCAGCGACCGGCAAAATTGGCTTTAAGTTTTTTCTCAATTTTGTCCCACTCCGGATATAATTACCCCTAGTGCTTTTAGATTCTTTCGGCAATGACACATGGGTGTTTCCTATGACGCCCCCGATTCAATCGTACACTAATCATACACGCAAACGTGTATGATCAAGATCAGGGACTCCCGGGAAGATATCACAACAAAACTCTAAAAATAAAATAAGTCATACACGCATCATAATACAAGCCAGGGGTCTCGAGGGCTCGAATACAAGTGCTCAATCATAGACGAGTCAGCGAAAGCAACAATATATGAGTACATACATAAGTTAAATAGGTTTGCCTTAAGAAGGTTAGCACAAACTGGGATACAGATCTAAAGAGGCGCAGGCCTCCTGCCTGGGATCCTCCTAAACTACTCCTGGTTGTCATCATCAGCCTGCACATAGTAGTAGGCACCTCCAGTGTAGTAGGAGTCATCGTCGCCGGTGGCGTCTGGATCCTGGGCTCCAACATCTGGTTGTGGCATCCGAGAAGAAAAGAAAAGAGGGGGAAAACGAGGGAGCAAAGCAACCGTGAGTACTCATCCAAACTACTCGGAAGCAAGGATCTACACTACATATGCATGGTTATATGTGTAAAGAGGCAATATCGGTGGACTGAACTGCAGAATGCCAGAATAAAAGGGGGATAGCTAGTTCTATCTTCTGGCAGCCTCCGTCTTGCAGCATGTAGAAGAGAGTTGATTGAAATCCTCCAAGTAGCATCGCAAAGCATAATCCTACCTGGCGATCCTCCCCTCATTGCCCTGTGGGAAAGCTATCACCGGGTTGTCTCTGGAACTTCTCTGGGTGTGTTTTATTAAGTATCCAGTTCTAGTTGTCATAAGGTCAACGTACAACTCCAGGTCGTCCTTTTACCGAGGGACAAGGCTATTCGAATAGATAAACTTCCCTGCAGGGGTGCACCACCTAACCCAACACGCTCGATCCCCTTTGGCCGGACACACTTTCCCGGGTCATGCCCGGCCTTGGAAGATCAACACGTCGCAGCCCCACCTAGGCACAACAGAGAGGTCAGCACGCCGGTCTAAATCCTATGCAAACAAGGGTCTGGGTCCATCGCCCATTGCACACCTGCACGTTGCGTACGCGGCCGGTGAGCAGACCTAGCCTCCCTTTTACAAGGGCAGACGTTCTAGTCCAACCCGGCGCGCGCCGCTCAGTCACTAACGTCAAGAAGGCTTCGGCTGATACCACAACGTCGAGTGCCCATAACTGTTCCCGCGTAGTTGGTTAGTGCTTATAGGCCAGTGGCCAGACTCAGATCAAATACCAAGATCTCATTAAGCGTGTTATTTTGAAGTAACCACGGACACCGACCAGGGCTAGGCCTGCCTCTCGCCTAGGTGGTCTCAAACTCCCCTGTCGCTCCGGCACAAAGATCCACACAGGCGGGCCGTCAGGTACTCAACCGCGGGTACTCAACGAGCCGACCCGACTTTAGTCACCATCTGTATAGTATGTATATATGTATAATATATACCCTTGATCACCTCCCGAGTGATCACGACCTGATAGTATAGCAAGACAGACTGACAAAATGTAGGCCCAATGATAATAAACTAGCATCTTATACTAAGCATTTAGGATTGTGGGTAAGGTACCAACGATTGTAGCAACAATGACAGGCTATGCAACAGAATAGGAGTAGCCGAACAATAACAAGCTACACTACTCTAATGCAAGCAGTAGAGAGAAGAATAGGCGATATCTGGTGATCAAGGGGGGGCTTGCCTGGTTGCTCTAGCAAGAATGAGGGGTCGTCAACTCCGTAGTCGTACTGGGTAGCAGCAGCATCGGTCTCGATGTCTAGCGAGAAGAGGGGGAAGAAACATATATAATGCAAACATATGCATGACGATGCATGACATGACAAGTAGCATGACATGACGCGGTAGTAGGTGATACAGGAGAAATGGGGAAACATCCAGGAAAGTATCCCCGGGGTTTCGCAGTTTTGGACAAATGAACCGGAGATGAAATGTTGCAGGTTCACTATGCTAGGGATGTGTGGCGGACGAACGGGCTGCGTATTCAGATTCGTCTCGTCGTTCTGAACAACTTTCATGTACAAAGTATTTCCATCTGGGTTACACAAAGATTGTTATGAGTACATAGAGAGTAAGTGATTTTCAAAGTATTTCCATTTGACGGTTTATCTCATATTAATTTTCAAAGAGTTAGTCATTTCTTGTAATAAATTAATTTAGAGAACATAAGTGAAATTGTTACGGGTACACAGAGAGTATACCCAGTAGGTTTGCAAGTGAGGCTCACAAGTGGGCCACTGCCTAGTCAGCAGCCCAGTCAGCAATCAACTCTGTTGACTGTTGACCTGGTCAAACTGACAGGTGGGGCGGCACTGTCAGTGACCCATTCATTTAACATAGTGATTTCATTTAAGTAATTAAGTCAATTAATTAGCTAGGCCCCACTGTCAGTGTCTAATTAGGTTAATTAAACTAATATAATTAGTTCGATTAATTAGCAGGGGGTGGGCCGCATAGGTCAGCGATTGGGTGAGCCCAGTTAGCTGGGTTGACTCGGTCAACTAGTCAACTAGGCCCTTGGGTACCATTGGTTAGCGAGCCAGGGAGGCCCACGAGTCAGGCCAGGTCAGCGGCATCGACGACTAGCCACCGGCGACCAAATACGCGGCGGAGGCCTCATGTCGGCACCGGAAAACGGCTACGGTGGTTCATTTTGGGCGTGGTTTGCTCCTACGGCTTCGTTAGGCTCGTGCGCATTCAGGGGTGGTTCTGGCTACCCGTGAGATGGCCGGAATCGCGGCCAGCATCAGGCTTCGCAGATGCCGGAGTTCGGGTCGTGGCGGATTCGAGCAAGGAGGGCGGGGGAGTAGCAGGCATGTGCTAGACGGGCCCCTGGGAGCGCGCAGCGCACGACAGCGAGCTCGGACCCGGCTTGCGGCAATGGGGACCACGCCGGCAAGCTCAACTGCGGCAGCAGCTTCAGCCAAATCGTCAAGGGCGAGCTACGGGCGTGGAGAGGGGCAGGGAAGAGAGGCGAGAGGCGGCAGCCGCTCACAGCGTTGCAGGGAAGGCTCAGGGAGGCCAGTGGTGGTTGGAGGGCGGCGGATTCCGGCGATGGCGAGGCAGCATCGGCGAGGATCGGAGAGGCGGGCGGAGTTGAAGAAGAGACGACGGCGACGACTTGGTGGAGCTCCTGCTCGCTGGCATTGGTGTGGAGGTCGAGGCGGTCGAGGCACGCAGGGCGACGACGCACAGTGGGCGAGTGCATGCGCACCGGCCACGGCCTGGCGCGGCCAAGGGAGGCGGGCGGCGCGGGCGGTAGGGGCGGCCATCAGCGGCGGGGCACGCAGAGGCGGGCACGGGGGAGGATGAGGCGAGCTCGGGGGAGGTGAAGGGTGGAGGCGACGGTTCCTCGGGCGCGGGCGCGCCGGCGAGGGCGCGCAGGCGAGGGTGGGGGGTTCCGGCGCGGGGAGCTTGGTGGCGCTGGAGAACGAGAGGGAGTGGGGAAGGGGATCGTGCTGGAGGAGTGGGGGGTCGTGCAGGAGGAGTGCCCCGGCTAGCTAGGGTTAGAGCGCAGGTGGGGACGACTGGGCCGACCAGCTGGTTGGGCTGGGCTGAGGCCCATGGGGAGCCGGGGGTTTCTTTTCTTTTCTTTTCTTTTTACATTTTAGTTATTTTTCTTTTCTATTATTATGTTTTATCTTTTTTCCTATTGTTTTAGTTTTTGTGAAATATATACTTGGCACCTAATTTAGTATTTCATTTTAATCCACCGTCACATAAAGTCTAGTCCCCAAATAATTTAGTTTGGTATTTTATTAATTAGTAAAGGCATTTAAATAATTAGGTTTGCTACTACTTAAATCATTTTAGTGCAATTAAGCTTTTAATAAAAGTTTAGTTTCACCACCATAATCACCTATGCATTATCTGGCATGACCCGAACATTTTAGTTTCATTGTTTGAAAACTTTTGTTGTTTACCGGATTTTTAATTTGAATTCAAATCGGTTTTGAACTAACACGAGATTAGCAACAGTAATCAAGGTGACGTGGCATCATTAGCGAAGGTTACAGTAGCTTGATTATTTGGGCGTCTCAATTCTCCTCCACTACAAGAAGTCTCGTCCCGAGATTTAGGAGGGGGAGTATGGGGGAAGGGATTGGGTTACGGAAAAATCTAACGGATCTTCTCGGTCTTGGTTTCTCTGCTCGAAGAGGTCGATCCATTACGTGGATGTCTTCATTTCTCTGCTTTGGGTCATCATGATGAAGTCGGTATCCTTTCTTCGAGAACTCCATCGTACTTTTGAATAGGAAAGGGGCAGCTTGACAACGATAGAATGCTACAAGGGGTAACCATCAGGGGTTATCCCACGAATGAACACATGAGTATCTCTCGAGTTGAATGAATAAAACATGCCGAGAGCAAAGTAATATGGTACAATAAGAAGTTTCAAATGGGTAGACAATCATTCGTTGACCGACACAAGGTGTGAAAGGGGTACAGGGCAATGAGAATAAGTACTGCGTCTGATACCAGAATAGATCACTAGGAAGGTGGCTTGCGAATTACACACGAAGCCAAGGGTGAGGAATAACCTTGGAAATGGGGGGGTTGTACACGAGAGTTGGGTTTCGATCCTGTGGAACTGTGGGTTATGGGGCCACCATGTGGGTTAAGAAGTAGGAAGGGCGATGTCATCGTGTATGATCATGATAGCGAGGCATGCCAGAGAATATCTGATCAGTTATATTGGCAGCATCGTTGGTACCAAGGGCAAGGGACAAAGAGAACCACTTTCCTGCTCGTAGAATGAGGTAGACCAATAGGCTAAGTTCTCGTCCATCGGTGGTTACCGGAATGCCATCAACAAAAGTAACAGGGTCCTGCCGACACGGTTGTACACCGAGGTGTTTTGCATAAGCAGAAGAATATTACTGCTTATATAATATAGATCACAAGAAGGGTTAAACAAACCAATGGAAAGGAAAGTGATTATCAGGTTTAATCAGAACAATGGAATGGAAAAATGTGATTAAACACATAATTCAGGGTATATCCTTCCCAAGGACAAGCAGAGCATGTTATCCATGATAGGATATAATTGTAGAAAACCCTATAGGAAAGGGGAGAGAAATTTCATGACATTACCCACACAACGATGTTTGGATAATTTGATAAAGAAATTTAGCATTGTGCTTCAAATGTTTGTATTGAAAATCGGAGTACCAAAGACATGAGTCGAGATAGCATTGACATGGTCATTGGGTAAAGATCAGACTTTAGATACATAAAGGATCCATCGGGAACAACTTATAGGATAAGTTTTACAATTTCCTCATCGGAGAATGGCTAACCTTGCTAAAATGGAACTATAAAAATAGGCCCTCTGGTCAAGTGTGCTAGGCATGACATCACCTTACCGGGTCATATAAAAACCAATGTTATAACTCTTGAAAATATGCTCCACCCATCATATCTGACCGAGATTCAGATCTGATCGGTGTTAGGATACCTCAGGCTCAGGATGCCTGAGAAGAAAAGGTGCAAAACAAATTGACGAGACGACATTGTAATATTCTCGGGAAACGTACAATGGAAGCGAGTTCTGAAACAAGAGTTCGTCATTAAACCAAGGAGAGGGTGAGGAGCTGGCTGATGGACTCAGCGACAATTCATCAAGAATTCTAACAAGTTGGATTTCCACAATTATGTGAACAAGGAGATAACATTTGTTGGATCAAATGATATAATGAGGTATGCTCGAGGAAAACATACACAATTAAGCATTGGTTGAAAAGTGCACCCGGAATATGGGCTTAGGTAGCATGATCAATGTTAGAATGGTGATTCAATAACCAATGGTTTAAGAATGAAATATCGACCATTAATTTCAAAGCAATAGGGTTGCTAGAAGTTTTGAAGTCGCACATCATAGTTCAATTGTCGGTTTTTCGATTAGAAACAACACGGGGACCAAGGAAGGAATGGATATGGCAAGAAGTATCACATGTATAAAGAATTCTTAAGACATGGTGAAATTCTCACGACACTCTTGACATAAAAGATGGTATTACTCCAAGGTAAAGAATAAATGCTGGATAGCAAGGATCTCAAGGTATAACACGAAACACAAACAAGTTTGTGTTGAATGGAAGGAAATAAAGTGGTCGATGATAACACAAATCATCGAGGGCAAGGATGGTACTTCTCATCATGAATGCAATTGATATCCTGGAAGAGCTCAGAATGCTGATGATGATCACGACAATTTTTGTTGAGAGGCTCTGAGGGAGTCCTGGATTAGGGGGTGTCCGGATAGCCGAACTATCACCTTTGGCCGGACTCCTGGACTATGAAGATACAAGATTGAAGAGTTCGTCCCGTGTCTGGATGGGACTTTCCTTGGTGTGGAAGGC
Source organism: Triticum dicoccoides (assembly GCF_002162155.2). NCBI lineage: Eukaryota > Viridiplantae > Streptophyta > Magnoliopsida > Poales > Poaceae > Triticum > Triticum dicoccoides. The sequence goes on along the minus strand of NC_041387.1, from coordinate 363,867,317 downwards.
AAGCTTGGTGATACGGATATGTAGATCTCCTACCATTGTAACCGACTCTGTGTAACCCTAACCCTCTTCGGTGCCTATATAAACCGGAGGGTTTTAGTCCGTAGGATGAACAACAATCGTACCATAAGCTAGCTTCTAGGGTTTAGCCTCTCTGATCTCGTGGTAGATCTACTCTTGTACTACCCATATCATCAATATTAATCAAGTAGGAGTAGGGTTTTACCTCCATCGAGAGGGCCCGAACCTAGGTAAAAACATCGTGTCCCTTGTCTCCTGTTACCATCCGCCTAGACGCACAGTTCGGGACCCCCTACCCGAGATCCGCCGGTTTTGACACCGACATTGGTGCTTTCATTGAGAGTTCCTCTGTGTCGTCATCTTTAGGCCCGATGGCTCCTCCGATCATCAACAACGATGCGGTCCAGGGTTAGACTTTTCTCCCCGAATAGATCTTCGTAATTGGCGGCTTTGCACTGCAGGCCAATTCACTTGGCCATCTGGAGCAGATTGAAATCTACGCCCCTGGCCATCAGGTCAGATTTGGAAGTTTGAACTATACGGCTGACGTCCGCGGAGACTTGATCTTCGACGGGTTCGAGCCACAGCCAAGCGCGCCACACTGTCACGATGGGCATGATCTAGCTCTGCCGCCGAACAGTGCCCTGGGGGCCGCACCAGTGCCCGCTCCGACCCTTAGTTTGGAGCCGATTGCGCCGATCGAGGATGGGTGGCTGGACTCCGTCTCGGGGGCTGCGATCTCTATGGCGATTGAGCCGAACACCAACCCTGTCGTTTGCGAAGCTCGTCACTCCAAGGTGCCGGACTCCTCTCCGGACTCCGAACCTTTCGCACCCCTGCCAATCGAATCTGATTGGGCGCCGATCATGGTGTTCACCACCGCAGACATCTTTCAGCACTCGCCCTTTGGTGACATCCTGAATTCACTAAAGTCTCTCTCTTTATCAGGAGAGCCCTGGCCGGATTATGGTCAGCGAGGCTGGGATGCGGACAACAAAGAAATTCAAAGCCCACCAACCACCCACTTCGTAGCCACTGTCGAAAGTTTAAACGACGTGCTCGATTTCGACTCTGAAGACATCGACGGTATGGACGACGATGTAGGAGATAAGCATGAACCAGCACCTATAAGGCACTGGACAGCCACCTCATCTCACGATGTATACATGGTGGACACACCTAAAGGAAGCGACGACGAGGAACAACGGGACGCCACGAGGGATCATTCCCTCGAAAAGCAGTCAAAACGGCGACGTAAGCACCGCTCAAAATCCCGCCTCGACAAAGACAGCAGCCATACAGACCCAGCCATAGAGCAGGGCGAACTGCTGGACGGCGAACATGCCATCGAGCAACTGTCCGAACAGGACAACCTGGATAAACAATCCGTCCCCGACGAAGATAACAGTTCGGACGATCTCACGCCGGACAAATTGCTGGAGTAGAAGAACCTCCACAAAAGGCTCGTCGCCACTACGCGTAGCCTGAAAAAGCAGAAGCGGAAGCTCCAAACAGCGGAAGATGCGCTCAGAATCAGATGGAGCAAAGTACTCAACACCGCAGACGAATACGGCGATAGTCGCCGAACAACGAGCTACCCGAAGCGAAAACTACTGCCCGAATTTGATGAGGAGGCCGTAGAGCCCCCGCAATCAAAGAACAAGGAGACCACCCAGTCGGATAGACGACCCCATGTCAAATATAGAGCAGCAAACGGCGCCGCACACAAGCCGGCACGCGACCCGTACACGGATTCGCATCAAAAAGATGGCCCAGTTAGATCTATCTACGGGCCAAGAAAGTAAGCTCTAGTAAGCAATGCAACACATCAAGTATCCGAATATTACCGTATACCTAAATATAGGGGTGCCACACACCCCCTATGTTTCACCGATGAGGTTCTGGATTATGAATTTCCAGCGGGATTCAAGCCCGTAAACATAGAGGCATACGACGGAACAACAGACCCTGGAGTCTGGATTGAGGATTACATCTTCCAGATACACATGGCTAGAGGAGATAACCTCCACGCCATAAAATACTTACCCCTCAAGCTCAAAGGGCCAGCCCGGCATTGGCTCAAAAGCCTCCCCGAAAACACCATTGGAAGTTGGGAAGATCTCGAGGATTCTTTTCGGGCAAATTTTCAAGGGACCTATGTCCGACCTCCGGATGCAGACGATTTAAGTCACATAACTCAACAACTCGGAGAGTCAGCCCGAAAATTCTGGAACAGGTTCCTTACTAAAAAGAACCAAATAGTCGACTGTCCGGACGCCAAAGCCTTAGCAGCTTTCAAACACAACGTCCGAGACGAATGGCTCGCCAGACACCTCGGCCAAGAAAAGCCAAGAACAATGGCCGCATTAACAAGCCTCATGACCCGCTTTTGCACGGGAGAGGATAGCTGGCTGGCAAGATGCAGTACCAGTGACCCAAGTACATTCGAAGTCAGGGATGGAAACGGGAAACCGCGACGCAGCAAGGACCAGCGCCGGACCAAGGGAAACAACCCGAAGAGCACGACAGTCAACGCCGGATTCAAAAGCTCTTGGCAGAATCATAAAAAACTGCCCCTTAAGGATAACAGGGACGAGCTATCTAACTTAAACAAAATCTTGGACAAGATATGCCAAATCCAGAGTACTCCCGGGAAGCCTGCAAACCATACCACAGAGATTGTTGGGTCTTCAAGCAGTCCGGCAAACTCAACACCGAACACAAGGGGCTCGACACACCAAGCGAGGACAATGACGAACCCCACAAGCAGAGCACCGGAAAACAAAAGAATTTCCCACAAGAAGTCAGAACAGTAAACTCACTTCACGTGACAAAAGGGAAAATAGAGCGGCGCCCATAGAGGTACGCGCCATACGGCCTATCCCAGAGGAGTCCCGCCACTGGTTGTTAAAACCAATCACCTTCGACCATCAGGATTACTCTAGAAGTATCCGGAATGCAGGATGGACTGCCTTGATATTAGATCGGATAATTGATGGACTCCAATTTACACAAGTCCTAATGGACGGCGGCAGTGATCTAAACCTCCTATACCAGGACACAATCCGCAAAATGGGGATAGACCCAACCAAAATTCACCATAGCAACACTTCCTTTCAAGGGGTAATGCCAGGCCCATATGCCCATTGTACGGGCTCTCTACTGCTAGAAGTTGTGTTCGGCTCACCCGACAACTTCCACCGCGAAAAGTTAACCTTCCACCTCGCCCCGTTCACAAGTAGCTACCAAGCACTACTGGGACGCGAAGCTTTCGCCCGCTTTAACGCAATACCGCATTATGCATCCCTTACACTTAAAATGCCCGGTCCGCGAGGCATCATCTCCTTAAAGGGAAATACCGAGTGTTCCTCGAGCGCGGAAGATGGTGTGACTGCCTTGACAGCCACACACTAAGCCGGCTTCACCAATCAAAGCACCTAAACAGGTCGTTCAGACCCCGGACACGGCTAGACGAGTCCGGCGTAAACATACAAGGGCTTACTAGCCGCATACCCCTGTACAAGGGGCTCCGCGCATGTACAACAAGAGACAATAAAGTGCAATTTTATTCATTTTTTGAATTGACTTTGTTTATTTAGTATAACGTACATTTTCGCACGATCTTTTTCAACTAAGTTCCCCTCTTTTATAGATGAACACCGTGCTACACCCGTCCAGGATACGGCACAACGGAGACACAGGCGTAGACGTGTAGTAGGGACCCGTGACAAGGATTCTTTTCAGATTAAGACCCTGCGTAAACCTTTTTTACTGTCTCTTGTTGATACACATCCCCTGGTTTCTTGCCATAACCGAGGAGGAGGCTGGCGTTTTGGCATGGGCCACGTCAGAATTTTGCGCGTACCTGGACACCAGGGGCTTATTACCAAGGGCGTTGTTCGGCCCGTTTTCATAAAGACCGAATACCTTAGGGAGTGTTCGGCGTCTCCAGTTAGGCCTTATATGCATCAGCTCTGAGTCATGTCTTTGGTCAAATGTTGGGTTTGCCCGGCTCCTGTGTTTTGCTGCCTTACGTTCCGCTCTATCGGCTAAGGCGGCACTAGGAGAACTACTGCGATTGTGCCCCGGTTCGGCCAGGCAAGCACCTCGGTAGAGAAAGCCAAAAACTGACTGTCATGATATAGCGTGAGACTGGTCAACCACTCGATGACCCGCCGGAATCTATAGGATTCCTCCGCATTGACGAAGGGCCGTTTCCCAGTCATGCACATACGTGCCCTGAATTCGGGTGAGCGCGGTGCCCCTACGGGCTATATAGTAGCCCCACTGTCAAACTCCTATGGCTAAGTGAAAGTGCTAAAGCATTATAGTATGGTTGCCTAGTTTGCTGCGCTACCACCTCCTTTATAGGACCAAGACGTTGGATCAAGTGTGAAAATGCGCCTTTTGCAAACACCCCCGCATTATATGCGTGGGGGCTGAAGCCGAAGACTGCCATCTTTCAGGTTATATATACATATACATTAGCGGCCGCACAGGAGGAATTTTAATTCTTGAAACGCACAAGTATAAAAAGCTTTTATATTCCATCGATACATTGTTTCACAATAATACATGTTATTCAAACATAATATCCTTCGAGCACTGCGTCTCTATTAAACGAGGGCCCTGCAGAACTTCCTGAAAATAGTGCTCGATAGGTACTCGGCTTCCGTCCGAATCTTGGGATGCAACATCGGTGGCCTTCATCTCCGCCCAGTATGTCTTGACACAGGCAGGAGCCATCCATGCACCCTCTATGCATGCCGACCTCCTCATTGCATTGATATGCGGCACCGCACCAAGGAACTGTTGCACCAAGCCAAAATAACTCTTCGGCTCGGGCCTTTTCAGCCACAAAAGACTCACGACATCCTTCATGGGAAGTCTGGATAACCTATTCAGCTCCGCCCATTCGGCCAAGCGATCGGTTAATGGAAGTGGGCGCTCTGGATTATGGAACTGCGACCAAAAAACCTTTTCCATTTCGTGATCCTTTTGATCTCGGAAGTGTTCGGCCGCATCCGCGGCACTTGCCGCCAAGTCCAGATAAGCATCCTCCGCACTCCACAGCCGGTCCAACTGAGCATATTTAGGATCCACGAATTTCCTCCGTAGCAGAAAGGGCTTTCCAGCCACGATATCTCCGGCCTGATGCAGCTCCTCCTTCATAGCTCTCATCGCAGAGCGAGCATCCTTGGCCTCAGTAGTGGCCTTATTCAGGTCCTCTTGCACCGCTCGATTTTTTTTTTCAAGAAGCTTGCAGTGGTCGGCAGCATTCTTCAACTTCACGGCCATCTCGGCCATTTCCTTCTTGCTTCGGCAGTGAGCAGCTTGTTCGTCTTTTAGCTCTTCGGCTGCCTTTAAGGCAGCCACATCACTCTTTCTGGCCTGCTCCTTGGCTCGGGCGAGCTCCGCTCGAAGGTTCTCCATGGCAGCGGCACCATCTACATCAAGCATACATGTTGTAAGGCACGGGCATCAAGCTCCCTTACCAGGTGTCCGCGGAGAAATTGTATACCTTGTGACTCGTCAAGTCGCTTATTGACAAGCGCGATATCGGCATCCGCCATGTCAAGTTGCCGCTTTAGTTCGGCAAATTCATCAGTCCGGCTAGCCATCGGACCCTTCGCCACCTACATAGGAAGGGCAACACATTATACCTGGGATTATGATCCTCGGCGCGCTGTCATTTTTGACAACACACCGAGCCTCGGGGGCTACTATCTACACAGGGCGCATTTTATATGCGGAACTGTCATAAGGTACATCATTTTGCGTACCTCAAAACCTGTCAGTAAACTTCTGACGGCTTCATGCAATCCGCTCTCAGGGATGAAATCCTTTCAATCACCGTACCCATTAACGCACGGTGATCTTCTGAGATAGATGCTCACCCGAGCAGATCCTTCAGCTCCTCCGACCGTACACCAGGTGGTGCCGGACTCGTCTGATGGCCTTTTTCGAAGGCCAGACGCAGAGGGCTTTGAGGGGACATACGACTGCCTTCCGGCCCCACCGGACTCGAAGAAACCCTCCGCGACGACACCTCAGGGTCGCCCGCCTCGCAAGACAGTACGGCAAGGGGAGGCGTTTCGCTCTCCATCATCTCCGGACGAAGATCCCCCGAAGATGAGCTCTGTTGAGAAGGGCTGAGATCCGAACTACAAGGTAAAATTTCAGTTATCTTCATCAGAAATAGGGCAGGGATATCCTTTATTTAAAAAAACTCCCCTTTTTACTTACGGCTCGGTGGAGGGCTGATCCCCTTGGGGGCACAATGCGGCCGAGGCATCTCTCGGCGCAGGACCCTCTGACGAAGATTTCTTCCCCCGCTTTGAGATCATGGTCTCCGGGTCTTCAGAGGCGGTCCTCTTCTTCCCTTGGATGGAGGGATTCTCGATCCCTCCTTTCCTGACAGCCTCCTTCGCGGAGGCGGTAGCTTCCTTGTTCCCCCCTTCACCTTCTTCCGAAGGCGCAACCTCCAGCATCCTGGTTAACACGGGATCCCGCGTGATCTCAGGGAGGGGGGCCGGACACCTGATTAACTTTGCTTTCACTATCCACTACTGTTCAAGGAACAACTCTTTTAAAGGGCAAGTTCGTGATAAATATGGGATAGCGTGTCCGGGTACAGGGCTACTTACTTGAGTATCCGGGTGATTGCAGCTCAGACCTGCGTCCTCGGTCAAGTCCGGACACATCGCTTGTGATCCGAAGAAAAGCTTGTACATCTCCACGGGCTTTGCGCCCATAAAATGTTGGATAGCTCATGGTCCCTTCGGGTTAAATTCCCACAGGCGGAGGGGGCGACATTTGCAGGGCAGGGTGCGACGAATCAGCATGACCTGCGGTACTACGACCAGAGTGATCTCTCTCTAGGAGGTCTTGAATGCGGCCCTGCAACAAGGGCACGTCCTTGGACGGCCCCCAGTCAAGTCCTTTATTGACCCATGACGCCAGCCGCGGTGGAGGACCCGAGCGAAAGGCAGGTGGCGCCACCTATTTGGTGCCCCTGGGAGCTGTGATATAAAACCACTCTTGTTGCCATAGGCTGAGCTCCTCTTGAAAAGAGCCCTCGGGCCATGGAGCATCAACATTCTTGCTTATAACAGCCCCTCCGCCCTCTGCCTACTGCCCCTTGATCATCTTTGGCTCCACTTTGAAGGTCTTGAGCCACAATCCGAAGTGAGGGGTAATGCGGTGGAAGGCTTCGTATACGACAATGAACAATGAGATTTGGAGGATGGACTTCGGATCCAAGTCATGAAATTCCAACCCACAGTAAAACATGAGCCCCCTCACGACGGGGTCCGTCGGGAAGCCTAGCCCCCGAAGAAAGTGAGACACTAACACCATGCTTTCGCCAGGATTGAGAGTGGGAATAACCTGCCCTTGGGCAGGCAGCCTATGCGAAATTTTGCTGGTTAGATACCTGGCATCTCTTAGCTTTAGCACGTCTTCTTCCGTAACGGAGGAAGGCATCCACCGGCCTTGCAGGTCGGAGCCGGACATCATCGAAGGTCTGAAGCGCCTGAATCTGGAGCTTTGGGTGTTGGAACTCGAGGCGAGGGGCGGATTCAATTGAGATTGAAAGAAAGGAGTGGAGCCTTGCTCTCTTTATAAAGAGGTTGAATACCAAGAGCCTTCCCCGTGACCGTTCGGGACTCGCCTTCGATAGAGGAGATGCGCCAACGGGCACGACCCAGTGTTACCCGCGCCCGTATTAATGAGAATCCCGGAATAAGGGGACACGATCTCTGCTTCGACAAGACGTGCCAAGGAAACCGCCTCACTAAACACGCTGAGGTGGGACAATAAAAATGATTCGAATAAAGGCTTCGCCGTGGTGTGATGTCACGCCACGGAATACGTCAGCAGATTGAATTTGTGTAAATATTATTCTCTCTACAATGGTATGTGGAACTTATTTTGCAGAGCCGGACACTATCCTTGTGTTCAAAATCTTCTATGAAGTATTTGGAGGAGGAACCCGCCTTGCAATGCCGAAGACAATATGCGCGCCGGACTCGTCGTCATTGAAGCCTGGTTCAGGGGCAACTGAGGGAGTCCTGGATTAGGGGGTGTCCGGATAGCCGAACTATCACCTTTGGCCGGACTCCTGGACTATGAAGATACAAGATTGAAGACTTCGTCCCGTGTCCGGATGGGACTTTCCTTGGCGTGGAAGGCAAGCTTGGCGATACGGATATGTAGATCTCCTACCATTGTAACCGACTCTGTGTAACCCTAACCCTCTTTGGTGCCTGTATAAACCGGAGGGTTTTAGTCCGTAGGACGAACAACAATCATACCATAGGCTAGCTTCTAGGGTTTAGCCTCTCTGATCTCGTGGTAGATCTACTCTTGTACTACCCATATCATCAATATTAATCAAGCAGGAGTAGGGTTTTACCTCCATCGAGAGGGCCCGAACCTGGGTAAAAACATCGTGTCCCTTGTCTCCTGTTACCATCCGCCTAGACGCACAGTTTGGGACCCCCTACCCGAGATCCGCCGGCTTTGACACCGATAGGCTCCACGAAGAAGCTATCGAACAATGACTACATCAAGCAAAAAGGACTGATGCAGCGAACGGTTATTGGAACCACGGGTACGTCACAAACTCAGAATCAAGCTTGTTGTTCAAGGCAAAATGATATGACGTGGAAAATCGACGTAAGCTTAGCTCATCGTCGAAAAATGTGCTTTGGGAAGTAGGACTAGATCACGTTAAAAAATTAGTACGATAATGATATAGTCGATCAGGCTAGGAATGACTTGAAGGATTATTAAACTCGTAAGCAACAAAAATTACTTAGAGTTATTGAATCCGAGTGCGAAATCAATTCACTTATCAGTGTTCTCGGTTGACAAAAAACCCAGAACCCATGAAGTGACAATGACAGGGAAATGTAGTACTTCATCAAATGTTCATAAGATGTAGTTCAATGACATGATATCCTCGAGATACCAGGGGTAATACTCGAAGGTAGATCATAATAGATGTTGGGCAGGCGCATTGATCTGTAGAAGACAAGTGCTTTAACTTGTCCGAGAAATGGAGCAAAGAAGAACAATCATGGTCGGAACCACGGTTGCAAAGGATCAATTCACAGATACCAGATGATATTATCAAGGAAATAGTTATTATTACAAGAAGCTTCCATGATAGGATCTACATCGTGTCCATGGGCATGAACACAAGTTCAAGGTGGACTCCCACTTCTCTAATGCATAACCTTTCACTCACTTCTCGCCTTCGACGAAGTTGTAGTGTTGAAATTTTTATCTGACATAACATCAGTAGAGCATGACCCGTAGTAGTTTCTGGGTTCACACAGATTAGGAAAGGCATAGGTTCAACCCATCGGGGTATCTTAGAAACATATACCACGAGCTTCGAGAATACTTATCACCAGCTCGAAAGTAGAGCATGCTTGGCCAAATCAAAGAATAGGGTTTACCAACGACATTAAGTATCAGGGAAAGAACTTCTCGAGGTTTTTGTATACGAAGGACACTGTCAGGTGATAAGTCAACAAAGGACCAGATTGTCCATAATGGAGCTGACGTGAGCATCGGCACACAACCAGAGGAAGAAACAATGCAAAGGCATTGGTTCATATAAACAACTGACTAATTCAAAGCTCAAATGCAGAGGAAGTATGGTCTCCAATTCAAGGGATCAGAAGCAAACGCTGTGATTAAGGGTGGATAAGTTGAGTAGGTTTAGGGGTACAATCGATGGCAATTTGATTGGTCGAGATCCAGCTCATCTTTAATATGATGTCTGAGCCGGAGGATGAAATCCAGGACCTGATTGAGGATTCCAAGCATTCGCAACATATTGAATCAAGGGACTCAGAATGATAGTGACAACACCGAAATACGGAATTAACCATAATGCCAGAAGGCCAGATATTCAAGATCAATAGGCTGCTGAGGATTTTAAGAAGATCAAATAGTTTTTCAAGGGACTTTGTGAAACTCACGAACAACTAGGAATGAACAAATCCTCGGTAAATGTGAGGAATTATTCATAGGCGTATTCATGCGGCAAAGATCCGCAAAGCAGTAGGCACAAAGTATTCTCGAAACAATAGAGGGAATTTCGGGGTATCTTGTAATAACAAGATCAACAGGTAATGATAATAAGAATGGCAAGTGTACATGGCTATCCATAGAGGTTTATCGATGGAAGGGAATTGCAAGAGCGATGGCACTAAGTCTCAAGAGAACATCATAGAGTGTCTTCGGAATCTTCTGGTGCAACAGGCGATCATCGGTAATAAGGGGCCCTCCGGTTGGAAGTGATCACGAGATGCTATTGTTAGACTTAGCAAAATTCATTTAACCCGAATAGAAGAGAGATTAGAGTCCCAGAGTATAGGTCAAGAAATAAAAGATCCTAAAACCACCCAATGGCGACGTGGGCCCGTAAGCCGCACAGCCTTGTTAGTAAAAACTTTTTCAATTACTAGACTCAACTTCGGCCAAGGAGTTTGGAAAGGGGATTCCTACAGGCAGTCGGCTCTGATACCAACTTGTGACACCTCCGATTCAATCGTACACTTATCATATACACAAAAGTGTACGATTAAGATCAGGGACTCACGGAAAGATATCAAAACACAACTCTAAAAATAAAATAAGTCATACGATCATCATAATACAAGCCAGGGGCCTCAAGTGCTCGAATACAAGTGCTCGATCATAGAAGAGTCAGCGGAAGTAACAATATCTGAGTACAAACATAAATTAATTAGATTTTCCTTAAGAAGGCTAGCACAAACTGGGATACAGATCGAATGAGGCGCAGGCCTCCTTCCTGGGATCCTCCTAAACTACTCCTGGTCGTCATCAGTGGCCTACACGTAGTAGTAGGCACCTCTAGTGTAGTAGGAGTCAGCGTCGATGGTGGCGTCTGGATCCTGGGCTCCAACGTCTGGTTGTGGCATCCGAGAAGAAAAGGAAAGAGGGGGAAAAAGAGGGAGCAAAGCAACCATGAGTACTCATCCAAAGTACTCGCAAGCAAGGATCTACACTACATATGCATGGGTATATGTGTAAACAGGCAATATCGGTGGACTGAACTGCAGAATGCGAGAAAAAGAGGGGGATAGCGTCATGCCCAATATGCGACCCTATCCAGAAGGAACTCGAAGGTCCCACCAAGGATAGACCCGCATATTGAAACGCTTTTGCAAGGTGGATATCATTACATCAACATTACATAATAGATGGGGATACATACAAGAGGCATACAATGCCACACGAATACAACATCATCTTACATAAGATCAACATCCCACTACGAATGAAACACAAACAGAAACTCAAATGACATCCACCCTGCTAGCCCAGGCTGCCGACCTGGAACCTATCCCCTGATCGAAGAAGAAGCAGAAGACGAACTCCAAAACAAGCAAACATTGCTACCGCGTCATGATCATCGCATAACCTGTACCTACAACTATTGTTGTAGTAATCTGTGAGCCACGAGGACTTAGCAATCCCATTACCATGGGTATCAAGACTAGCAAAGCTTAATGGGAAAGGAAGGGGTAAAGTGGTGAGGTTGCAGTAGCGACTAAGCAAGTATGGTGGCTAACATACGCAAATGAGAGCGAGAAGAGAAGCAAAGGAATGGTCGAGAAGCTAGCAATGATCAAGAGGTGATCCTGAACTCCTACTTACGTCAAACATAACCCAAGAAACCGTGTTCACTTCCCGGACTCCGCCGAAAAGAGACCATCACGGCTACACACGTGGTTGATGCGTTTTAATTTGGATCTTGTGTCAAGTTATCTACAACCAGACATTAACAAATTCCCATCTGCCACTTAATCGCGGGCACGACTTTCGAAAGATAATACCCTGCAGGGGTGTCCCAACTTAGCCCATCACAAGCTCTCACGGTCAACGAAGGATATTCCTTCTCCCAGGAAGACCCGATCAGTCTCGGAATCCCGGTTTACAAGACATTTTGACAATGGTAAAACAGGACCAGCAAAGCCACCCGATGTGCCGACAAATCCCGATAGGAGCTGCACATATCTCGTTCTCAAGGCACACCAGATGAGCAAGACGTCGGGTTGGCATAGCCCCTGGTTGCCTAGGGGCGCCGGACATCGCTCAGTTTGGACCAACACTCGGAGGAGCACTGGCCTGGGGGGTAAAATAAAGATGACCCTCGGGCTCCGGAAACCCAAGGGAAAAAAGGGCTAGGTGAGGCAAATGGTAAAACCAAGGTTGGGCCTTGCTGGAGGAGTTTTATTCAAAGCGAACTGTCAATGGGGTCCCATAAATCACCCAACCGCGTAAGGAACGCAAAATCTGGGAACATAACATCAGCATGACAGAAACTAGGGCGGCAAGAGTGGAACAAAACACCAGGCATAAGGCCGAGTCTTCCACCCGTTACCAAGTATATAGATGCATTAATTAAATAAGAGATATTATGATATCCCAACATAATCCTGTCCATCATGGAGCAATCTTCAACTTCACCTGCAACTAACAACACTATAAGAGGGGCTAAGCAAAGCGGTAACATAGCCAAACAACGGTTTGCTAGGACGGGTGAAAAGGTTAGAGGCTGTCATGGCAATTTGGGAGGCTTGAAGAGCAAATGATAGGAAGCGCAGCAAAGCGATAGAACAAAGCAACTAGCATAGCAATGATAGTAGTGAGATCCAAGGTGACGGTCATCTTGCCTGAAATCCCGCAAGGAAGAAGAACGAGTCCATGAAGAAGATGAAGCCACGAAGACGAACCAAGCGTAGACGAACGAATCCTCACGATCGCAACGAAACGGGAACTATCAAGAAGAAGCACACAACATGGTAAACACACCACACATGAACAAGACATGATGCACAACCAAGCATGATGCATCACAAAGCTACATGAAGCTACTCATGGCAAGCGATGATACAAACAAGAACAACATATCAAGGCAAGTTTAAATGAGGCCGGAAACAACATATAACTAATCCGGTAAGTCCTTATATGCAAATTTAGAAATTGGTCCAGAACTGAATAAACATTAAGTTGAAGTTGTCAAACAGCAAGTTAAGATGCACCAAGAGTATCTACCCAAAATTCTAGTCAAGTTACATATAAAGTTCATTTAGTTCAGAGCCACGACCTAGAAGATATGAGCAAAACAAGTAAAACATGGCATTGATGCAAAATGCATACAAACATCAAGCAAACACCTCAAAACAAGGATGCAACATGATGATATGAAACTACATGTGATTCTAAGCAAGTTTCATATAGATTACACTCAAAACAGAGCAATGGTGCAACACATAAACTCCAAACAAGACATAACAACAATCTGTCCAAAACAGCAACTAGGCATCTAACAAGCATCACAACAATATGCTACATCACCTCAATATGAAAACAAAAGGCATGGACATGATGTACAGGTAAAGCACAACAAAACATGAACACTGAGCTATCTCCATAAAACACTAGAACATGCTCAAAAGGACATGGCAAGATTGCAAATAATAATAGTTTACAGACTTGGCAGAAATAACATCAGGTTGCAATTTTAGAGCTATCAAACAACATGTTACAGGAACTTATCATGGCAAACAAAGGCATGACATGAATCTACTACTTGCATAGAACAAATGACCCTTACTGACCATGAGCCAAAAGTGCACAGAAAATATAATGGCACCCATGTAAACATGGCAAATAATATGATAGATTTAGACATGGCAGGAACAACGATAAGTAGGCATATTGGTGAGCTTGAACCACTCACCACAGAGCAATACATGGCATGTCAAGGCAACCAACAGTAAGATGGCATATTTATGAAGCTAAAAATGGCAAGAGCAAGTTCATAGGGTGCATGGATCACTAGCAAAGCTCATGGTAAAACTGAACTTAATGTTAACAGGCTGACAGGAACATTATTTAGCAGTTTTGAGGGCAAGATAACAACAAGCTACAGCAGGCTATAAATACAACCAGGGGCATTGATGGATATGGCATAACATGTGTAACAAATCATCCTTAGTGAACATCTCCAGATTATGCATATAATGACTTGTAGCAGCAGGTTTACATAGCATCATGATATAGCAGATTCAGTCTAGCAAAACAGTAACAGCAAGTACCCTACTTCACGAGCTCGATGCACTCACTACAAGACTCACAAAAATACATGGATAGCACCACTGTAAAGATGGCATGATGTATCACAAAACACATGTAGAGCTCATGCTCATAGGATGCACTCACAAAATGCAACGAAAAAGACAAATCACTAAGTTATAACAGTTTCAGCAGATTAACATCATATAGCACTCTTGCAACAATGATTCGGGCATCAAGATGACCTCAAACAAACATGGAACAATGGAATGAAATGATGAGCATCTCACAGCGAACAATTTGATATATTACACGCAGGAAACAGAGTAGTATCCATGGAGTTATGGCAGGTCAAAGTGTACACCAGAATATGCAAATGTTTAGGGACTTAGGAATTTTCGGGGTCAACCTTCAGATCTGTATCGGGCACGGTTTTCGAGGCGGCCGGAGATGCTCGCCGGAGTTGGTGAAGAGATGGCCGGAGAGGCTCGGGGAGGCCGGCATGCGGCCGGATCCGGTCGGGGCGAGGTGCGGCCGCCGGCGGGGAGCTGCGGGGCGGCGGCGCGGTGGCGGGTCCGGGGCGGCGTGGGCTCATGGTGGTGGCAGGAGATAGCGGCAGAGGAGGGCAGCGCCGACAGGAGACGAGACGGCGGCGGTCGGCGCGGAGGCCGAAGGCGGCGGCGCGCGCGGGCGGCGCGTCCCTGCGGCGAGGAGGGGGGGCATTCATGGATATAGCATAACATGTGTAACAAATCATCCTTAGTGAACATATCCAGATTATGCATATAATGACTTGTAGCAGCAGGTTTACATAGCATCATGATATAGCAGATTCAGTCTAGCAAAACAGTAACATCAAGTACCCTACTTCACGAGCTCGATGCACTCACTACAAGACTCACAAAAATACATGGATAGCACCACTGTAAATATGGCATGATGTAGCACAAAACACATGTAGAGCTCATGCTCATAGGATGGACTCAAAAAATGCAACGAAAAAGACAAATCACCAAGTTATAACAGTTTCAGCAGATTAACATCATATAGCATTCTTGCAACGATGATTCTGGCATCAAGATGACCTTAAACAAACATGGCACAATGGAATGAAATTAAGAGCATCTCACAACGAACAATTTGATATATTACATGCACAAAACGGAGCAGCATGCATGGAGTTATGGCAGGTCAAAGTATACACCAGAATATGCAAATATTTAGGGACTTCGGAATTTTCAGGGTCAACCTTCAAATCTGGATCGGGCACGGTTTTCAAGGCAGCAGGAGATGCTCGCTGGAGTCGGGGAAGAGATGGCCGGAGAGGCTCGGGGAGGCCGGGATGCGGCCGGATCCAGTCAGGGCAAGGTGCGGCCGCCGGCGGGGAGCTGCAGGGCGGCGGCACGGGCTCGTGGTGGAGGCTGGAGATGGCGGCGGAGGAGGGCAGCGCCGACGGGAGGCGAGACGGCGGCGGTCAGTGCGGAGGCCGAGGGCGGCGGTGCGCGCGGGAGGCGTGTCCCTGCGGCAAGGAGGCGGGGCACGACGCGCCGGCGAGGAGGCGCGG
>NC_041387.1:363839320-363851173 GCF_002162155.2 Triticum dicoccoides | reverse complement strand
GCTCGTCCGGGCCCTAATGGGCTCGGGCGGGCCCCAATCTGGGCCGAGAGGGCCGGCACGGTGGAGGCGAAGGGCTGGTGGCCAAGTGGTGATGTGGCAGCTTCTGGTTGGGCGAGGAGCAGCGGCGGACGTGTCCGGTGGCGGCGGGGAGGATTAGGCTAGGGTTCATCTGCGAATTCAGGGGAGGGGGACTAATTTATAGGTAGAGGGAGCTAGGAGGCTCCAAATGGAGAGCAGTTTTCGGCCACGCGATCGTGATCGAACGGCGGAGAGCATGGAGGGGGTTAAGATGGGTTTTGGGTCACTTTGGAGGGGTGTTGGGCTGCAACACAAAGAGGGCTTTTACGGTTACCAAGTTAACCGTTGGAGTATCAAACAGACTCCAAATGGCACGAAACTTGACAGGCGGTCTACCGGTGGTGTACCAAGGCCGCTTGGCAAATCACGGTCAATTCCGAGAATGTTTAACACCCGCTCACACCAGGAGACAAGAAGGGGACGCCGGATGACATAGGAGTGCCGGATTGCAAAACGGACAACGGGGAAAATGCTCGGATGCATGAGACAAACATGTATGCAATGCAATGCACATGATGACATGATAAAATGCAACACACAAGCAAATGACATGGCAATGACGGCGAATAACTGGCAGACACCTGGCGCATCGAATTCGGGGCGTTACAACTCTCCTCCACTAACAAGCAATCTCGTCCCGAGATCTTAGGACCGAGAAGGAAGGGAAAAGGGATGAGGTGAAACAAGAACTCAAGAGATAAGCAAAGAATCAATAGCACTCGAGAAGAAGAGAGGAACGATGATAATGACGAGAATCGAAAGCTCAAGGAATCCGATTTTCTAAGAAACCACTCCGGTTAGAACGAGATAAGGAATGAATAAGACTGAATGGATTTAGGCAGCACTCTGGCTGAAACATGGAGGAATAGAGCACGAGCTTGAGAGGATGGAATGATACTTGACGAAGACATGACACAAAACCTCCGGAAAGAATTGAAAGAATGGAATGAAAAGAACGGAGAAGAAAAGGTACTTGAATTTCTCCAACAAAATCTTGATGAACTCTTTGCAGAATGAAATAAATCATGACGATCCACCATGAAGAACTCCGGTGACAAAAGATGATGAGATAGGAATGAAGGATGAAAGAATAAGATGAGCCTTGCGATGATTTAGATGGAGGTTCCGACGAAATGGCCGAGGAAAATTTGAACTCCGGAAAAGAAAAGATGAAAACACTTGGAACTAGAATTTATTCACCAAGAACAAACTCCGAAGGAAGGGATTAATCACTTGGATGAAATAAGATCTATATTTATTGTATGCTTATCCTTCATCAAATTAAATTGATGACACCGGATTTGGCATGCAACTTATTCCTCTTGAAAAGGATTGAGAAATGACATATCTCAAACTTGAGAAGGTCTTCATGAAGCACCGGTAGGATTGGAAAAACAAATGAATTAATATGATAAACAAAGAAAAAGAATCTTGAATGATCCACCGTAAGAATTCAAAAATGTCTGATGAAAGAGAAAGAATCACCGGGAAGAATTAGAAAAGCACAAATATACTTGAGGGAATTAAGAGACAAGATAACGAATGGATCGAGAACTGATTGAAGAATACTTGAACGGAGCATCGAAAGAATATTGAGATGAACGAAGGGCACGGATACAGAATATATGGAGAACGAATCTGAAAACTTGGAATGAAGAAATATTCCAAAAGATGGCCTCTGGATGATTGAGACGGAAAACAACACCTGAAATACTCCAAAAACTCCAGGGGAATTAGGAGAGTCAGGTAAGATCTTGGGAAAAGACCTGTCGGTTAGGGCCCACTGGAGAGATAACACCGTTGAAAAGTATTGTTGAAAAGATAGATGATGCATCGGAACAATTGAAATATTTGAATGAGGTGATAACATTGAATTAATTGGAACATAGACGAATCTCCTGAGATGTCTTCCGAACTCCGGAATGATAAACTGGCGAGAGGCGAACGAGCAAAGGGAAATATTTGAGCTGAGGGAAAGAATACGATCGACAACGAAAAACTTGAATTGAATCCACCGGAGAATAAAAAGAGATGAAGAATGTCGAACAAAATGAGAATTCACCGATTGAAATAATTGAGGGAAGACTGAAGAGACTCCGCACGAATGAAATTTATGGTCGAAAGAGACTCGGACTCCGGGAAGAAGAGGGTGGGAGGGTGGGAAAACAAAGGCAACTTGGAAGGGGGAACCGACGAGTAACTTGAAGAGAAAACACCGATTGAAATCATTGAGGAAAGAAACCAAAGGCTTCGCACGAGTAGGATGGATACTCGATTACAGACTCCAACTTCAAGAAGAAAAGGGTAGGTGGGTGGGAAAAAGAAGACAACTGAGGATTGAACTTGGCAAAGATGAAGAGGCTCGAGTCAACTTGACGAGAAATGCACCGGATGAAAAGAGGTGAGAACCAAGAATCGGAAAAAACCAACTGCGTGAACCTAAAGAAAAATTTGAATGGGAAGAGGAGTAATTCAAAAACACCTATGTCAAGATTCCTCACCAGAGCGACGAAGGGGCTGAGGAGTAAAAAGAATTCCTACTCTCCGATATAACTAAACTGCGAAAATAGTTTTCTTCTAGACTCAACAACGGCCAAACTACATGATCAAACAAGGGGGATCCTAGGGTCGGTCGAGGCCCTGATACCAACTTGTCACACCCAATATGCGACCCTATCCAGAAGGAACTCGAATGTCCCACCAAGGATAGACCCGCATATTGAAACGCTTTTGCAAGGTGGATATCATTGCATCAACATTACATAATAGATGGGGATACATATAAGAGGCATACAATGCCACACGAATTCAACATCATCTTACATAAGATCAACATCTGACTATGGATGAAACACAAACAGAAACTCAAACGACATCCACCCTGCTAGCCCAGACTGCCGACCAGGAACCTATCCCCTGATCGAAGAAGAAGCAGAAGACGAACTCCAAAACAAGCAAACATTGCTCTCGCGTCATGATCATCGCATAACCTGTACCTGCAACTATTGTTGTAGTAATCTGTGAGCCACGAGGACTCAGCAATCCCATTACCATGGGTATCAAGACTAGCAAAGCTTAATGGGAAAGGAAGGGGTAAAGTGGTGAGGTTGCAGCAGCGACTAAGCAAGTATGGTGGCTAACATACGCAAATGAGAGCGAGAAGAGAAGCAAAGGAACGGTCGAGAAGCTAGCAATGATCAAGAGGTGATCCTGAACTCCTACTTACATCAAACATAACCCAAGAAACCGTGTTCACTTCCCGGACTCCGCCAAAAAGAGACCATCACGGCTACACATGCGGTTGATGCGTTTTAATTCGGATCTGGTGTCAAGTTATCTACAACCGGACATTAACAAATTCCCATCTGTCACATAACCGCAGGCACGACTTTTGAAAGATAATACCCTACAGGGGTGTCCCAACTTAGCCCATCACAAGCTCTCACGGTCAACGAAGGATATTCCTTCTCCCAGGAAGACTCGATCAGTCTCGGAATCCCGATTTACCAGACATTTCGACAGTGGTAAAACAAGACCAGCAAAGCCGCCCAATGTGCCGACAAATCTCTATAGGAGCTGCACATACCTCGTTCTCAGGGCACACCAGATGAGCAAGACGCCGGGTTGGCATAGACCCTGGTTGCCCAGGGGGCACCGGACATTGCTCAGTTTGGACCAACACTCGGAGGAGCACTGGCCCAGGGGGGGGTAAAATAAAGATGACCCTCGGGCTCCGGAAACCCAATGGAAAAAAAGGCTAGGTGAGGCAAATGGTAAAACCAAGGTTGGGCCTTGCTGGAGGAGTTTTATTCAAAGCGAACTATCAAGGGGGTCCCATAAATCACCCAACCACATAAGGAACGCAAAATCCGGGAACATAACACCGTTATGACAGAAACTAGGGCGGCAAGAGTGGAACAAAACACCAGGCATAAGGCCGAGTCTTCCACCCTTTACCAAGTATATAGATGCATTAATTAAATAAGAGATATTGTGATATCCCAACATAATCTTGTCCATCATGGAGCAATCTTCAACTTCACCTGCAACTAAGAATGCTATAAGAGGGGCTGAGCAAAGCGGTAACATAGCCAAACAACGGTTTGCTAGGACGGGTGAAAAGGTTAGAGGCTGTCATGGCAATTTGGGAGGCTTGAAGAGCAAATGATAGGAAGCGCAGCAAAGCGATAGAATGAAGCAACTAGCATAGCAATGACAGTAGTGAGATCCAAGGTGACGTTCATCTTGCCTGAAATCCCGCAAGTAAGAAGAACGAGTCCATGAATAAGATGAAGCCACGAAGACGGACCAAGCGTAGACGAACGAATCCTCACGATCGCAACGAAATGGGAACTATCGAGAAGAAGCACACAACATGGTAAACACACCACACATGAACAAGACATGATGCACAACCAAGCATGATGCATCACAAAGCTACATGAAGCTACTCATGGCAAGCGACGATGCAAACAAGAACAACATATCAAGGCAAGTTTAAATGAGGCCGGAAACAGCATATAACTAATCCGGTAAGTCCTCATATGCAAATTTAGAAATTGGTCCAGAACTGAATAAACATTAAGTTGAAGTTGTCAAACAGCAAGTTAAGATGCACCAAGAGGATCTACATGAAATTCTAGTCAAGTTACATATAAAGTTCATTTAGTTCAGAGCTACGGCCTAGAAGATATGAGCAAAACAAGTAAAACATGGCATTGATGCAAAATGCATACAAACATCAAGCAAACACCTCAAAACAAGGATGCAGCATGATGATATGAAACTACATGTGATTCTAAGCAAGTTCCATATAGAGCACACCCAAAACGGAGCAACGGTGCAACACATACACTCCAAACAAGACACAACAACAATCTGTCCAAAACAGCAACTAGGCATCTAGCAAGCATCAAAACAATATGCTACATCACCTCAATATGAAAACAAAAGGCATGGACATGATGTACAGGTAAAGCACAAGAACACATGAACACTGAGCTATCTCCAGAAAACACTAGAACATGCTCAAAGGGACATGGCAAAATGGCAAATAATAACAGTTTACAGACGTGGCAGAAATAACATCAGGTTGCAACGTTTAGAGCTATCAAACAACATGTTACAGGAACTTATCATGGCAAACAAAGGCATGGCATGAATCTACTAATTTCATAGAACAAACGTCCCTGACTGACCATGAGCCAAAAGGGCACAGAAAATATAATAGCACCCATGTAAACATGGCAAATGATATGACAGATCCAGACATGGCAGGAACAATGATAAGTAGGCATTTTGGTGAGCTTGAACCACTCACCACAGAGCAATACATGGCATGGCAAGGCAACCAACAGTGAGATGGCATATTTACGAAGCTAAAAATGGCAAGAGCAAGTTCATAGGGTGCATGGATCACTAGCAAAGCTCATGGCAAAACTAAACTTAATGTTAAAAGGCTGACAACAACATTATTGAGCAGTTTTGAGGGCAAGATAACAACAAGCTACAGCAGGCTATAAATGCAACAAGGGCATGGATGGATAGAGAATGACATGTGTAACAAATCATCCTTAGTGAACATCTCCACATTATGCATATAATGACTTGTAGCAGCAGGTTTACATAGCATCATGATATAGCAGATTCAGTCTAGCAAAACAGTAATAGCAAGTACCCTACTTCACGAGCTCGATGCACTCACTACAAGACTCACAAAAATACATGGGTAGCACCACTGTAAATATGGCATGATGTATCACAAGCTCATGCTCATAGGATGCACTCACAAAATGCAACGAAAAAGACAAATCACTAAGTTATAACAGTTTCAGCAGATTAACATCATATAGCACTCTTGCAACGATGATTCGGGCATCAAGATGACCTCAAACAAACATGGAATAATGGAATGAAATGATGAGCATCTCACAGCGAACAATTTGATATATTACATGCAGGAAATAGAGCAGTATGCATGGAGTTATGGCAGGTCAAAGTGTACACCAGAATATGCAAATATTTAGGGACTTAGGAATTTTCGGGGTCAACCTTTAGATCTGTATCAGGCACGGTTTTCGAGGCGGACGGAGATGCTCACCGGAGTTGGTGAAGAGATGGACGGAGAGGCTCGGGGAGGCCGGCATGCGGCCGGATCCGGTCGGGGCGAGGTGCGGCCGCCGGCGGGGAGCTGCGGGGCGGCGACGCGGTGGCGGGTCCGGGGCGGCGTGGGCTCGTGGTGGTGGCCGGAGATGGCGGCGGAGGAGGGCAGCGCCGACGGGAGGCGAGACGGCGGCGGTCGGCGCGGAGGCCGAAGGAGGCGGCGCGCGCGGGCGGCGCATCCCTGCGGCAAGGAGGGGGGCACGACGCGCCGACGAGGAGGCGCGACGATGGGCCGAGATGGCGGTGGCGGGAGCTCGGCGAGGTCCGGCAAGCGGCGTCGGGAGGCGCACGGGCTCGTCCGGGCCCCGATGGGCTCGCGCGGGCCCCGATCTAGGCCGAGAGGGCTGGCGCGATGGGGGCAAAGGGCTGGCGGCGGAGTGGTGACGTGGCGGCTTATGGTTGGGCGAGGAGCGGCGGCGGACGTGTTTGGTGGTGGCGGGGAGGATTAGGCTAGGGTTCATCCGCGAATTCGGGGGAGGGGGACTAATTTATAGGTAGAGGGAGCTAGGAGGATCCAAATGAAGAGCGGTTTTCGGCCACGCGATCGTGATCGAACAGCGGAGAGCATGGAGGGGGTTAGGATGGGTTTTGGGCCACTTTGGAGGGGTGTTGGGCTGCAACACAAAGAGGGCTTTTACGGTTACCCGGTTAACCGTTGGAGTATCAAACGTACTCCAAATGGCCCGAAACTTGACAGGCGGTCTATTGGTGGTGTACCAAGGCTGCTTGGCAAATCACGGTCCATTCCGAGAATGTTTAACACCCGCTCACACCAAGAGACAAGAAGGTGACGCCGGATGACATAGGAGTGCCAGATTGCAAAACGGACAACGGGGAAAATGCTCGGATGCATGAGACGAACATGTATGCAATGCAATGCACATGATGACATGATAAAATGCAACAGGCAAGCAAATGACATGGCAATGATGGCGAATAACTGGTAGACACCTGGCGCATCGAATCCGGGGCGTTACAGATAGCTCGTTCTATCGAAGACTATTGCAGCATGTAGAAGAGTGTAGATTGAATTCCTCCAAGTAGCATCGCATAGCATAATCCTACCCGGCGATCCTCCTCTCGTCGCCCTATGGGAAAGCGATGACCGGGTTGTCTTTGGAACCTGTCTGGGTGTGTTTTATTAAGTATCCAGTTCTAGTTGTCATAAGGTCAAGGTACAACTTCGGGTCGTCCTTTTACCGAGGGACACGACTATTCGAATAGATAAACTTCCCTGTGGGGGTGCACCACATAACCCAACACGCTCGATCCCCTTTGGCCGGACACACTTTCCTGGGTCATGCCCGGCCTCGGAAGATCAACATGTTGCAGCCCATTTAGGTACAATAGAGAGGTCAGCACGCCGGTCTAAATCCTATGCATGCAGGGGTTTGGGCCCATCGCCCATTGCACACCTACACGTTGCGTACACGGCCGATGAGTAGACCTAGCCTCCCTTGTACAAGGGCAGACGTTCCAGTCCAACCCGGCGCGCGCTGCTCAATCACTGACATCAAGAAGGCTTCGGCTGATACCACGACGTCGAGTGCCCGTAACTGTTCCCGCGTAGTTGGTTAGTGCGTATAGGCCAGTGGCCAGACTCGGATCAAATACCAAGATCTCGTTAAGCCTGTTATTTTGAAGTGGCCACGGATGCCGACCAGGGCCAGGCCTACCTCTCGCCTAAGTGATCTCAACCTCCCCTGGTGTTCCGCCCCAAAGATCCACACAGGGGGGCCGTCGGGAAAGTATGTCCTTTCAGCCCCCAATCTGTCAATCAACCGCGGGTACTCAACGAGCCGACCCGACTTTAGTCACCATCTGTATAGTATGTATATATGTATAATATATACCCGTGATCACCTCCCAAGTGATCACGGCCTGATAGTATAGCAAGGCAGACTGACAAGAATGTAGGGCGAATGATGATAAACTAGCATCCTATACAAAGCATTTAGGATTGCAGGTAAGGTGTCAACGACTGTAGCAACAATGACAGACTATGCAATAGAATAGAAGTAACCGAACAGTAATAAGCTACACTACTCTAATGCAAGCAGTAGAGAGAAGAATAGGCGATATCTGGTGATCAAGGGGGGGGCTTGCCTGGTTGCTCTAGCAAGAAGGAGGGGTCGTCAACTCCATGGTCGTACTGGGTAGCAGCAGCGTCAGTCTCGGTGTCTAGCGAGAGAAGAGGGGGAAGAAACAATAGATATCCGGGAAACATCCGGGTGTGCCCTAACACGGAAGTAGGTGATACAAGAGAAAGGGGGAAACATCCGGGAAAGTATCCCCGGGGTTTCCGGTTTCGGACAGATGAACCAGAGGTAAAATGTTGCAGGTTTGCTATGCTAGGGATGTGTGGCAGACGAACGGGCTGCGTATTCAGATTCGTCTCGTTGTTGTGAGCAACTTACATGTACAAAGTATTTTCATCCGGGTTACGGTTTATCTTATATTAATTTTCAAAGATATAGCCATTTTCTGTAATAAATTAATTTAGAGAACATAAGTGAAATTGTTATGGGTACACAGAGAGTATACCAAGTAGTTTTGCAAGTGAGGCTCACAAGTGGGCCACTGCCTAGTCAGCAGCCCAGTCAGCAGTCAACTCTCTTGACTGTTGACCTGGTCAAACTGACAGGTGGGGCCGCACTGTTAGTGACCCATTCATTTAACATAGTGATTTCATTTAACTAATTAAGTTAATTAATTAGCTAGGCCCCACTGTCAGTGTCTAATTAGGTTAATTAAACTAATTTAATTAGTTCGATTAATTAGCAGGTGGTGGGACCCTGTGACGCCCCCGATTCAATCGTACACTAATCATGCACGCAAACGTGTACGATCAAGATCAGGGACTCACGGGAAGATATCACAACACAACTCTAAAAACATAAATAAGTCATACAAGCATCATAATACAAGCCAGGGGCCTCGAGGGCTCGAATACAAGTGCTCGATCATAGACGGTCAGCGGAAGCAACAATATCTGAGTACAGACATAAGTTAAACAAGTTTGCCTTAAGAAGGCTAGCACAAACTGGGATACAGATCGAAAGAGGCGCAGGCCTCCTGCCTGGGATCCTCCTAAACTACTCCTGGTCGTCGTCAGCGGGCTGCACATAGTAGTAGGCACCTCCGGTGTAGTAGGGGTCGTCGTCGACGGTGGCGTCTGGCTCCTGGACTCCAGCATCTGGTTGCGACAACCAGAAAGAAAGGAAAGGGAAAAAAAAGGGGAGAAAGCAACCGTGAGTACTCATCCAAAGTACTCGCAAGCAAGGAACTACACTACATATGCATGGGTATATGTGTAAGGAGGCCATATCAGTGGACTGAACTGCAGAATGCCAGAATAAGAGGGGGATAGCTAATCTTGTCGAAGACTACGCTTCTGGCAGCCTCCGTCTTGCAGCATGTAGAAGAGAGTAGATTGAAGTCCTCCAAGTAGCATCTCCAAGTAGCATCTCCAGTAGCATCGCATAGCATAATCCTACCCGGCGATCCTCTCCTCGTCGCCCTGTAGAAAAGCGATCACCGGGTTGTCTGTGGAACTTGGAAGGGTGTGTTTTATTAAGTATCCGGTTCTAGTTGTCATAAGGTCAAGGTACAACTCCAAGTCGTCCTATTACCGAAGATCACGGCTATTCGAATAGATTAACTTCCCTGCAGGGGTGCACCACATAACCCAACACGCTCGATCCCATTTGGCCGGACACACTTTCCTGGGTCATGCCCGGCCTCGGAAGATCAACACGTCGCAGCCCCACCTAGGCTCAACAGAGAGGCCAGCACGCCGGTCTAAACCTAAGCGCACAGGGGTCTGGGCCCATCGCCCATAGCACACCTGCACGTTGCGTACGCGGCCGAAAGCAGACCTAGCCTAGTGGCGTTCCAGTCCAATTCGGCGCGCGCCGCTCCGTCGCTGACGTCTGAAGTGCTTCGGCTGATACCACGACGTCGGGATACCCATAACTACTCCCACGTAGATGGTTAGTGCGTATAGGCTCGTAGCCGACTCAGATCAAATACCAAGATCTCGTTAAGCGTGTTAAGTATCCGCGAATGCCGAACAGGGCCAGGCCCACCTGTCTCCTAGGTGGTCTCAACCTGCCCTGTCGCTCCGCCACAAAGTAACAGTCGAGGGCCGTCGGGAACCCAGGCCCACCTCTACCGGGATGGAGCCACCTGTCCTTTCAGCCCCTCGTCAGAATCACTTGCGGGTACTCAATGAGCTGACCCGACTTTAGTCACCATCTGTATAGTATGTATGTAT
Source organism: Triticum dicoccoides (assembly GCF_002162155.2). Classification (NCBI taxonomy): domain Eukaryota; kingdom Viridiplantae; phylum Streptophyta; class Magnoliopsida; order Poales; family Poaceae; genus Triticum; species Triticum dicoccoides. Next base: position 363,840,657 of record NC_041387.1, on the reverse strand, counting down.
GTATAGTATATACCCGTGATCACCTCCCAAGTGATCACGGCCCGATAGTATAGCAAGGCAGACTGACAAGAATGTAAGGCCAATGATGATAGACTAGCATCCTATACTAAGCATTTAGGATTGCAGGTAAGGTATCAACAGATGTAGCGACAATGTTAGGCTATGCATCAGAATAGGATTAACGAAAGCAGTAACATGCTACACTACTCTAATGCAAGCAGTATAGAGGAGAATAGGCGATATCTGGTGATCAAGGGGGGGCTTGCCTGGTTGCTCTTGCAAGAGAGAGGGGTCGTCGGTGATGTAGTCGACCACAGGGGCATCAGCATCGTCACGGGGTCTACCGGAGAGAAGAGGGGGGAAGAAACAGTAAATACATAGCAAGCAAGTGCATAACAGGACAACAAGCAGAGCTAGACGTGTTCTAACGCGGTAGTAGGTGATACCGATGAAGGGGGAAAGCATCCGGGAAAGTATTCCCGGTGTTCCGTGTTTTCGGACAGATGAACCGAAGGGGGAAGGTTGCGTGTTTGATATGTTAGGGGTGTGTGGTGGACGAACGGGCTGCGTATCCGGAATCGTCTCGTCGTTCTGAGCAACTTTCATGTATAAAGTATTTTCATCCAAATTACAGATTAAAAGATATGATTTGTTTAAAGATTTTATTAATTTCTGGAGTTTAATTAATTAATTAATTAATTCGAAAATGAATTAATGACATCAGCATGATGTCATGCTGGCATCAGCAGTCAACAGAGTTGACTTGGTCAACCTGACCAGCGGGTCCCACTGGTCAGTGACACACTTTAATTAAACAGTTTAATTAATCTAATCAAAATTAATTAGTGGGTGGGCCCCACTGTCATACTAATTAGTTAGCTAATTAACAGTAGTTAATTAGGTTAACTAATCATTAGGTTAATTAATCTTATTTGGTTAATTTAATTAGAATTAATTAGGTTAATTAATTGGTTAATTAATTAATTAATTATTTTCATTATTTATCTACTTATTTATTTATTTAATTTTTTTTAACAGAAACGTTCTCGGGGGGTGTGCCCCACTTGTCATAGGGCCAAGGCCCTTAACGGGCATACGGGCAGGCTGGTGCGGGCGAAGCCGCACCCCTGCCCGATAGCAAGGCGAGGCCGGTTAGGGGCCGGAGCGGGCGCGAGCAGCGCGGGCCACAGCCGGCGGCGACGGCCGCGGTAGGTGGGGGCAGCAACGCCGGCGGCCACCGCAGCGGAGAGGAGTCCTGGGACGGAGCGCGCGAGAGCGGGCACCGGCGAGCGTGGCCGCGGCCAACGGGGACAGAGGCGGGGCGCGTGTGCCGGTGC
>NC_041387.1:363833380-363839310 GCF_002162155.2 Triticum dicoccoides | reverse complement strand
TTTTTTTTACCTTTTATTCATTTCTCTTTTATTTTAGTTGCACTATAATTTTGGTTTAGTAAAATATGAAAACAGCTCCAAAAATAGTGTGTCAAATTAATCCACTGTTCTAAGAAGTTTTACCTCAGAATAAAAATAGTTTAGTATTTGGTAAAATATATTAGGAGTATAACTAATTGTTTTGATGTTGTTTTAATCACTTAAGGGTATTTAAATATTTTACAAAGATGTTGTTACTCCACCAATAATATCCATGATTTATTTGTCACATTAAGAACATTTTAGTTTTGACTTTTGAAAACTTTAATTGTTTGACTTGATTTTAAATTTGAATTCGAACCGTTTTTGAACCATCGCGAGATTAATAACAGTAACCGAGGTGACGTGGCATCATTAGCGTGGAATTACTGTAGCATGATTACCCGGGCGTCACAATTCTCCTCCACTACAAGAAATCTCGTCCCGAGATTTAAGAGGTGGAATAAGGGGCGAAGGTGTTGGTAGCGAAAAACCTAACGAGTCTTCTCAGTCTTGGCTTCCCTTTCGAAGAGGTTGATCCCTTTCGTTGATGTCTTCATTTCACTGCTTCAAGTCACCATGATCAATTTGTCATCCTTTCTTCGGGATCTCCATCGTACTTACGAATAGGTAAGGGGCAGCTCTACAACGATAGGATGTTACAAGGGAAAATCTTCTGGGGGTTTCCCAAGTATGAACATATGAGTATCTCTCGAGTTGAACAAATGAAACACATCGAGAGCAAAGTAAGACGATGCAATAAGAAGTTTCAAGCGGATAGGCAATCGTTCATTGCCTGAAACAGAGGGTGAATGGGGTTCAGAGCAACGGGAATAAGTATTGTGTCCGATACCAGAATTGATCACTAGGAAGGTGGCTCGCAAATTACATACGAAGTCAAGCTATAGGAATAACTTTGGCAACAGGGTGTATAGGAGAGTCAGGTTTCGATCCGGTGAAACTGTGGGTTATGGGCCCACCATGTGGTTCTTTTTTTTTTATAATAGGAGCAGTGACATCTTGCACGGTCATGATAGCAAGGCATGTCAGGGAGTACCATGTCAGCTATGTCGGCAACAACATTGGTACCAAGGGCAAGGGACGAAGAGAACCATTTTCCTGCTCGTTGAAACGAGGCGGACCAATAGGCAAGGTTCCCGTCCATCGGTGGTTACCGGAATGTCATCAACAATAGTAACAAGGTCTTACTGACAGAGTCGTACATCGAGGTGTTTGCACAAGCAGTGGATTATTACTGCTTATATCATATAGATCATAGAAAAGGTTTAAACAAACCAATGGAAGGAAAATATGATCATCAGATTAAACAGAACAATGGAAAGGAAAATATGTTTAAACACATATTTCGAGGGTATATCCTTCCCAAGGACAAGCAGAGCAAGATATCCATGACAGGATATAAAGTAGAAAACCATTTAGGTAAGGGGGGAGGAATCTCATGATATTACTCATACAACGGTGTTAGGATAATTGATAATTAAAATATAGCATCGTGCTTCAAACGTGCCTGTTGAAAATCGGAGTACCATTGACATGCTTCGAGATAGCAGTGACATGGTCTTCAGGTGAAGATCAGACTTTGGAAACACGAAGGATCCATCAAGAATAACTTGTAGAATAAGTCTTACAATTTCCTCATGGATGAATGGATAACCTTGCTGAAAAGGAATCTATAATGATAGGTCCTCCAGCCAGGGGGGGGGTGCTAGGCATGACATCATGTTACCGGGTCATCAAAGGATCAACGTCATAACTCTTGGAAAGTTGTCCCAACCATCATATCTGACCGAGATTCAGATCCGATTGGTGTCAGGATACCTGAGACTCAGGATATCCGAGAAGAAAAGGCGCAACACAAATCGTTGAAATGGCATTGCAAGCTTCTCGGGAAATGAACTATGGGAGCGGGTTTCTGAAGCAATAGTTCACCATTAAACCAAGGAGAGGACAAGGAGGTGTCTGGTGAACTCAACGGCAATTCACCGATATTCCCAAAAGATGGATTTCCACCATTAGGTGAACAAGAAGATAACATTTGTTAGATCAAATGATATAAGGAAGTATGCTCGAGGAAAACATACACAATTAAACATTGGTTGAAAGGTGCGCCAGAAATGTGGATTGGGTTGCACGACCAATGTCAGAATGGTGATTCAATTAGCAAAGGACTTAGAATGAACTATCGATCATTAACTTCAAAGCAATAGGGTTGCTAGAAGTGCATAATCCAAACAACACCGTTCACTTGTGGGTACCCCGGTTGGAATCAACACGAGGACCAAGAAAGAATGGTGATGGTGAGAAGTATCATTATAGCAAGAATTCTTAAGAGGTGGAGTAATCCTCACAACATTCTTAACATCAAAGATGGTAATACTCCGCGGTAGAATATAACATAAGTTGGATAGCAAGGAACTCAAGGTACAACACAATACAGGAACAAGTTTTGTGTTGGAGGGAATGCAATAATGTTGTCACTGATAACACCAATCATCGAGGGCAAGGATGGTATTTCTCATCATGATTTCAATAGATCTCTTGGAAGAGCTCAGAATGTTGATGATATTCACGACACATTTGTCGCGAGAGTTCATGAAGATGTAATCGATCGGTGATGACATCAAGTCAAAGTATTGATAAAGTGAAAGGTTATTGGAACCAAGGGTACGACACAAACTCTAAACCAAGCTTGTTGTTCAAGGCGAAATGATATGACGATGATGATCGACGTAAGGTTAGTTCATCGTCGAAAATTGTGCTCCGGGAAGAAGGACCGGGTAGCACAGTTAAAATTAGCTCGATAATGATATAGCCGATCAGGCTAGGAATGACTTGAAGGATTAATAAATTTGTAAGCAGTGATGGGTTCAAATACTTGCTGAATCGCAATGCGAACTCGATTCAGTTATCGGTGTCTTTGAGTGTATAATAACTCAGAGCCCGTGAAAAATTGGAATCAGTGGAAAGGTAGCACTTGATGAAGAACTCATAAGAAGTTATGCAGTTCCATGATAATCTTGAGATACCAGGGGGTAATACTCGACACAAGATCAAAGTAAAGATTGGACGGGTGTATTAATACATAGAAGACAATTGTTTTAACTTGTCCGAGAAATGGAATCAAGGAAGAACAATCATGGTCGGAACCACGGTTGTAAGGGATCAATTCACAGATACCATATGTTAGTTATCAAGGAAATAGTTATTATTACAAGAAGCTTCCATGATAGGATATACATCGCGTCCATGGGCATGAACACAAGGTTCGAGGTCGACTCCCACTTCTCCAAAGCATAACCTTACATTCACTTCTCGTTTCGATAATGGCATTAGTGTTGAAAGTTATACCTGGTGAAATACCAGATGAGTATGACCCGTGAAAACTTCCGAGTTCACACATAGTAAGGAAGGCATAGGTTCAACCCATCAGGGCGTCTTACGAACATATACCACAAACTTCGGGGTAAATAATACAAGCTCGAAAGTAGAGCATTGTTCAAAAGCAGATGATACAATTTACCAAGGCATTATATACCCATGGAAAGGCTCTCAAGGTTATTCAATATGAAGGACACTGTCGGATAAAATCCAACAAAGGAACCGATGGTCCACAAGGGATCTGAGGCGAGCACCGGTACTCAACCAGAGGAAGAAGAATGCACGGGCATCATATTATAGAACATCGGAATGATTCGATGCTTAGATAATAAAGGAATTTCGATTTCCAAAACAAAGGATCAGAAGCAGTCGCTCTGATCAAGGATGGATAAGTTGGATATACCAGAGGCACAATTGACGACAAATAGTTTGGTCGAGAACCAGCTCATGTTCAAAAATGATGTCTGAGCCGGAAGGATAATTTAGAAGGGTTGATAGATGATTGTGTGCATTCGCACACATGCTGAATCAATAGGATCAAAATGACGATGCCTAAGGATACTAACGAATATTGCCAGACATATGGAAAGCATCCATAATGCAAGCAGACAAGTATTGCAGAGCAATAAGCTATTAAGGATTTTTGGAGGATCAAATAGTATTTCGAAGACCATTGTGAAACACATGAACAACTAGGGGATGAGCGGATACTCGATAAGTGCGAGAATTATCCATAGGGGTATTCAGGTGACAAGGAACAGCAAGGCGATAAGCTCAAAGGATTATCGAGACAACGACGAGTGTTTCGAGGTATCTGGTAATAACAAGACCAACTGGGGATGAATGTAAGAATAACAACTGCAAGTAGTTATCCATAAGGGTTGACGGTGGAAGGGGAATTGCAAATGTGATGAACATAAGTTCTCGGGTTAACAACAGAGAGTATCTTCAGGGTCTTCACGTGCCGCAGACGATCATCATTAATAAGGGGCTCTCCAGGTGAAAGTGATAACGAGATCCTAATGTTAGATTTAGCAAAAATCATTTAACCCGAATAGAAGAGAAATAAGAGTCCCAGAGTATAGGTCGAGGAATAAAAGATCCTAATACCACCCAATGGCGACGTGGGCCCAAGGGCCGCACAACCATGTTAGTAAAAGTTTTGTAAAGTCTAGACTCGACTTCGGCCAAGGAGTTGGAAGGGGGATTCCTACAGGCAGTCGGCTCTGATACCAACTTGTGACGCCCCCGATTCAATCGTACACTAATCATGCACGCAAACGTGTACGATCAAGATCAGGGACTCACGGGAAGATATCACAACACAACTCTAAAAACATAAATAAGTCATACAAGCATCATAATACAAGCCAGGGGCCTCGAGGGCTCGAATACAAGTGCTCGATCATAGACGGTCAGCGGAAGCAACAATATCTGAGTACAGACATAAGTTAAACAAGTTTGCCTTAAGAAGGCTAGCACAAACTGGGATACATATCGAAAGAGGCGCAGGCCTCCTGCCTGGGATCCTCCTTAACTACTCTTGGTCGTCGTCAGCGGGCTGCACGTAGTAGTAGGCACCTCCTGTGTAGTAGGGGTCGTCGTCGACGGTGGCGTCTGGCTCCTGGACTCCAGCATCTGGTTGCGACAACCAGAAAGAAAGGAAAGGGAAAAAAGGGGAGAAAGCAACCGTGAGTACTCATCCAAAGTACTCGCAAGCAAGGAACTACACTACATATGCATGGGTATATGTGTAAGGAGGACATATCAGTGGACTGAACTGCAGAATGCCAGAATAAGAGGGGGATAGCTAATCTTGTCGAAGACTACGCTTCTGGCAGCCTCCGTCTTGCAGCATGTAGAAGAGAGTAGATTGAAGTCCTCCAAGTAGCATCTCCAAGTAGCATCTCCAGTAGCATCGCATAGCATAATCCTACCCGGCGATCCTCTCCTCGTCGCCCTGTAGAAAAGCGATCACCGGGTTGTCTGTGGAACTTGGAAGGGTGTGTTTTATTAAGTATCCGGTTCTAGTTGTCATAAGGTCAAGGTACAACTCCAAGTCGTCCTGTTACCGAAGATCACGGCTATTCTAATAGATTAACTTCCCTGCAGGGGTGCACCACATAACCCAACACGCTCGATCCCATTTGGCCGGACACACTTTCCTGGGTCATGCCCGGCCTCGGAAGATCAACATGTCGCAGCCCCACCTAGGCTCAACAGAGAGGCCAGCACGCCGGTCTAAACCTAAGCGCACAGGGGTCTGGGCCCATCGCCCATAGCACACCTGCACGTTGCGTACGCGGCCGAAAGCAGACCTAGCCTAGTGGCGTTCCAGTCCAATTCGGCGCGCGCCGCTCCGTCGCTGACGTCTGAAGTGCTTCGGCTGATACCACGACGTCGGGATACCCATAACTACTCCCACGTAGATGGTTAGTGCGTATAGGCTCGTAGCCGACTCAGATCAAATACCAAGATCTCGTTAAGCGTGTTAAGTATCCGCGAACGCCGAA
>NC_041387.1:363831442-363832776 GCF_002162155.2 Triticum dicoccoides | reverse complement strand
CAATGTCAGGCTATGCATCAGAATAGGATTAACGAAAGCAGTAACATGCTACACTACTCTAATGCAAGCAGTATAGAGGAGAATAGGCGATATCTGGTGATCAAGGGGGGGGGGGGCTTGCCTGGTTGCTCTGGCAAGAGAGAGGGGTCGTCGGTGATGTAGTCGACCACAGGGGCATCAGCATCGTCACGGGGTCTACCGGAGAGAAGAGGGGGGAAGAAACAGTAAATACATAGCAAGCAAGTGCATAACAGGACAACAAGCAGAGCTAGACGTGTTCTAACGCGATAGTAGGTGATACCGATGAAGGGGGAAAGCATCCGGGAAAGTATTCCCGGTGTTCCGTGTTTTCGGACAGATGAACCGAAGGGGGAAGGTTGCGTGTTTGATATGTTAGGGGTGTGTGGTGGACGAACGGGCTGCGTATCCGGAATCGTCTCGTCGTTCTGAGCAACTTTCATGTATAAAGTATTTTCATCCAAATTACGGATTAAAAGATATGATTTGTTTAAAGATTTTATTAATTTCTGGAGTTTAATTAATTAATTAATTAATTCGAAAATGAATTAATGACATCAGCATGATGTCATGCTGGCATCAGCAGTCAACAGAGTTGACTTGGTCAACCTGACCAGCGGGTCCCACTGGTCAGTGACACACTTTAATTAAACAGTTTAATTAATCTAATCAAAATTAATTAGTGGGTGGGCCCCACTGTCATACTAATTAGTTAGCTAATTAACAGTAGTTAATTAGGTTAACTAATCGTTAGGTTAATTAATCTTATTTGGTTAATTTAATCAGAATTAATTAGGTTAATTAATTGGTTAATTAATTAATTAATTATTTTCATTATTTATCTACTTATTTATTTATTTAATTCTTTTTTTTAACAGAAACGTTCTGGGGGGGTGTGCCCCACTTGTCATAGGGCCAAGGCCCTTAACGGGCATACGGGCAGGCTGGTGCAGGCGAAGCCGCACCCCTGCCCGATAGCAAGGCGAGGCCGGTTAGGGGCCGGAGCGGGCGCGAGCAGCACGGGCCACAGCCGGCGGCGACGGCCGCGGTAGGTGGGGGCAGCAGCGCCGGCGGCCACCGCAGCGGAGAGGAGTCCTGGGACGGAGCGCGCGAGAGCGGGCACCGGCGAGCGTGGCCGCGGCCAACGGGGACAGAGGCGGGGCGCGTGTGCCGGTGCGCCAGCGAGTGCCTCCGGCGGCGGTTCGGCGGACGAGCAGCAGAAGTGGGGCGGGGCGCGGGCGTGCGGTCGTGGGCGCGGGCAGTGGCCAGTGGCGGGACTGCGGCTGTGGCCGCGCGGGCGCGCGCGGGCGCCGGCG
>NC_041387.1:363774342-363830681 GCF_002162155.2 Triticum dicoccoides | reverse complement strand
GGGGGTCGGCGGCGGCGTCAACGGGATCCCGATCCAGATCGGATCGGGAGGGAGTGGACCGAGCGGGGGGGAGAGTGGGGGGATATGGGCTAGGGTTCGGTGGGAGTGGGGGGTTAAGCAGGGGTAGGGTGGGCCGGTCGGTTAGCCTGGTTCGGCGGCCAGTTGGGCCGTTCGGCCCAGTTGGCCAGGGGGGTTTCCTCCTTCTGTTGTTATTTTTTTTTTGTTTTACCTTTTATTCATTTCTCTTTTATTTTAGTTGCACTATAATTTTGGTTTAGTAAAATATGAAAACAGCTCCAAAAATAGTGTGTCAAATTAATCCACTGTTCTAAGAAGTTTTACCTTAGAATAAAAATAGTTTAGTATTTGGTAAAATATATTAGGAGTATAACTAATTGTTTTGATGTTGTTTTAATCACTTAAGGGTATTTAAATATTTTACAAAGATGTTGTTACTCCACCAATAATATCCATGATTTATTTGTCACATTAAGAACATTTTAGTTTTGACTTTTGAAAACTTTAATTGTTTGACTTGATTTTAAATTTGAATTCGAACCGTTTTTGAACCATCGCGAGATTAATAACAGTAACCGAGGTGACGTGGCATCATTAGCGTGGAATTACTGTAGCATGATTACCCGGGCGTCACAGACCCATAGGTCAGCGATTGGGTGAGCCCAGTTAGCTGGGTTGACTCGGTCAACTAGTCAACTGGGCCCCTAGGTCCCATTGGTCAGCGACCCAGGGAGGCCCACGAGTCAGGCCAGGTCAGCGGGGTCGATGACTAGCCACCAGCGACAAAATACGCGGCTGAGGCCTCGTGTCGGCACTGAAAAACGGCTACGATGGTTCGTTTTGGGCGCGGTTTGCTCCTACGGCTTCGTTAGGCTCGCGCGCATTCAGGGGTGGTTCTGGCTGCACGTGAGATGGCCAGAATCGTTGCCAACATTCAGCTTTGCAGATGCCGGAGTTTGGGCCATGGCGGATTCAAGAAAGGAGAGCGGGGGGAGGTGCAGGCGTGTGCTAGACGGGCTCATGGGAGCTTGCAGCGCATGACAGCGAGCTCAGACCCGGGTTGCGGCAACGGGGACCACGCCTGCGAGCTCAACCGCGACGGCAGGTTCGGCCAAATCGTCGAGGGCGAGCTACGGGCATGGAGAGGGGTAGGGAAGAGAGGGGAGAGGCGGCAGCCCCTCACAACGTTGCAGGGAAGGCTCGGGGAGGCAGGTGGTGGTTGGAGGGCGGCGGATTCCGGCGATGGCGAGGCGGCATCGGTGAGGATCGGAGAGGCGGACGGAGTTGAAGAAGAGACGACGGTGATGACTTGGTGGAGCTCCTGCTCGCTGGTGTTGGTGTGGAGGTCGAGGAGGTCAAGGCATGCAGGGCGACGACACGCAGTGGGCGAGTGCATGCGCACCGGCCACGGCCTGGTGCGTCCAAGGGAGGCGGGCGGGCGGGCGGTAGGGGTGGCCATCAGCGGCAGGGCGCGCAGAGGCGGGCATAGGGGAGGATGAGGCAAGCTCAGGGGAGGTGCAGGGTGGAGGCGACGGTTCCTCGGGCGCGGGCGCACCGGCGAGGGTGGGGGTTTCCGGCGCGGGGAGCATGGCGGCACGGGAGAACGAGAGGGGCTGGGAAGGGGATCATGCTAGAGGAGTGGGGGGTCATGCGTGAGGAGTGCCCCGGCTAGCTAGGATTAGAGCGCAGGTGGGGGCAACTGGGCCAGTCAGCTGGTTGGGCTGGGCCGAGGCCCGTGGGGAGCCATGGGTTTCTTTTCTTTTCTTTTCTTTTTACATTTTAGTTATTTTTCTTTTCTATTATTATGTTTTATCTTTGTTTCCTGTTGTTTTAGTTTTTGAAAAATAATACTTGGCACCTAATTTAGTATTTCAATTTAGTCCACCGTCACATAAAGTCTAGTCCCCAAATAATTTAGTTTGGTATTTTATTAATTAGTAAAGGCATTTAAATAATTAGGTTTGCTACTACTTAAATCATTTTAGTGCAATTAAGCATTTAATAAAAGTTTAGTTTCACCACCATAATCACCTATGCATTATCTGGCATGACCCGAACATTTTAGTTTCATTGTTTGAAAACTTTTGTTGTTTGCCTGATTTTTAATTTGAATTCGAATTGGTTTCGAACTAACACGAGATTAGCAACAGTAATCGAGGTGACGTGGCATCATTAGCAAAGGTTACGGTAGCTTGATTATCCGGGCGTCACATTGCTGAAACTTTGCAATTGTGTAGTGGGTATATAATATAATATAGTACTAGGTGAAGGTGTATGCATTGTTGTAGAACCATATTTTTGCTCGCCAATTCTATCAATTGGCAAAGATTCATCTTCTTGCAGAACTCTATCTCTTATTGCATTATAATCAGGAACTAGCCCCCCTTATCATGTTCTTCAAGGCAAAGAGAACTAATCTTGTTATTTCGGGCTATATGCCTTTTTAACGTAGCCACTTCCCATTCTGTAAGGGATTGCTCCACAATATTTTTAGACTCTTTCGGCAATGAGGTGTTGCCGCAATTATGCAATTGCGTAGAGGATGCATTGTATGCTACAATATTAGATGATGGCATGTGCACTCCTGGAAAATTTTCACTTATTCGGCTATGACCATGAAGGTGCAGAGCCGAATTATGAGCATCTACAGTTGTATACGGTGCCGAAAAATTACTAACATGAGGTGTAGCATATGACGGTTCAGAGTAACTTACCGAATATCTAGTAGTAGCATGGCCAATTCTCCCATACAGCGGCAATGTTGGATTTACATATTGCAAATTAGTTGCCAATGAATAAAAGGACGAAACACTTTCTTGTGTGCTATTGGGAAGTTTAACAGGAGGTGTTTCAAATTGATTAGCCAAACTCATCATGTTGTTCATCGGCATATGGATTTGTGGGGTTGCCTATGTATGAGAATTAGGATACATATGTTGTACGTTGCTAAAATCATAAGAATTTGAAGCATGAAGATTATTTTGCATCGGCTCTTGCGCATATTTAGATGCATGATTGATAAACCTAGGGCTAGCCGATACATTATGCTCATTAGGTGATCTAGCAACAACATATGAATTATTTGCATCTACAAAGGGGAATTGGGTGTTCATATTACCTTTGTAGATTGCAAACCCTAGATGACGATCTCTTCGTAGCAAGAACGGGCTGGAGACCGTTCGAAGCTTCGTTCCCCAGCGTAGTCGCCAAAAAGTGTGTTCGCACACAAGCACGTCACCGTGTACCTCCAATGCCGAGGGTGATGCACTGCAGCTCATGTAGAAGGAGACCCGTCCGGAAGCATGGTACGCAAGCAATCCGGCGGGCGCTTTTGAGCACTCGAAATCCCACACGCCCGGGATGGACCCCGTCTGGGCGCGCGGCGGCTATGGGCTGCCCTAGGTCGACCTGATCGCCCCTACGGCCTTGAGTTCGTCGCCCTGCAACATGAAGAAGAGACGAAGAACGAGGAAGAAGAAGAACAAGGGAGAAGAAGAACAAGGGAGAAGGAAAAGTAAAGGTAAAAAGTGTAGATAGATTTGTTCGATTGTGTGTTGTTGTTCAATCGGCCGTCACCTCTTACGTATATAAGAGGCGGACGGACTTCCCGTACAAGAAAAGGACTTGCCTAGCAGTCCAAATCATCAAAACCTAATAAAACACGGACTATTCACGACCCCCGGCCCGGATGTCCGGCTCAAGGCCCGGATGATCCGGCCTAGCCCAGTTTTCTGATAGCAGCTTACTGTTTTGGCTCTAGAATCAGCATACGTCCTCGGATTTGGACGTTTTTTATATCCAAATCAACAGTCCCGACAAGACGCACAACTTTCATGTTGAACACTTTTTGATATGAGGACATCTTGAGGGTGTTTTGGGCCGTTTTCTGAAGTCTGCAACCGAAAAACTTGTCCGGACGCCCGGATTGTCCGGCCTTTACCCGGATCATCCGAGACTTGACCCAGATCATCCTACTTCAGTGCCAACTTCCTGGAATCTTGGTGCTCCAATTACCCGGATGATCCGGACCCCGGCCCGGATGATCCAGCCAACATTGCTGCAGCGCACGGTTTTGCCTATAACTTTTGCATACCACCTCAGATGGGGACGGTCTTTATATCAAAATCGTCCGTTTCGACAAGAAGAAGAACTTTGCGATTGTAACTTTTTCCTTCCGAGGCCGTCTTAATTTTGTGTCATGCCATTCTTTAATCTGGTGTCAATACGAGCATCTCTAAGATTGGCATAACTTTTGCATCCGAGCTTCGTTTTGGACCATCCCTATATTTAATCCGATCGGCTTGAAGAGAGCCATCCAGTGGTGACATGAAATCATAATTTTAACATCATCCCATTATAGCCTCAAGTCACTCTTTACGATCATGCCATTTTCAAGCGTGAACAAACCCTCGCATGATGGTACCTTGGTTAGTTTCTTTGGTCGCACCATCGTCTTGTCCAGAGCCATGCTTGCAGGACGAGAGGCTGCACCGAGAACTTCCTAGGAAAAACCTGCCGGGACGCATCCACGCCAAGATGACTGATAAGGACCGGACCCTTACGACAATCGCGCCAATATGATACTAGCAGGCATCCAAAGCATACATAGGGATCGATCATACGAACGCAAACGTACATGGCTCAAAGGGATAAACTTGCATTTAAAATTCAGCTAGGAATATTGGTTTCGCACAAACACCAGAGACAGAATGACTAAACACAAAATGTACGCCATGTTTTATCACAGGGCAACGCAGAAGCAACAATAGCCCGATGCTTGGCTTGGTGACAAGATGGAGCAGATCAAACATGGAGAACCCTGTCGGCCCGTGGCGCAACCTTTTCCTTGGCGGCTGCAACGTCGGCACCTGTGGGCGGCTTCTTGAAACCGTCGTCAAGATCAAGGTCTGGATGGTGGCACGCAATGTTGCTCAAGACCGTGAAGAGGGCATCACGGGCAAGCTTCCGGGACTCGGTTGCAAAGCACTCAGCCCTCCCCTCCTCATGCACTTTCAGCTTCTGGGTCAACTCATTAAAGAATACTCCCAACTTGGCGCCTGGGGCCTCATGCTGGCTGAGGGAGAAAGTTGGGCCGTCCATACCCATCACCACAGCCAGGGCAGTGAGGCGCTTGGCGACGTCAATCAAGCTCCTGATCCAGAGGTTGACTTGCTCAGAATGGTTCTCTAGTTTGGCTTTTGCATCTTTCCGGAGGCGCCTGGCAGTATCCAGATCCTTGGACAACAGCTGTTGATGGGATTTGGAGGACTCTGCCGCGCTCTCCAAGGACCCAATCTTGGCCTTCATATCGGCAATGTCATGGTTAGTGGAGTGATTCTGAGCCTTGGAAGAGAGTAGAGAATGCACGCCGGACAAGAGAGCCTCCGCCTTCCGTGCTTCTTCCTTGAGAGCTTTCAACTCCTTGGTGTTCCTGGCAAGATCTTCCGCCAGCTTAGACACCTGCTCGTCAAGATCAGTGAGCTTCTTTAGTTGGACAGCAGAGTCAGCGGCAACGGCGTCCAAAGCTGCACCATACTTGTCCTCCAGGTCCTTAGTGCGCTGGCGAACAAGAGCCTCCAGATCGTTGTCTTTGGCGCAAAGAGTGGCTTTGAGCTTCTCCGCCCGGAGGGAGATCTCTTGCTCTCTGGCATCCAGGGATGCCTTGCGGTCTGCCAAGCGCACCTCATGGGCTATGAAATCCTCCCGCGTCATCAGAAGCGCCTCTTGCTGACTTAAGAGCACCTTGAATTACTTGTCATACCACTCGTGCAGCTCCAAGCCTTTATCCTTTAGCTTCTGGTTCATCCTGTCAACGGACTCGCCTTGCTCCTTGAGCGCCTGGCATTTCTGGTTGTGCTAGGCCTGCATCTCCCTCACGTCTGTCACCAGGACTCCAAGAAGGACAAGTCCATGGCGAGAGCGGTCGAGTGATCGGCCTCCCCAGCTTCTTGGTACAATGGCACCAAGAGGCGTTGAAGCTCTTTGCCAAGCTCAGCAATCGTAGGCAAGGATGGGCTGGAGGTTCCAGTCCTGGGCGGAGACAGCACCATGGCCAGCATGCTCGAGGGGGGTGGCAGGGTCTCAGCGACGGTTCCTGTGGCGGGGAGTGGCCCCATGGTCTGGAGAGGGATCTTCACCTCGACGGCCACTTACCCTATCGGGACGTCCTTTGGAGAATGCCCTGTCACCGCCGTGGATCCCTACGCATCCCCAACAGCAAGATCCTATCCCTCAGCAGCAGCAAGATCTATGGCTTCATCTGCAGCGACCCTTCCTATATCAGCCACCACCTCCAGCAGGTCTGATTCCTCGGCTTGAGGGGCTGCATAGGAGAGAGCCAGTGAATCACAAAGAAACAAAAGTCTTGAGAAAATAGAGAAGCCAGGAGAAGCAACTAGAGCAAGTAAGAAAAGAAGGAACAAATGAAGTACCTGGGGAAGTTTGCCGGGCAGGAACCTCTGTTTCCCCGGCAACAGCTATTGCCGGTCCCCGAACTTCGCCCTCTGCCATGGTAGTCCCGGCAACCTTCTATGCAACATCATCCACAAAGGGTTCTATGGGGGTCTCTCCAGCTCGAGCAGTGGGGGAAGCGTGCCCCTCAGGGAGGGGCTCGCCCTGCGTCGTCTCACCTTCCCCTACACTTGAGGGATGTAAGTACATCTAGTGCCCATTAGTGATTTTGGTGTATTGAAGACTTATAGGTTAAGGGACTAATGTGTTTATGAGTGTACACAGGTCTATAAGTCTATGAGGAGTTTGATATTTACAAAGAAAGTCAACCCCTAAAAATGAATATCTTCGACTGAAGATTTTGGTATTCCTGAAGACATTCATGAAGACTTTGAAAGTGAAGAAATTGGTCTGTCCGTGAAGACTTGATATTCATGCAAGGAATATGAAGCTTGAAGACTTTCGTTTTCATAGTTTTGTTTTTCTCCTTCTTGAGTCATAGGAAACACCATACTGTTAAAGGGGGTCGAGGAAATACTAAGGAAAAATTTCCATGTGATGCTCAACACAAAATCCTACACCTACCAATCCCTTCGAGTGAAGCCATTGGAAATCTCATATAGTTCAGTCAATTTCTTCAGTGACAGAGACGAAGTTCTTCTGGTCGCTGAGGAATTTGTTCTGACTGGGGAGTTAGGAATTCGCCAGTGTGGATTGCCTACACGGTGAGGAACATGATAGCCCTGACGAATTTGAGAGTCAAAATTCCGACCGTTGTTGTGTTGTGCGCCAGCTATCCCAAAATATCTTATCCACCTAACAGTCATATCATCGAAGGGCATTTATGTCTTATCATGTCAGGCTGCTCCCTAGGCTATAAATAGCCGCCCCCTACAACCACTAGCTGGTTGGCTGCTCCGAGAGAAACTGACACTTGTCATTTGAGAGCAACCCATCCTCCAAGGACTTTGAGCGAAAATCATCGAGTGAGGAAAAACCCAAACCCAAACCCAAACACCAACAAACCCAAAGTGATTGAGCATCACTAAAGATATTGATCCCGCGTGGATCCGATGCTTGTTACCTTTGAAGACTGTGCTTCTTCCAAACGGTTAGGCGTCATGGTCTAGAGCATCCAAGAGGAATTGTGGATCGCCGAGTGACCGAAGTCTGTGAAGGTTTGGAAGTCGCCTGAAGACTTACCACGAGTGATTGGACGAGGTCTGTGTGACCTTAGTTCAAGGAGAATACGGTGAGGACTTGGTGTCCTGAGCTGCATGCTCAGCGGCTGGGTGTCCGAGACTGTGTGTCCTCGAGTTTAAATACCCAGCCGCTCCAACCAGACATACAACTGAGATAACAGTTGGAACTGGTCTACCAAATCATTGTCTTCACCAACCTTACTGGTTCTATTTCCTCAACTCTTTCATTTCTTCATTACTGTGTTGAGTGATTGTTCATATCTATGTTTGAAGACTTTGACTGAAGACTTTCTCAATTTCCTCAGTTCAATTTCTTCAGTCTGTTTGTCTTCATCTTGTGTTATCCTGTGTTTACGCTTTCTGTACTCTGTGTTTGTCTTCATTTCATCATGATGACTACGTGTGTATTTTGTCATGCTTACTTCTGAGTACTTATTCCACTGCAAGTAGTTCTTCGCTAAGGAATTTCCTCACCGGCAAATTCCTTAGTGAAGAATTCATAAAAATCGCCTATTCACCCCCCCTCTAGTCGACGCACTTTCAATTGGTATCAGAGCAAGGTACTCCCTTGTTCTGTGTGATTTTGGTTTAACCACCTGGAGTTCTAGTTATGTCGACCGCAGGTATGATCAAGGTCTCTGCTGGGTGTCCTACCTTCGATGGCACGGACTACCCCTACTGGAAGAATAAGATGTGAATGCATCTTGAAGCAATTGACAACGATCTCTGGTACTTTGTGGAAAATGGTGTTCCCTCAGTCACACCTTCCTTGAATGCTGCTAATGTGAAGAGATTCAAGCAACTCGATTCTCAAGCAAAGAATATCATATGTGGTCATCTGAGTAAAGGGCAGTATGGTAGAGTGAGTGCTTTGGAAACTGCTAAGCTTATCTGGGATAGGCTCTCGAAAGTAAACGAAGGAGTCTCAACTCAATGTGACTCTCGTGTTGACGTTCTTCGCAATCTCTTCAACCGCTTCAAAAGACTCGACAATGAAAATGTTCAACAAACCTTTGATCGCCTCACTGATATCTCAAATGAGCTTCAAGCGCTCGGTGCCACTGACATAACCGACCATTAGGTGGTGAAGAAATTGCTCAGATCACTCGATTCTTCATTTGACACTCTGGCACTGATGATTCAAGAGCGTGCTGATTACAAGTCACTAGATCCCGCTGATATCCTCGAGAGGCTAAATACTCATGAGTTCCAGCTTGCTGGAAAGAGAGATCTCTATGGTTCAAGCTATGGAAAAACATGTGCCCTGAAGGCCAAGGCAGTGTCTGAATTTGAATGTGAAGATTCTAGTAGTAGCCTTGGTGATCCTGAAGAATTGAGCCAGGAGCTAGCACTGCTCGTGAAGAAGTTCCAGAAATTCTCAAGACGTGGTCGCTTTGGAAAATCTTCAAGGAGCAATGATTCCTCATCAAGTGACTATAAGAGAAGGCTATGCCACAAATGCAAGAAGCCTGGTCACTACATTCAAGATTGTCCTCAGTGGGACAAGGAATTAAAGAAGAAGAAGTACAAGGATTATAGTTCTGATGATGCCAAGAAGAAGAAGAAATCTTCAAAGTCTTCATCATCAAAATCCTCAAAGTCTTCATCCCACAAGAAGAGCAGCTCCAAGAAGGCTCAGACATTCATTGGCAATGAAATGGATTCTGAGGCTGAATCTGAGGATCATGAGGAAGAGGAGGCATCCGAGGAGTCTGAGTCAGGTGTGGCAAGTCTAGCTCTTGCTACCGCATTTGTCAGTAAGTCTATCTTCAACTCTGAAGAAAATGGCAACACCAACAACGCTGATGAAGGCAATGACGACTATGCTCCCACCTATTTCTTCATGGCAAAGGCTGCTAAGGTAACTAAATACCCCTCCTCTGAATCAAGTGAGGATGAATCTGATGAAAATCTTAAGCCTAGCTACTCTAAACTTGCTAAGATTGCTGTGAAACAACAAAAGGCTATTGAAAAACTTCAAAACATGCTAGACAAAAGTGATGATATGTTGGGTGATGAAATGGACCGAACTAAAGACTTAACTGAAAATCTTCAGAGACTTCAGTCTAAGTTTGACAACCTTCAAAGTCATCATAAAACTCTCTTATCTGATCACGAGAAGCTTTCTTATAAATTTCTTCAAAGAAAGCAAGATCTTGAGAAGCTAAGAGTGAGTTATGAAGATCTTCATAAGGAGCGCGATTCATTACTTGCTCAACAAATCAGCGCTACTCAGGAAGAATTTGATCCTCCATGCTTAAAGTGCATTGAACATGAATCTGCAAATTCTTCACCTGAATGTTCAAATGCTTCAAATGTTACAAATTCTTCACCTGCCTCTGCTATCACTAATTCCTCATCTGAGGACATTGCTAGTATCACTGACAATGCAGGGCTAAAGGAATTGTATATGACAGGCATGTACAAAAGCCTCAAAGGGCATCAGACTCTTTGTGATGTGCTTCAAAAGCAGATCCTCAACAGAAACCCTAGGAAAGAGGGTATTGCCTTTGAGAGGAAACTCAATGCTGATGGAACATATTGGAAGCCTGAGCAGTACCCCAAAACCTCATGGGTTGCTGCAAAGGGACCTCCAGTTGATCCATCTAACTTATCTGGCTTTACATGTGAATCTCCTCATTCTTCTGATGAGTCATTTGACTCCAACTATAAACTGTTCAAAAATCAGAATGGTGAAGTATTTGCTAGATATGTTGGCACTAACTGCAGGAATGGTTCCCCTATGAAGAAAATCTGGGTTCCCAAAAGTTATGTTGAAAGTCTTCAGGTGAATGTCCTCATGACACCACCAGTGAAGAATAGGAACCCCACTTCAAACTCTTCATATGGACCAAATTCTTCATATGGATCCAAGTCCTCATACGGACAAAATTCCTCACGTAGATCAAATTCCACAAATGGATCAAAGTCCTCATATGAACATCATCGTGTTAACCCTTCTGTTTTGCAGGGTAGAGCTAAGGTCTATGAATATGCGCATTATTCTTGAAATCATTATGTTCATAAGTCCTTGAAGAATTTCTCTGCTTATTCATATGCTTACCCTAACCCCTCTTATGTGAAGCGAAGTGGACTAGCTTCCATGCCACCTTTCTCATATGGTGCTCGCAGAGTGATGAATTCTTTGCCACCCCTTCAGATGTGGGTGGTGAAGAAAAAGAACTAACTTCTTTCGCAGGGTCAGGTCTCCAGACGTGCTTTAACGTCTGAAGAATTTGCTGGGGGCCTGACAAACTGCCTGAAAGGACGCATGTGAATCATGATGAAATGAACTTTCATTTCACACGTCCTCACACTGCTTATCTGTGCTATTGCTTGATGAAATTGAACTGATTAAATTGACGTCATATTCTTCACTAATGAAGTATATGAGTTCGTAAGATGCACTAGTTCATCTGCAGGATGATCAGCCCAAATCAAACGAGTGGGTCCTCGATAGTGGATGTACAAATCACATGACTGGTGACAAGAACCTATTGATGGATGCTCACTTAACACCGTCACATCTGAAGCATATCATCTTCGCTGACAAAGGCAAAAGTCAGGTATTGGGTCTAGGTAAGGTTGCGATCTCAAAGGATCGACACATGGACAAAGTCATGCTTGTCGAGTCCTTAGGATACAACCTCATGTCTGTATCAATGTTTTTTGATCTCGATATGGTTGTTGTCTTTGGAAGATATCGTTGTGTTGTGATCATGGAAGCTGACCATTCCAAAGTCTTCGAAGGCTTTAGGAGAGGAGATCTGTATATTGTTGATTTCTCTACAGGACCACAACTGTCGGTGTACTAGAGTAGGGGTACCCTAGTATCCCGAACTTGTGCACGGGCAGTTGCAGCACCCCGCGGCAAGGCTTGCCGGGTGACCGCCAAGGTCCTCCGTGGTTCCTTTGGAACCATTCAAGAACAAAGTATTCAAGCCAAGGAGACAAGGCCCCGGCAAGAGGAGCTTGCCGGGAAGGCCAACCAAGGCATCGCAAGGAACTTGCCGCGATGCGCCACGCATCCCGGCAAGGCCCGGTGAGCGACAAGCTTCCGGGCACGACAAGACAATATCCGCGGCAAGGCGCTTGCCGCGACAAGCTACCACTCAGTACCCGCGCTCCAGCACATCCACCAACGTGTCGCCCTGAGGCCTTTCCAGACGCGCGTGGCAAGAGGCTGTGCAGCCAGCGGTGCGCGGTGGCAAGCGACGCTGACAAGACTGCCATCGTGGCGAACGGTGGCGTCCCTGACGGTCCTTTTTGCACTATTTGGGCGACGCAAACGGGCATTTAATGCCTTTGTCCCCTGCCTTCAGAGTTAGGTAGGATACACTGTACAAGTAGTTGTACCAACCGCAATTCCTTTTCCATTTTTGCCCTTGTCTACGTTGCCACCTGTCGGACACCCCTTGAGCATATAAAAGGAGGCCCATGCGCAACGTAGGGCGGGGGGTTTTGAAGCCAGAAAAACACTCATGCTCGGTCTCGTTAGCAGCTGGTGCGTACTGTAGCACTCAGCGCTCCTAAGCAAGAACTCAATACAATCAGACAAGCAGCAGTAGGAGTATTATCTCTCCGGAGAGCTCCGAAGCTGGGTAAAACTGCTCGTGTGCTTCGCCTCGATCCGCTCTTCGTGCGACCTCCGCCCCCCGCCAAACCGAAAGGGGCTCGGTTCGCCGGTCCCATAGGTGTTCGTGGATCAGCTTCCCCGACATCTTTGGCGCGCCAGGTAGGGGGCGTCGAGGTTGTGTGAACCTGATCCGGCGTTCACACGAGCTTGATCTTCATCTTCTTCATCGACATGCCATCGAAGAAGAAGACTTCGGCGGCAGCTGTTCCGTCCACGTCGATCCCACCACCATCGGAGCAAACGAGTGGTGGGGTAGACGCCGGCGGAAGAACGGGCGTCGACGAGGGAGCTCACGGTGCTGCCAGGTCCAAGGACAAGGCTGCGCAGACCTCGGCGTCCGTACATGCACCGCGCCCGTCTCAGGAGGCGCAGGATCGACAGCGTCATGGTATTCGCAGTGCCATACGTTTGTTGGACCAAGATCGAGCTGGTGGATCTCGGGGTGCTCAAGACCAGCATGCATGCCAACGTGCTGGCACGAGCGAGACATGGTCGCCTGGACGGGATACTGCTCCTTCTAACATACTTAGAAGTCCGAGCATATCCCGCTCCTCGCACCATTCGCCACTGCCACCCACCACTCCAGCAGAAGCTTTGGCGCGAGCTCAACTGCTCCTGGATTACCCTCCAACGGAAGACAAGATCGATCAATGGAGGGCCACCATTCAGAGTCTCATCGGCTTCGCCAACGGCGACACTCCGCGGCAGCCGAGTGCGTCGCTGCTGCGGCAGGACTGCCAGGCACGAGCCGGTGGCGACGAAACCGGTGGGGGTGCAACCACCATGCACTCTCCACCCCGAAGGCCAAGATCGCCGACTCGCCAGATCCACCTCGACAGCGACTCCACTACATCATCAGATCCACGAGCTCGTCACGATCAGTGCCAAGTTCTTCATGAACGACAGCAAGAAGATGCTTGTACTCGCATCGAGCGCCAAAGAGAAGCGCGGCGTCAATCGAACCAGCGCGTTGGGCCCTCTGTCAACATGCATGCACCAGGGGAACCAGGCGACTTGCCGTACACGTAGGTTGCCCTGCGTTCACTCGCGAGCTGCGGTAAGTCCAGTGGCCCAGCACGAAGAATTTCAAGCCAGATGTACCAGAGAAGTACGACGGCAAGTCGCATCTGTCTGAGTTCCTCAGCATCTACACCATCGCGGTGCAAGCTGCCGGGGGGCGGCACGACAAGATCCTGGCCAACTACTTCCCGCTGGTGCTCAAGCCCAATGTCAGATCCTGGCTCATGCACTTGCCAGACAACTCCATATCCTCTTGGGCAGACCTATGCCATCAGTTTGTCGGTGCCTTTACAGGCGGCCACAAGCCTCATGGACAAGAGAGCGACCTTCATCTGCTCGCCCAGAAGGAAGGAGAGCCCCTGCGCAAGTACATTCAGAGATTCAGCCGCGTACAGCACAACATCCCAGATGTCCACCCTGCCGCGGTAATCAGCGCGTTCCACCAGAACGTGCAAAACCGCAGGATGCGGGAGGAGATGGCTATGTGCAATATCAGAGACGTCAGTGAGCTATATGCCCTGGCCGACAAGTGTGCACGTGCTGAGGAAGGGAGGAAACTCCCCAGAGAGAATATAGGAGCAGGAGGATCTGATAGTGAGGAGACTGCCCCGGCAAAGAAAAACCGGCGGCGGAACAACAGGAAGAAGAAAGGCAAAGATGTGCTAGTCATTGAGCAGTCCGGCAACGGAGGTGGCGCCAAGAAAGCCAAAGCTGGTAGCTCCGGCGAGGAGGCTGTGGCGGTCGCCGACAAGCAAGACGGCACCAACTAGCAGTACTGCAAGATCCACCGTATCAAGGGCCATGACCTCCAGAGCTGCAAGAAGGTCGAGCAGCTTGTCGAGCAGCAAAAGGCTGAATACGAGCGACGCGACAAGGAGAAGGCCTTCTCATGGCCTCGAGAAAGCTGCGCCATTACTTCCAAGCACATGAGATCACAGTCGTAACTCGTTTTCCGCTGAAGATGATACTGCAAAATCCAGAAGCAACAGGCAGGATTGTCGAGTGGGCACTGGAACTGTCAAGCTTTGGCCTCAAGTTTGAGAGCACTTCAACTATCCAAAGCAGAGCATTGGCAGAGTTCATAGCAGAGTGGACGCCAACACAAGATGAAGAAGTTCTAGAAACGAGCATCCCCGTCAAGTAAGCAAGCAAAGAGTGGCTGATGTACTTTGATGGTGCTTTCTCGCTGCAAGGCGCCAGTGCGGGCGTGCTACTTGTTGCACCCACCGGAGAGCACCTCAAGTACGTAGTCCAGATGCACTTTCCCAAGGAGCAAGCAATGAACAATACTGCAAAGTATGAAGGTTTGCTTGCCGGTCTCAGGATCATAGCAGACCTTGGAATCAAGAAGCTCATTGTCAGGGGTGACTCACAGCTTGTCGTCCGCCAAGTGAACAAGAATTATCAGAGTCCGTTGATGGAAGCCTACGTTGATGAAGTGAGAAAGCTAGAAGAGCACTTTGACGGCCTACAGATGGAACATGTTTCAAGAGCTCAGAACGACATTGCCGATGGCCTGTCAAAGTGCGCCGCACTTAAGTTACATGTGGAACCAGGGATCTTTGTGCTCAAGCTGACTCAACCGTCTGTAACGCCATCAACTGGACAGAGCAAGAAGAGGAAGTTGATTTCTGGTGACTATTTTCTGGCGGAGCTCCCCGAAGCCGCCGCCAAGAAGGTCCTCAAGATCAACACCAAAGGTGCTGAGGAGCAGTCTGCTCCGGCAAGCCTTAGGGTTTGTTCCGTTGAAGCAGACGCTCCTGACAAGTTTTGCTCCGGCAAGCTTGCTGGGGAACGCCAAGCTCCGGCTGAGCCGCAGGTTCTCGCCGTAGAAGCGGATGTTCCCGCAGCAACAGATGTGCCTTTAGTCTTTGTTGTCGAGCCGCAAGCTCTAGCATGGGCACAGCAGATTGTCCGTTTCCTTCAGACAGGAGAACTTCCCGAAGAGCAAGAAGAAGCGGAAAGAGTAGCCCGGCAGTCAAGTATGTACCAGTTTGTCGACGACACACTGTACAGAAGAAGACTCAACAGCGTGAAATTGAAGTGTATTCACCGGGAGGACGGACAAAAGCTGTTGGCAGAGATACATGGAGGCATATGTGGTCACCACATTGGCACGAGAGCACTTGCCGGCAAAGCGTTCCGGCAAGGTTTCCTTTGGCCGACAGCCCTCTAGGATGCAACTGCACAAGTAATCAAGTGTGAAGCGTGCCAGTTCCATTCCAAGCAGATACACCAGCCAGCTCAAGCTCTCTAGACGATCCCTTTATCCTGGCCATTTTCGGTCTGGGGGCTCGATATCCTCGGCCCTTTTCCCCGAGCTGTCGGGGGCTTTGAGTACTTGTACATTGCAATCGACAAGTTCACAAAGTGGCCGGAAGCGGAACCAGTGAGGAAGGTGACAGCACAGTCAACAGTCAAGTTCTTCAGGTCGATTGTTTGCCGTTTCGGGATCCCTAACAGGATCATCACCGACAAACGGCACACAATTCATGAGCCGCACCTTCATGCAGTACATCTAAGATCTTGGCGCCAAGGTCTGCTTCGCTTCTGTTTCTCATCCGAGAAGCAACGGTCAAGTGGAGAGGGCAAATGCTGAAGTGCTGTGCAGGCTCAAGACCAGGACTTTCGACAGGCTGCGCAAGTGCGGAAGAAACTGGATTGAGGAGCTGCCGGTGGTTCTTTGGTCGATCAGGACGACGCCAAATCGAGCCACTGGCCAAACACCTTTCGCTCTAGTCCATGAAGCAGAGGAAGTTCTCCCCACGGAACTCGTATACGGATCACCTCGAGTGCTCGCTTATGATGAGCTTGAGCAAGAGCAGCTGTGACAAGATGACGCACTGCTCCTTGAGGAGGACCGTCTTCAGGCTGCTGTACGAGCTGCTCGATACCAGCAAGCTTTGCGCCGCTACCATAGCCGCAAAGTTAATGCCAGAAGTTTCGAGGAAGGCGACCTTGTTCTTCGGCGCGTTCAGTCCGCCAAGAATTCCAACAAGTTGACCCCAAAGTGGGAAGGCCCTTACCGGGTGAAACGAGTCACTAGGCCTGGCGCTGTCCGCCTTGAGACCGAAGATGGCATTCCGGTGAGCAACTCCTGGAACATTGAGCATCTTCGTAAGTTTTACCCGTAGGGCGCGGTTGCCAAAATCTTTTCGGGCAACCACCTTTTGTACAAGTCTTGCCGATGTTGCATGTAATCCTTTGTACAAAGTCGGGCGCAGACCCCATGCATAAGTAAAGCTCATGTGCTCCACACATCTTGTCAATATCATGTTGTCTACTTTATTTTTGCATGCGTTATCTGACACTTTGTGCAGCGCCTACCCCCGGTAAGCAATAACGAGCCGTAAGGCTCCATATCTTTATTTTCTCTTCTTTCTTTTTCTCAAAAAGGAAAGGAAGGTTCCCTCGCACACAAGTTTGCCGGGGGAAAGGAGAAGATAATGGTGTGGACTAGGCATCGTTCAAGGAAGTTTTGCCTTACCGGAAAGCAAACGACAAAAAAGCTAAGTTGCCAAAGTTTGCGCAATCAGTTTAAATTTTTAAGTTATCTTCCTCGAACGACCGTACTTTGTATGGAAAACCTGTGCGCGGAGGAACCAACTCGTAGCTAGTTGCGCTCTTACTTTGTTTCGAGTCCGCTCAACAACTTAAGTGAGCTGCGACTAGTTGCGACAAGGTTTCTTGTCGGTAGCGGCACCGCCAGCAGGCTGCTGATGTCCCGCACTCAGCGCTCGCGGCTAAGGTGCCTGCACCGACAAGTTCCCTAAAAGCGTAGGGCAAAAACATACAAAGGAAGGAATCAAGTAAAGGAAATAACACAGCAATCTCTACCCAAAATAGAGTTATATTACAAGATAGCTTGTCGCAGCTCTAACAGATTGTTCTCATGACATGACCGACAGCGACAAAGAAAAAGCGAAAACGGGCGGCCTAATCTACGCGATCGCCCTCAACCCTCTTGATCTCGCTCACCTTCTCCACAATGGGTGCGACAAGGTCCTTGAGCGCTTCCAGATCAGCATCCGGCGGCAGGGACCTGAGGACGTTGGTGAGGTCGAGGCCTGGGTTGCGGAAGGCCACCTTCACCAGCACCTTTTGAAGAACTCTCGTGCAGATCTTGCGCGACTTGTCGGCCAGCTGCTTTGGGATCTTCTCCCGGAGTCGCTGGAGGGCCGTCGCCACGCCTTTGAAGAACAAGCTGAGCTTGGCGCTGGGTTGGAGGTGCTCGTCGGAAGAATACCCGAGGTCCTCCATCCCTAGCTGCGCCAGCTCCCCGTTGATAGCGGCGGCAACATTCACGAGACCCTCGGTCCAGTGCTCCATAGTCTCCCTAAAAGCATTCTGGGCGGCAGCAGCACTCGCCAGCAGCGCCTCGTCGGCCTTGATCTTCTCCTTCAAGGCTCGTCGGGCGTCGGGCACTCCTGCCTTCGCGACAAGCGCTTCTCGGGATTCCAGCTTGGCCTGTCGGGCGCGGTAAAGCGACAACAGCTTCCGCAGCAGCCGCTCCTCCTCAGGCTCGTCGCTGCTGCTGCTTGGCGCGTCGACCAGCGTTAGCCCAGCGGAGGCGAGCACCTCTCCATCCAAGGTTTCTCCTTCGACCGGCGCCCTGGAGCTTGACGCCCAGGGGAGCTTGATGAAGATGCCATCGCCGGCCTTCAAATAGGCGCCGGGCTGGGGCTCTTCGGAGCCTGGCACTGCAGCAGCGGTGGAGGGATCGGCGGTCGGCGTAGCGCCTGACGCTCCTGCGGCCTCGGGGCCGTCAGTGCGATCGCCGGATCCCTCGCCAGCTTCTGCAGCGGCAGCTTTGGCGGCCTCTTCGCCGGCAGGATCATCAGCGCCGGCTTCTCCTTCGGTGGCAACGGCGTCGTTGGTATTGCTGTGCGCGCCATCCTCGCCGGCGACCTCGGTTTCCATCGGCTCCGTGGCAGATGGATCTAACAAACGAAAAAAAGAGAAAAGTCAAGCAAATATCCAAAAAGAAAATCAGAAGAAGAAGAACCCAAGGGAAGTTTTCAAGCAAGAGGATTACCTGTACTAGGATCTGCAGTCGTGGTCTCAACCACCGGAGGATCACTGGTGCTGTGCCTTGCCGGAGAACTGTCCCTTGCCGGAGAATGCTCCCTTGCCGGGGAATTCTCCCTTGGCGGTGTAGTCGTAGCAGATGGCACTTCGGGAACGGCTTCCGGGCTCTCCTGGTGAGGCTGCTCTGCTCCTGCACAAACCAACAGTCAGATGTCAGCAAAGAAAGATCACCCATGCGCGCCTGACAGCAGGAAGTAAACTATATACTTACGCTGGGGGCTACGATGGGGGCTGCTTTGGGGAAAAGTTGCCGGGTCCGGCAAGGTGGTCTCGGGCACACCCCCTGCTGTCGCGGTGGGTTCGTCCTCGATGACAATCACCGGGACCTTGGCTCTCTTCGCCGCTCTCTGGGCCAGAGTCCTGAAAAGGGATGGGTTCGGAGTAAAGCAAATCAGATACAAGGCAAAACAGCAAGAATTGAAGAACTACAAGTACAGCAAAGAATCTTACTCTTCTTCTTCCTCGTCGGAGCTGAGCGCGGAGAGATCGAAGTCCGGCTCGCCTCCGGTGCGACGAGGCGGAGGAGTAGGCTCCCTTGTCCGCTTGGCAGGAGCAGTAGCGGTGGACCGGGAAGACCCCGCTCCAGTTGCGGCAGCGGCGTGAGGCGCTCCCGCGGCAACAGTGCTTGCCGCGGTAGAGCGTGTCGCGCGGCACGGCAGCTGTTGATTTGCCTGCCGCCCCGCTACGTCCCCGGCCTTGCGGACACGCCTTCTTGGTGGAGCTGGGGGCTCCGCTTGCGGCGAGCTGGCTGAAGGTGGGGAGGAGGAGGAGCCGATCTTCAACGAGTCGCTCGCGCCCTCGGCGGGCTCGCTCGACTCAGCTTCAGGCCCGACAAGCTCTTCCTCGCTGGCAAACTCCTCTCGCTCGACAAGGCTTGCTGCCTCTGCTGCCTCTGCCTCCTCCACAGTGAATCCAAACTCACCCGCGGCAGCGACTGCTGCTGCTTCTTCCAGCCTAGTGGCGATGCGCTGCATCTCCACATCGGTGGTGTCGCGGGTGAGGCTCTTCTGTTCGTCGGAGCGGACCGGCACTTCTACCAAGCCGTCAAAGAAATCCCGCACGACGTCATCCGCAGGCTCTTGCCAGGTTGGGACGATTCCATGCGAATCGCACAGCGGCATCATTGCGCGAATGCGGTCGAGCGAGGAGTTGTTGCACAACGGAACGACACCCCTCGGCAACATGAACGCTTCGGGATGCTGAGGATCGCGCTTGAACAGTTCCAGGATCATCGCATCCAGTTCCAGGACGGTGAAGTTGAAGTTGAGGCCCGGGCGCAGCCTCATGATATCCGCCGAGTTTTGGAACTCCCAGGCGGGTCTCCTCCTCTCCTGCAGGGAAGCGATGCGGCAGCGAAGGAAATCTGCGCCAACGGCGCCTACGGTGAGCCCGGCAAGCCCGAGGCGTAAGATCCGGATGACGGCAATCTTCAGCCTATCGTCTTCCGGGGCCACGTTGCTCCAATCGTTGTCGCGCGCTATTGGGACTTGGCGCTGGGCGGTGAATGGCTGCGGGTTCTCCTTGACAATCCAGCACCATTCTGCTCTCCATTCCTCCCACTTGCTGCGGAGCTCTCCCTCCAGATAAGCTTCCTTCTTGCCAGCTCTTGAGATCCAGGCGATTCCGCCGGATAAAGGTTCTCCTCTCTCAACTCGGGGCATAAAGAAGTGGCAAAAAAGAGCGACATTTGGATGGACTTCGACAAAGTTTTCGCAGAGATGTGCGAAAACTGCCATGGTCAGAACGACATTGGGGGTAAAGTCAAGGAGGCGGAACCCGTAGGTGTTCATGATATCGTAGAAAAATTCAGAGAAAGGCGGGCAGAGCCCGCAGTAGAAGAACAGTGCGAAGAAAGGGTATCCATTCGGAGCCAGTTCCAAAGCGGCAGCTGGGAGTACCTTCGTGCGCGGATGCGCTCGCGTCTCCGTCGACCAAAAGAGGTAGTAGTACTCCCTCAGCTCCTTCGCGTCGAGCTGGGGGGGGGGAGATTGCCCGCTCCTTTCACAGCGCCGCGAGCCGCTGCGCCTCGGCCGACTTCACGACCTTCCCCTTGTCGGCTTTCGGAGCCATGACGAAGGTGGTGGGGGAGATCGGCGGCGTTGGTGATGCTGGTGGCGATGGGGGGCGGAGCGCTGCTCTCTTTCAGCTTTGGGAAGAAGGGGGGAGCGGCGGAGATTTCTGAGATTGGAGTAGCAACCGGCGAGATGGGCGAACTGCCCCTGTTTCCCCTGCTTATAAAGAGGGAGGGGGCGGGCGTTCCGTTATTCTGAATAAAGAAACCACCCACGATCTCTCCCACGACGCCGCATTCAACGCGTGCCGTTCGGGGAGGGCGCGGTGGATACGGAGTAAGATACGGCGTAACCCAGGCCGCACGTGCCCGTGCCCTATTTTGGGCCTGGCCCAACAGCGCTCGGCGCCATGTGTGGCCTAGGCCCGGGGGCTCCTGTCGGTGTACTAGAGTAGGGGTACCCTAGTATCCCGAACTTGTGCACGGGCAGTTGCAGCACCCCGCAGCAAGGCTTGCCGGGTGACCGCCAAGGTCCTCCGTGGTTCCTTTGGAACCATTCAAGAACAAAGTATTCAAGCCAAGGAGACAAGGCCCCGGCAAGAGGAGCTTGCCGGGAAGGCCAACCAAGGCATCGCAAGGAACTTGCCGCGACGCGCCACGCATCCCGGCAAGGCCTGGTGAGCGACAAGCTTCCGGGCGCGACAAGACAATATCCGCGGCAAGGCGCTTGCCGCGACAAGCTACCACTCAGTACCCGCGCTCCAGCACATCCACCAACGTGTCACCCTGAGGCCTTTCCAGACACACGTGGCAAGAGGCTGTGCAGCCAGCGGTGCGCGGTGGCAAGCGACGCTGACAAGACTGCCATCATGGCGAACGGTGGTGTCCCTGACGGTCCTTTTTGCACTATTTGGGCGACGCAAACGGGCATTTAATGCCTTTGTCCCCTGCCGTCAGGGTTAGGTAGGATACACTGTACAAGTAGTTGTACCAACCGCAATTCCTTTTCCATTTTTGCCCTTGTCTATGTTGCCACCTGTCGGAGACCCCTTGAGCATATAAAAGGAGGCCCATGCGCAACGTAGGGCGGGGGGTTTCGAAGCCAGAAAAACACTCATGCTCGGTCTCGTTAGCAGCTGGTGCGTACTGTAGCACTCAGCGCTCCTAAGCAAGAACTCAATACAATCAGACAAGCAGCAGTAGGAGTATTATCTCTCCGGAGAGCTCCGAAGCTGGGTAAAACTGCTCGTGTGCTTCGCCTCGATCCGCTCTTTGTGCGACCTCCGCCCCCCGCCGAACCGAAAGGGGCTCGGTCCGCCGGTCCCATAGGTGTCCGTGGATCAGCTTCCCCGACAACAACCAGCCGTGTGCTTACTAGCAAAAGCTTCAGAAGGCTGGCTATGGCATCGACGACTTGGTCATGCAGGTATGAGGAATTTGCACACGCTTGCGAAGAAGAAGCATATCATTGGCATTGAGAATGTCAAATTCCTCAAGGATCACTTGTGTGGTGCCTGTGAAGCTGGAAAAATGACCAAGGCCAAGCATCCTGCAAAGACTATCATGACCACTACTCGTCCATTCGAATTGCTTCACATGGACCTCTTTGGTCCTAATCATTACTCAGCAGTCACTAATGATGCATCTCTATATGGCTTTGTTATTGTTGATGATTACTCTCGTTACACATGGGTACACATTGTCACTTACAAACATGAAGTGCAGGAAGTCTTCAAACGATTTTCCTCGAGAGCTTCAACCAACTTTGGTGTGAAGATCAAGCACATCATGAGTGACAATGGAACTGAGTTCAAGAATTCCAGTCTTAATGACTATCTTGATGAACTTGGTATTACTCATGAGTTATCTGGTCCTTATACTCCTCAGCAAAATGGCGTCGTGGAGCGCAAGAACATAACTCTTGTTGAGATGGCTCACACTATGCTTGATGAATACAAAACGCCTCATCATTTTTGGATTGATGCAATTGATACTGCATGCCACATCATCAACAGAGTATATCTTCAAAAATTCTTCAAGAAGACTGCCTATGAACTCCTCACTGACAAGAAACCCAATGTGAGTTATTTCAAAGTCTTCGGTGCTAAATGTTGGATTAGGGATCCTCATCACAATGCTAAATTCGCACCGAAAGCACATGAAGGTTTTATGCTAGGTTACGGAAAGGACTCGCACACCTATAGAGTCTTCAACAACGCTCTTCACAAGGTTGTTGAAACTATAGATGTGCGGTTCGATGAAACTAATGGCTCGCAAAGAGAGCACCTACCTTCTGTGATAGATGAACCAACACCTGAGGATTCTATCAAGTTCAAGGCTACTGAGGATGTCATTCCTACCGAAGAATCTACTGAAGAATTCATTCCAGAACGCGAAGATCGTCGAGCTAATGCACCTGAGGAAAATGCTGAAGAAAATGGTGCTGAATAAAATGCTGATCAAGTTCCTCGACGACAACCAGCTCATCCTCGCGTTGCAAAAGAAGTGCAAGTTGAAAAGATCATCGATGACATTGAAGCGCCAGGTCCTCTCACCCGCTCAAAAGCTTCACATTTATCTAACTTTTGTGGGCACTATGCTTTTGTCTCCATCACAGAGCCCACTAAGGTAGATGAAGCATTTCTAGAGCCTGAGTGGTTTCAGGCCATGCAAGAAGAATTACATCAGTTCGAGCTCAACAATGTTTGGGAACTGGTCAAACGTCCAGATCCTCGCAAGCATAATATCATTGGCACAAAGTGGATCTACCGCAACAAGCAAGATGAAAATGGCCTTGTGGTGAGGAATAAGGCACGACTTGTAGCTCAAGGCTACACACAGGTTGAAGGAATTGATTTCGATGAAACTTTTGCACCTATTGCTAGACTTGAGGCTATTCGCATATTACTTGCTTATGCTAACCATCATAATATCACTTTATATCAAATGGATGTGAAAAGTGCATTTCTCAATGGTAAGCTTGAGGAAGAAGTATATGTTGCTCAACCCCCAAGTTTTGAAGATCCAAAGAATCCTAACAAAGTCTCCAGACTCAACAAGGCCCTCTATGGCCTCAAGCAGGCCCCTCGGGCGTGGTATGATACTTTGAAGGAATTCTTCATGAAGAATGGCTTCACACCCGGTTCACTCGACCCCACTCTCTTTACTAAATCTTATGATGGTGAACTATTTGTGTGCCAAATATACGTTGATGATATTATCTTCGGCTGTACTGACCAACGTTATAGTGATGAATTTGCCTATATGATGAGTGAAGAATATCAAATGTCTATGATGGGAGAGTTGAAATTCTTCTTAGGTTTTCAAATTCGTCAACAACACAATAGCATATTCATATCTCAGGAGAAATACCTCAAGGATGTTCTGAGGAAATTCGGCATGCAAGATTGCAAAGGAGTCAAAATTCCTATGCCCACAAATGGCCATCTATGCACTGATGAAAATGGTATTGACTTCGATCACAAGGTATACCGCTCCATGATTGGTTCTTTATTGTACTTATGTGCATCTAGGCCAGATATAATGCTTAGTGTTTGCATGTGTGCCCGATTTCAAGCTACACCGAAGGAATCACATATAAAGCCGTGAAGCATATTCTTCGATATCTAGCTCACACACCAACACTAGGACTATGGTACCCCAAGGGCTCTACTTTTGATCTCATTGGATATTCTGACTCTGACTATGCTGGTGATCATGTGGACCGCAAGTCTACATCTGCTACTTGTTATTTCCTCGGACAATCTTTGGTCTATTGGTCCTCGAAGAAACAGAACTGCGTATCACTATCTACTGCGGAAGCTGAGTACATTGCTGCTGGTTCTTGCTGTGCTCAATTGCTGTGGATGAAGCAAACTCTCAAGGACTACAGCATCAACGTGAAGAATGTGCCTCTCTACTGTGACAATGATAGTGCCATCAAGATTGCTCACAACCAGTTCAGCACTCGAAGACAAAGCACATTCAGATTCGTCATCATTTTATTCGCGATCATGTGTTGAAGGGCGACATCTTTATTGATCATGTGAAGACTGAAGAACAACTAGCCGATATCTTCACAAAGCCCTTGGATGAGAAGAGATTTAGCAAGTTGCGGTGTGAGCTAAATATCTTAGAGTCTTCGGATGTTCTTTGAAAAAGGACACTCATCCTAACACTTATGCAAAATTGATGACTTAGATCTGCAACACATGAAGAAACATTTTTCTTCAATCAATGAAGAATAACACTCTAAGTGTGAAGAAATTAATGAAGAATTTGATTCTCAGAACCCTACGACAATTGTACGTGGTGTCTGAAATCATCATTCTTATACGGTGGGTCACGCCACCACCAAAGTTGAAAATATTTATTTTTGAAATTCCTCGGTTTTGAAATTCTTCAGGTTTTTTTTAAATTCTTCAACTTTGCAAAATCTTCACTGTTTCCGTCGGTTTTCTTCATTGGCTATATATATATATATATATATATATATATATATATATATATATATATATATATATATGAGTTTATGTCCTATACAACATTCACTTATGGCTATTTCTTCAAGTTGCATTTTCTGCTAAGTGAATGTGATCGGACCCTTTCCCCTCTATGCTATACTCAAGCCAATCTATTCACAAGTTCTACATGTGCGTTCTATTTGAAACTCGTTCAAAATCTTCATTGTGTCCTTGTCAGCTAAAGAAATTGCGAATGAAACTTAAAATCTTATCTTATCCAAAATTTTGGTTTTGCCGCTCAAACCGTCCCGTATCCCATGATAGAATTATCTATTCACCCACGATCTCCACTTTTCTGTTCATGGGTGACACATGTCAAGCGAATGAGAAGGGTCAGGGGCACGTTCGTCCTAAATCTTCGGGCAAACAGTTTTTCACTGCGACTATAAATTCCCCCCTCACCCCTTCCTCACTTCCTTTACTCCGCTTGACCGCTCTCTCTCACTCGAGCTTCTCAAACCCTAGCGCCACCGCTACTCCATCATCGCCGGTGAGGAAGAGCTTCACTGGCTCGACCTCGTCGCTGTCGTACTCGCGCCGGCCGCGGAAATCTTCACTCCGCCGCTGCCGTAGTTGTCTTCTTCCGCCAAGTTAGGGCATGGAAGATCTGAACTGACGAGCTTCAAATCTACACTTCTCAGTTCGTCGTGTTCTTCATCAGGGTAATTAAAAGTTACTTTTACTGCCATCTTTGATTCAAATTTTCTCAACAATATCTTCAAAGGTGTTTTATTCTTCAAATCCTCACACACAAAACACCTCACTAGTCATTTGCTCTTGATTCGTTTCTCTAAGCATCATTTATCTTCAAGATTCCTCAATTGTGTGGATCCTCAATCTATACAACTCTGGAACCTAAGACAAAGAACGCTTAGTGAAATTCTTCAAGACTCATCTGGTCAAATTCCTCAAACTTGTTCTTTTTGAAAACCTTCTGAAAACGCATATGACTTCTTCAAATTCCTCGCAACTATACTCTGTTCACAGGTACTCATGTCCGCTGCTGAATCACTAGGTTCTCATCAATTTAACTCATTTGCAGCGTTCCTCGAAGAAAAGTTGCATACTTCTTTAGAGAATTCGATTGTTCAAATCCCTCAACTGAAGAATATGGCAGATGGTAAGAAACCACAGAAAGGAGGAAAGAGGCCTGAGGTCATGACTGTGTTTGAAATGCCTGAGGACTTCTATGCTGACTATTGCACACCTGATGAGGCTAAGTTCGGAAAGGAGAACAAAAATCAGAGCAAGGTTCACATACAGAGGATTGAAAGGAGATGGGCAAGAGAATGGAGGGAGTACAGATATGTAACTCCAAAGTATATGAAGAATTTCGCACTAAATCCTCCATGCCCAAGAGCTCCATTGGCACCTGGCCAAGAAGCTGATCCCACCAGCATCAAGCGTGGTGAGGATTTCCCTGAAGAATGGGCCAAACGCCAAGCCATGTTGGCAAGACAAGCCAAAGAAGAAGTGAGGACATTCAATGAAGACTCTGCTACTGCTGCTGCCACTAAGGCCTCTGTCAGGCCTAGAAAATCAATGGCAAAGAAGCCCGCTCACAAGCCAAGTGCTTCACCAATTGTGCCCTCATGACCAAGTTCCTTAGTAATGCCCTCACGGCCAGAATCTTCAAAGCCCTCACGGCCAGATTCTTCAAAGCCCTCACAGCCAGTTCCTCATGCTGCTCCTGCTCCTCCAAAGTCCTCAGCTCCTTCCCCAAAGGCCTCAGTTGCTCCGGCAAAGTCCTCAACACCTGTACATCTGGCCATGTGCCAAAGGACTGCAGGCATCTCTATTGCCTCTGGTGTCTTAGCGAGTTCCTCAGCTGCACCAAACTCTTCATCAGGCCCCACTCTGCTGAAGACAAAGGCAACAGCTGGTCGAGGTCCTCGGCCAAATCTGAAGAAGAAACAGGTTGCCTTCCAAGTGCCATCTGACGATGAAGCTGATAATGATGAACTTGCAGAAATCATCAGAGACAGGCAAGAAAGGGCCGCTAGAGCCAAAGGCACAAATGTGCCACTGCTTTTGGATCCAAAGGCGATCCTCGACTACATTGATCTCTGGCACAAGGACCCAAACACTCCTATGCCTGATTTTCATTTGACTCCTGGCCAAAGTCACATGCTGACCCATTTCATCACTGAAGAGAAATGGAAATTTGAGAAGGCTAGACAAATCAACAAGGCTCAGTTCAGGAAAGAGAAGTTCTTGAGGAAAAACGTTGTCAAAATGACAACTGATGAACTCCTCAAGATCCAGTCTGAAATCAAAGCCCTCAGCGATGATTTCAATGCTTATTATGCTGATTGGCAAGGAGCCAAAGTCAGGTTCGTTAAATTGACTGGGAAGTTCACCAATGTTGCAGCCCCATTGCAACAAGAAATTCCTCAAGCTGAAGCCTCTACTCAGCAAACTGAAGAACATGCTAGCACCGCTGATGACTTTCAGGCTGCTGATGAAAATGCTAGTTCTAGGGCTGATGACTCCATTCCAGCCGCTGAAGACATTGCCAGGGCATCCACTAGTGGTGCGCCTGAAGAAAATGAAGAAGTCAGGGCGACTGCATCAGTTGCGCCTGAGGAAATTCAAACAGATTCCTCAGCTCCTCCTGCGCCTACACCAACTCCTACCCTTCCATCTGCATCAGATGTGAGGAAGAACAAGGCTGCAGAGAGAGCTGTAGTGAAGAAAAGGAAAGCATCATCTGCTTCAGATTCTTCAGCTCCGAAGAAAATGAAGCCTATGACCAGCTCACTTGAAAATCCAATTGATGCTGTTCCGATTTCCACCCTGCCATCAAAGGACCTTGTTCCTTTTGGTGAAGAATATGTGATCCCTAGCAGATCTGATGAAGAAAATCATTCTGCTGCTTCATCAAAGCAGATTGATGAAGAAATTTAAGTGGATGCGATCCCTTCAACGCCTGTTGCTTCCTCGCCAATGCCTCAGTTCACAGCTGAAGAGGCTGGCGTTGAAGAAATTGAAGATGAAGACGTGGATATTGGATGCACTACGCCTGTGATGAATGATGACTTTTGGGAAAGTCAGCGTCCCAATTCTCCACTCTTCACCCTAATACAACAAATACCTCAGTCCCCTGCACCAACCGTTCAAATGGGCTCTGAAGAAACTCACCCTACCTCGTCTATGCATGAAGAAA
This sequence comes from Triticum dicoccoides, assembly GCF_002162155.2. Taxonomy (NCBI): domain Eukaryota; kingdom Viridiplantae; phylum Streptophyta; class Magnoliopsida; order Poales; family Poaceae; genus Triticum; species Triticum dicoccoides. Next base: position 363,802,567 of record NC_041387.1, on the reverse strand, counting down.
TTCCAGCCACTAGTGCTGAAGAAACTGCTGCTGCTGATCCTTTGAACACGCAGACTGCCACTAAAGAGGAACCAGAAATTCCTCTGCCTGAAGAACCGGAGATTGCGATTCCTGAGGTTGTGATGCAACTCACTGACACTCCTCTGCCCAAGCCAAAGGATCCATTCTCAAAGAAGCAAAAGTTCAAGGCTAAAGATTTCTTCAACGAGCATGTGTTCTTCACTGACTACAATCCCTATGATTCTGCTCGCATAAGGAAGAGGCGTTTCTGGACTGCTAGTCAAGCCAATTTCTATTCCTCAGTGCTATTTAACAAAGACAAAGTCTTCGATCATGAACACATTCCTCACTTGGACATGGAATCTCTGCCAGGCTTCGAGCCAGTCCTCAGTGTTCTTCACGATGCTGGATTGCTGAATTTCTGCACTGACATCTGTGATTGGAATGAAGAACTCATTCTTCAATTCTATGCAATGCTGCACATCACAAGAAATTCTGAAGATGTGAACTCATGGGTGCTGGACTGGATGTCAGAAAATACTCACTACAAGGCACCAGCAACTGAATTGCTTTGTGCCCTCCCACTCAGTCCTCCCCTTGAAGGTGCTCATTGCATCTACAATGAACCTGAGCTTACAAATCATTACATGCAAGTGCTGATGAAGCCCTTGAAGCTAGGGCAAGCCCCTCGAACCAAATTCCTCGTCAAGGAATTATTGTATGTGCCACGGACTGTCTATCGCATTCTGACAAAGACAATGAGTCCTATCAAAGGCCACGACTCAAATGATGAAGAAGTCATTGGCATCATGAAGAATATGCTTTTCAATATCATTCATGGCGTTCATGTCAACTTCCATGATTTCTTCATGAGGACTCTGGTGGATATTGCTATGTCACCATTTGAGCTGAAGCCTTATGCACCATGGATTATGAGGTTCATCAGGACAAGGTCTTCACTCATTTACAAGGCTGATACTCTGAACCACGGCAGCTACTTGCCTCCAATTGAATTCCTCAAACGGACATTTTCCTCAGTTGATGACAAAGGAAAGGCAACTGCTGTGATAAATGAAGGCATTCGTCCATTGGATGGTCAATTTCGCAAGGTTGCATCCTACTCCACCAATGATGACTCTGCCACACATGACTCTGCCACCAACACCTCTGCCAAGCAAATTCCTCAAGCCACAACCCCCAGGGTGATGACTGATCATGAGTTACTCCTCAGTCTTCATCAGAAAGTTGATCGCAATCATAAATGGGTCAAGCGTCAGTTTGGTTCAATTCTTCACAACATGACCTCCACACACAATGCTGTGAAGAAAAACCAATACTACCTCCATGAAACCTTCAACCGTACCTGGGCTATTCTATCTCATGTCTACAACGCAGAAGATCTGAAGAGAATGGGTCTCAAGGAAGAATTTGACTGGTCTGCACCTCCACCGAAGAAATTCAAGAAGGTCAAGGTTCCTTCCTTGGTGGCCAGCTCCTATTCTTCATCACGCGACACTAATGAAAATGAAGATTTGGACGACACTGCGGCAGGCCCTACTACGACAACCGACCCAAACAATGCTGACGCTCCTCCATCAACTTGATATTCTTCAGGGACGTTAGTCCTTAGTTTTGATCCTTTTGGTCATTCGATGACAAAGGGGGAGAAATATGAGTTAGTCTTCAAGCGGGTCTATTATATGGGCGTTTTTTTGCTAAGTTACAACTCTCGCTCTTCTGAAACTTTTATTGGATCGAATTGTAATCTTAATACCGATGGTGCTCTAATACATTTGATGCACTACGCTCTGATACTTTTGATGCGTTATTCTGCATGCTTGTTCCTCGTTAATATTATTGCACGCATGCTGAATTTCTTCAGGCACCATATTTCATCATGCATTTCAAATTCTTCATATTATATGTCAAATGCATGTATGAATTACAAGATATAGGGGGAGATCTCCATGATTCAACTCTTCAAGTGTGCATTGCTTCAAAAGCAAATTCCTCATTATGCACATCTTCAGGGGGAGTTCTTCTATATCTTGCAATCAAATTCCTCAATATCAGTACTTACACTCCATATGTTTATCCCCGTTGAAAACTTAACCTATATTGTCATCAATCACCAAAACGGGGGAGACTGTAAGTGCATCTAGTGCCCCTTAGTGATTTTGGTGTATTGAAGACTTATATGTTATGGAACTAATGTGTTTATGAGTGTACACAGGTCTATAAGTCTATGAGGAGTTTGATATTTACAGAGAAAGTCGACCCCTAAAAATGAATATCTTCGACTGAAGATTTTGGTATTCCTGAAGACTTTCATGAAGACTTTGAAAGTGAAGAAATTGGTGTGTCCGTGAAGACTTGATATTCATGCAAGGAATATGAAGCTTGAAGACTTTCGTTTTCATAGTTTTGTTTTTCTCCTTCTTGGGTCACAGGAAACACCGTACTGTTAAAGGGGGTCGAGGAAATACTAAGGAAAAATTTCCATGTGATGCTCAACTCAAAATCCTACACCTACCAATCCCTTCGAGTGAAGCCATTGGAAATCTCATACAATTCAGTCAATTTCTTCAGTGACAGAGACGAAGTTCTTCTGGTCGCTGAGGAATTTGTTCTGACTGAGGAGTTAGGAATTCACCAGTGCAGATTGCCTACACAGTGTGGAACATGATAGCCCTGAGGAATTTGAGAGTCAAAATTCCGACCATTGCTGTGCTGCGCGCCAGCTGTCCCAAAATATCTTATCCACCTAACGGTCATATCATGCCGGGCTGCTCCCTAGGCTATAAATAGCCGCCCCCTACAACCACTAGTTGGTTGGCTGCTCCGAGAGAAACTGACACTTATCATTTGAGAGCAACCCATCCTCCGAGGACTTTGAGGGAAAATCATCGAGTGAGGAAAAACCCAAACCCAAACACCAACAAACCCAAAGTGATTGAGCATCACTGAAGAGATTGATCCTGTGTGGATCCGACGCTTGTTACCTTTGAAGACTGTGCTTCTTCCAGACGGTTAGGCGTCATGGTCTAGAGCATCCAAGAGGAATTGTGGATCGCCGAGTGACCGAAGTCTGTGAAGGTTTGGAAGTCGCTTGAAGGCTTACCACGAGTGATTGGACGAGGTCTGTGTGCCCTTAGTTCAAGGAGAATACGGTGAGGACTTGGTGTCCTGAGCTGCGTGCTCAGCGACTGGGTGTCTGGGACTGTGTGTCCTCGAGTTTAAATACTCAGCCGCTCCAACCAGACGTACAACTGAGATAGCAGTTGGAACTGGTCTACCAACTCATTGTCTTCACCAACCTTAGTGGTTCTATTTCCTCAACTCTTTCATTTCGTCATTACTGTGTTGAGTGATTGTTCATATCTGTGTTTGAAGACTTTGACTGAAGACTTTCTCAATTTCCTCAGTTCAATTTCTTCAGTCTGTTTGTCTTCATCTTGTGTTATCCTGTGTTTACGCTTTCTGTACTTTGTGTTTGTCTTCATTTCATCATGATGACTACGTGTGTATTCTGTCATGCTTACTTCTGAGTACTTATTCCGCTGCAAGTAGTTCTTCGCTAAGGAATTTCCTCACCGGCAAATTCCTCAGTGAAGAATTCATAAAAATCGCCTATTCACCCACCCTCTAGTTGATATAATGCACTTTCAAGGGAACAAGAAGGCCGTCCCCATCGCCCCCAGCGGGTGGAACCAAGTCTCCGCTCCCGGGCCGAGGGCTGGGCTGGGGGCTCGGCACAGGGTCCTCTGCATCACCCCCCGCCAAAGTCGAGCTATCTGCACCCTTCAAAAATCCAAGACACCGAAGCCTCTTCCGGGAGAGGTGGACGAGGGTTTCCATGTCCTCCTCCACCTTCCTACCAGCGACAACAAGAGCAAGAGGCCAGTCAGCAAAAATAAGTGGGTATGAACAAGCTATCCATGAATAGAATAAATCCTCCTTACTCTTCTGCAATGAGCATGGAGTCCAAATTGAACTCCGTGGGAGGTGGAGAGTCCCGTCTTCTCTTTAGAGACGGAGTGGCAGAACTTCCCGGCAGCTTCGGTGCTTGCCAAGTCGCCGGGGGCTTCGGGGAAGATGAGCTCTGCGAGGAGCTCGAACAGGAGTTGGGGCTAGACTCCGCCTCCATGCCCGCTAGTCGCTTGGCAGAGGAGGCCTTGGCCTGGGTAAGACGAGGAGCTTGGCGGCACGCCACCTCAGCCTTGGTGGCTTTCGTGGTGGTCTTCTTCACTCTCTTGCTGGACGGGTTGGAGGGGAGGCGGAGCGCCTGCGGGTGCGCTACTCAGGGTCCGACTCGGGGGCTTGCGGCCCAGCTGTCGGTGTCAAAACCGGTGGATCTCGGGTAGGGGGTCCCGAACTGTGCGTCTAAGGCTAATGGTAACACGAGGCAGGGGACCCGATGTTTTACCCAGGTTCGCGCCCTCTCGATGGAGGTAATACCCTACTTCCTACTTGATTGATCTTGATGATATGAGTATTACAAGATTTGGTCTACCACGAGATCGTAGAGGCTAAACCCTAGAAGCTAGCCTATGATTCTGATTGTTGTCGTCCTACGGACTAAACCCTCTGGTTTCTATAGACACCGGAGGAGGCTAGGGTTACACAGAGTTGGTTACAAAGAAGGAGATCTAACATCCGAATCGCCAAGCTTGTCTTCCACACAAAGGAGAGTCGCATCCGGGCATGGGACGAAGTCCTGATTCTTGTATCTTCATAGTCCAACAGTCCGGCCAAAGTATATGGTCCGGCTGTCCGGATACCCCCTTATCCAGGACTACCTCAGTAGCCCCTGAACCAGGCTTCAATGACGATGAGTCTAGCGCGCAGATTGTCTTCGGCATTGCAAGTAGGGTTCCACCTCCGAATACTCCAAAGTAAATCTCGAACACTTAAATCGTGTCCGGCTCTGTAAGACGATTTTCCCATACCACCGTAGAGAGAACAATATTCCACAAATGTAATCTGCTCACAACTTTAGATAACGTGACATCACACCATGGTCAAGTCATTATTCCAACCGTTTTCCCACAACTAGCCACCGCACATATTGCGAGGCGACTTCCTCGGCACGTCTTGTCGAAGCAGAGATCATGTCCCCTTATCACGGGATTCTCATCAGTACGGGTAACCCAACTGCGCCATCAATCGTGGCACTTGGGAGATAAGCAATTTTTAATGGGCGGGTGGGGAGGCGCATAGTTTCTACCGCCTTTGTAAAGAGATAAGGATTCTCCTCTTCCACCCATGCCTGCTTCCTTCTTCGCTCAACCATTCTTGCACGCTCGAGCTCCAGCGCCCTAGTTCTCGCCTTCTCCGCAAAGCCAAACATGTCCGGAGTGGGGGGCAAGTGGGTGGCCTCCTCCGTCAAGGAGGAGAACATTACGAAGCTCCGGGCGGCCGGATACTTGGCCGCAGATATTGCGCACCGGCTCCCGGACGCAGGGCAGATCATTCCGACCCCGAAACCCCACGAGAGGGTCGTGTTCCTCACCCACTTCGTCCGCGGACTGGGATTCCCCCTCCACCCATTTGTCCGCGGGCTCCTGTTCGATTATGGGCTGGATTTTCATGATCTAGCCCCTAACTTCATCCTCAACATCTCGGCGTTTATCATTGTGTGCGAGGCCTTTCTCCGTATCAGGCCCCACTTTGGCCTGTGTCTAAAGATCTTCAATGTGAAGCTAAAGATAGTGGTCGGCTAGCAGGCGGAGTGCGGTGGCGCCATGATGGGCAACATGCCCAATGTCACCTGGATCGAAGGCTCCTTTGCGGAGAACGTGAAGGGGTGGCAATCGGGGTGGTTCTACATCACCAAGCCGCGCGACACCAACTAGGTGGTGCCCCCGAATTCCAATCCGGCATCCCTGTGTGGCTCACTTCCTGGAAGAGGAAGGGCCTAGCCTGGGGCACATCAGCGGAGCTGACTGGACTCCAGAACTGCATCAAAAACATGATAACCAAGAATATCAAGCTGGTCAATGTGGTCCAGGTCATGCTATTTCGCCGGATTCTCCCGTGTCAGAGACGGGCATTCAACCTATGGAAGTTCGACGCGGCCCAACACCAGACATTGTAAGAGCTCTTTGACATGACACACAAAGACGCCTGGAAGGTGTTGTTCAAGGACAGCGAAGTCCCTCCCCCCACCTCCGAGGACCGCGGACTCAGCACCAGGCGCCAGGCCAATGCGGTAAGCATTCTACATTTCGCAAGATGTGCCTTTCCTCAGTATATTCGTGGGAGAAACTTAGGCCACTATGCTGATTTTAACAGGAATATGTGGCGACGGCGGAGCGGATCGACTGTCCGGCTTCGTTGCCTGAGAACCCAGCAGACGAACTCCTGACCGAGATGCTGGCTCCGACACCCTATGAGGTGTCGGAGAAGAAGGCCAAGAAAAAGGCCGCGAGAACCAGAAGAAGTTCCCGACGCAACATGGTGCCGGACTCATCGTCCGAAGACACTGGGGCGCACTCCTCCAATGACAACGAGGAGGAGGAGGATGTAAACCCTCTCCCCCAAAACAAGGGGGAGAAGAAGAGGAAGGCCACACCTTCTGGGGAGGCCGAGGGGTCCAAGAAGGGATGGACCCTCCCTCTGGACCATTCCACAACCGCCACCTATAGCGAGGAGGAGTGGCTACCTAGGGGCAAGCCCCTGGTGAGATCGTGAGTATTCGCACTCTGTAATACTTTTCGTGCGACTTAATCTTCATAGTTTGTTATAATGCCGAACATGCATATGCAATCCGGCCAGGTCCCATCCCGAGGTATCCTCTTCGGATGGGTCTCTGAGTGATTCAGCAATGAATTCGCTCCCGACGGCCACCTCCCCTCGCCCTGCGGATGACACGGAGGTGTTGTCCCAAAGGGTACCTAAGCAGGGGGAGGCGGCTCTGGAGACGCACCAAGGCAAAATTCCCGATGCCGAGCACATGGGGGGTAAGATCCCCATAGATTATGCTGACGAGAGCCGCAACAAGTTGGGCTCCCAATCGGACACTGCACCGGAACCTCCAAAGGTTCCGGATTCGGGTAGGCAGCCCCTCGCTAGGGAGGGCGAGCCAGCCGTGCCGATGACCTCTGTCGCGCCTGAGGCGTCGGATGGTCTGCTGGAAGTGCTTCGCAGCGCTTCCATTGATAAAGAGCATCATACTCTTATGAGTACGGTAATTCAGAAGGTTCGGTCTGCCAAAAGCGGATTGACCGAAGCCTGCACCAACCTCCTAACAGGCTTTGAGGTAAGTAATCAAAAGTGTGAGAAATTATCACCCAATAGACAGTAGCCCCTGATACTCTATTTGGTGTTCAGAAAGAAAAGCCAAACGGAGGGTCAACTTTAAACCGCAGGAATCTAATAGTATGTGTCTATGTGAATAAGCAGGCGGTGCTGCTTGCCGCTGCTGCCCGCACAGTAGAGGTCTTCGGACTCGAACGAGACCTGAAGCAGGCCGAAGAGGAGTTCAGCCGCACGAAGAGGCAGCTCGAAGAGAACAAAGGTGAGTGATACCCCGTTCATGTGTCATATAGAGGAGAAAAAAACTGGTGACGCTAACAAAAAGCGTCATGATTTTTTAATAGGGGCCACGATCGAAGTGGCGGCCCTGAAGAAAGCGTTATCCGAGGCCGAAGACAAGGCGGCCACGGAGCGTATTGAGCGTGAAAAGCAAGATGCTAGGGTGGGCGAGGTATAGCAAGAGCTCCAAGAGCTCGGCAGGAAGTTCGAGTCCTTGGAGCGTGACTTCAAGACGGAAGAGTCTGAGCTTGCGAAGGCCCTTCAGAGCGCGAAAGACGCCAGGGCCGAAGCCCAAAAGGCCCAACAGGAAATCCAGGCGGCCAAGAAGATAGCGGCGGGTAAGGCATTCATTATGCAAAGCAAGCATGTGGAGGAGACATTTCTTTTACTTACCCGAATTCGGAGCTCTCCAGGGGCATTCGCAGATCTGCCACGCAGCATATCAGATGCCACGGAGTTCTACCGTGCCAAAGAGGGGAGCTCGACGGAGAAGCTGTTCTGGTCCCAGTATGCTGGAGCCGAACACCCAGTGCCTCTGAGTGACCAACTAAAGCAATTGGTTGAACTCCACAGGGCGGTCGAAGTGGCCATGAAGGACTTCATAGTCCGGATGTGGCCTGGTGAGCCCCTGCTCGACAACTACTTCGGCCTTATAAAGCGGATGGTAAATGATTGTCCGCGGCTTGAAGTTATCAAGAAATCCGTTTGTATTGAGGGTGCCCGTCGGGCCTTTGCCCGTGCAAAGATGCATTGGGCCAAGCTGGATGCAGAGAAGCTGGTGAAGGATGGACCGCCGGAGGGCAAGGTGCATCGCTAACCGAGAAATATTATGATGGCGTTATGAAAGGCGCTCGCCTTGTGGCCGATGAATGTGCCAAGGACATAATCTTTAAGTGAATGTACTCATGTCGTCTTTGTAATATGAAAACTAGTTCGTTTGCGCTATATGGCGCTTTATTGATTTAAAATATTACCTTCTATGCGGCTGTTTATAAATTTCTGAAAGTAGGCCAATCATCGGCTTCCGCCCCCACGTAACTAGTACTGGGGTGTTCGAGGAAAACCCAAACACTCTTTATCCAAATTTTTGGTCCTTGAAGGAGGTGTTTGGCACAGCGAACAAGGCAATCGGACTATGCGGCTTTATAACTCTCACTTAGCCATAGAAGTCTACAATTTTAAATTTCGGCGAAGCCCCTAGAATTCAGAAAACCGAATTGGGGCGCTATACACGCCTAAATCAGACAAGGCCGATTCCTCTCCTAAAGCGGAAAAAGTCTTTAAGGATTTAAGACCTCTCGAACAGCGACCAGCTCTCGCCGCATCATGACAGTCAATTTTCGTCTTTCTCTACTAAGGTGCTCGTCCGGAAGAACCGGGACACAATCGCAGTAGTTCTCCCTGCGCTACCTTAGACGATATAACAAAATGTAAGGTACCAAAATAAGGGAGCCGGGCAAACCCAACAAATGACCCAAGACATGATTCAGAGCTAATGCATATAATGCTATAAGTTCGGGGTGCCGCACTGTCAAAAGTGTTCGGACTTATCTTGCCGTATTATGGGGCACCATAAAAATCCCCTGGCAAACTGAACGTACCAAAGTGTACGGATGCAATATTAAATAAACATTTTGAGGGAAAATGTGAAGATAGGAATAATAAGTTGATGCTATGTATTATTTCCCATTGTTATTTAAGTAATACGTCTAAGCGTATGTGTACAATCAATGCGTTAAGCAGAAGCAAATAGGACTATTTGACATGTCCTATCCAAGGGCGGGCCACATGCGGCTATGTAAAACAGGTACAACGATCATTGACAGATAGCACCTGGGTATTCCCTTTGTGCGAAGAGCCTTTTGCCTCCTTGGTTTTGCCCTCCTGTGATGAGTCCGATGATCCAGTTCTCTGAAGGGGCTGCCCGAAAGTAGGGTCCTGAAAGAGAAAGAAGGTTATTAAAGTATGCGGGTCTTGTGGCGGTTGAACCGCACTATGGACCGCATCACTGTTGCGCCTCCGCTTATGCCCATGGTATTTTGAGTGCATAATTGTGTACGCACAACACAAATGCTGCCTGAATGGGGCTAGGGCGGAGGCCGGACTGCTAGTCACGCTCTTGGCGTGCCTGGCAATCCTGTTGCAGAGTACTCCGGACTCGCTTGACGGTGTTCGGGGTTGTTGTCGCCGGATTGGTGGTTTGTCGGAGAAGGCTGCTTTGTACTTCTGCCGCGAGGGCCGTAGTGTGCTCTTCTGTACGAAGAGAGCAGTCAGTGTTTCCATTGACTGTTATAACCCCCCGAGGTCCTGGCATCTTGAGCTTGAGGTATTCATAGTGTGGTACCGCATTGAATCGGGCGAATGCGGTTCGTCCAAGCAGTGCAAGATAGCCACTACGGAAAGGGACAATATCAAAGATTAACTCCTCACTTCGGAAGTTATCCGGGGATCTGAAGACCACTTCCAGTGTTATGGGGCCCGTACAACGGGCCTCTACTCCTGGAATTACGCCTTTAAAGGTGGTTTTTGTGGGTTTGATCCTTGAAGGATCGATGCCCATTTTCTGCACTATGTCCTGATAAAGCAGGTTCCGGCTACTGCCACCGTCCATAAGGTCTCGCGTGAGGTGGAATCCGTCGATGATTGGGTCAAGGACCAATGTGGCTGAACTGCCGTGACGGATGCTCGTAGGGTGGTCCCTACGATCAAAAGTGATTGGACAGGCTGACCATGGGTTGAACTTTGGGGCGACTGGCTCCATCGCATAGACGTCCCTTAGTGCTCACTTTTGTTCCCGTTTGGGAATGTGTGTGGCCTAGATCATGTTTACCATTTTTACCTGGGGAGGAAATTTCTTCTGTCCCCCCGTGTTCAGACACCGGGGCTCCTCGTCATCGTCGCTGTGCAGCCCCTTGTCCTTGTTTTCGGCATTTATCTCAACAGCCTATTTGAACACCCAGCAATCTCTGTTAGTGTGGTTGGCTGGCTTATCAGGGGTGCCGTGAATTTGGCACGAGCGATCAAGTATGCGGTCCAGACTAGACAATACCTGATTGTTTCTTTTGAGCGGCTTTTTCCGTTGACCGGATTTTGAGCCACTAAATCTGGCGTTAACTGCCTTGTCTTCGGTGTTGTTGCCATTGTTCCGCCTGTGTCTGTTGCGCCGTGGCTTGCCGTTACAATCGCGGACATCTGAAGTGCTGGAGGTTCTAGGCGTGGTGCTACTGCGAGCCAACTAGCTGTCCTCGCCTGCGCAGAAGTGGGTCATGAGTGTCGTGAGGGCCGCCATGGACTTAGGTTTTTCTTGGCCGAGGTGTCGGGCGAGCCACTCATCGCAGATATTATGCTTAAAGGCCTCCAAGGCTTCGGCGTCCGGACAGTCGACAATTTGGTTCTTTTTAGTTAGGAACCGAGTCCAGAATTTCCTGGCTGACTCTCCGGGCTGTTGGGTGATGTGACTAAACTCGTCAGCATCCGGTGGTTGCACGTAAGTGCCTTGGAAGTTGTCGAGGAACGCGTCCTCCAGGTTTTCCCAACTGCCGATGGAACTTGTCGGCAGGCTATTCAGCCAGTGTCGGGCCAGTCCTTTGAGTTTAAGGGGAAGATACTTGATGGCATGTAGATCGTCACCGCGGGCCATGTGAATGTGGAGAAGGAAATCTTCGATCCATACCATGGGGTCTGTTGTGCCATCATATGATTCGATGTTTATGAGTTTAAAGCCTTCTTGGAATTCGTGATCCATTACTTCGTCAGTGAAGCAGAGGGGGTGTGCGGCACCTCTATGCTGGGCTATGTTGCTACGCAGTTCGAATAAGTCTGGTCGGCTATGTTTGGCCCGGCCGGACTTGTTGATAGTGTATCCGGTATGACGATCATCGTCACGTGTTGGGGCGCGCCCTCGCGATCCGTAGATCGATCTTGGCTGTCCTGCCTTGTTTTCCAGTATGTCTCGCAGGTCCTGCCTATTGCCCCGGGCCGTAGTGTATTGGCGTGGAGGTGCGGGCTGGTATTCGGGCTGATACACCGTTTTATCCCGGCCACGAGGTGGCCGGTCAACCTCGTCCTGTGCTGGTAGTGTGGGCTTTAGGGCCTCCTCCTCGAGTTGAGGTAGCAACTTGTGTTTTGGATAACCTTTGGGGTGGCGCTCGAGTCCGTATTCCTCGGCTGCCAGGACCTTAGTCCATTTGTCTGTGAGCAAATCTTGATCAGCTTGGAGCTGCTGCTGCTTCTTTTTCAGGCTTCTTGCAGTGGCCATAAGCCGGCGCTTGAAGCGCTCCTGCTCTACGGGATCTTCAGGCACGCCAAATTCATCGTCGCCGAGGCTCACCTCGTCTTCGGAGGGGGGCATGTAGTTGTCCTCCTCCAAGTATCTGTCTGTCGCCTGTTCATCTGGCCTAACCTGCCCATCTTCCTGTCCGGCCTGCTCGAAGGCTGGTTGGTCGGGATTGTATTCATCTTCAGCACCATCCGGATTGTTTTCATCTCCTGTGCCGGCATTGTTGTGGCGGGGCTTAGAGCAGCGCCGATGACGCCCATGCTTTGATTTCTTCCTTAAGGGGTTATCCTCTATTGCCTCATCACCAGTGGTTTCTTTGGGAGTTTCCACCATATATATATATATATATATATATATCATATGAGGAGGTGGCGTCCCAGCGCCCCGTGGGTGGTGGTTCCTGTTCTTCTCCTGCATCGTTGTCTACGTCGTCGATGTCTTCGGAGTTGAAGTCAAGCACATCGGTCAAATCATCGATAGTGGCAATGAAGTGGGTGGTAGGTGGGTAACGATTTTCCTCGTCGCCTGCTTCACACTCGAGCCGGACAAAGTTCGGCCAAGAGTCTCCTGACAAAGAGAGAGACTTTAATGAATTCGGCATGTCGCCAAAGGGCGAGTGTTGGAAGATATCCGCAGCAGTGAACTCCATTACCGGAGCCCAACCAGATTCGGCGTGCTCAGGAGCGCGCGGTCTGGAACCTACAGTCAGACACAAGTCCGGGGGTCTAGTGACACAGACTTCCTTGGGGGTGGAGTCTGTGTTCGGCTCTACCGCCGATGACTATGCGGCCTCCGGGGCGGGGTCCATCCACCCGTCCTCGGACGATGCGATCTACCCCGGATTTAGGTCCGGAGCTATTGCAGGTGCGATATCCCGAGTATTGTCTGATAGTAGGTCTAAGCCGTGCTCGTCGTGACTGTTCGGCGCTCTTGGCGTAGGCCCAAATCCGTCGAAGATCAAGTCTCCACGGATATCGGCCGTGTAGTTCATGTTTCCGAACCTGATCTGATGGCCACAGGCGTAGCTGTCGATCTGGTCCAGATGGCCAAGCGAATTAGACCGCAGTGCGAAGCCGCCAAACACGAAGATCTGTCTGGGGAGAAAAGTCTTGCAGCGACGACATAGAGGAACTCTCAATGAAAGCACCAATGTCGGTGTCAAAACCGGCAGATCTCGGGTAGGGGGTCTCGAACTGTGCGTCTAAGGCTAATGGTAACAGGAGGCAGGGGACACAATGTTTTACCCAGGTCCGGGCCCTCTCGATGGAGGTAATACCCTACTTCCTGCTTGATTGATCTTGATGATATGAGTATTACAAGAGTTGATCTACCACGAGATCGTAGAGGCTAAACCCTAGAAGCTAGCCTATGATTCTGATTGTTGTCATCCTACGGACTAAACCCTCCGGTTTATATAGACACCGGAGGTGGCTAGGGTTACACATAGTCGGTTACAAAGAAGGAGATCTAACATCCGAATCACCAAGCTTGTCTTCCACGCAAAGGAGAGTCCCGTCCGGACACGGGACGAAGTCTTGAGTCTTGTATCTTCATAGTCCAACAGTCCGTCCAAAGTATATAGTCCGGTTGTTTGGATACCCCCTTATCCAGGACTCCCTCACCAGCCGCGAGCCACTCCTCAAACTCCACCACCTCACTGACCCCCTCCTCCTCCTGAAGCTCCATTGCTGCCGTGGCTAGCATATAGCCCGACAAAGTTGCCACCGGCAAGCCCTTCCCCGGCAGCTCCTTCCGTGGCTTGCGCCTTGCTGCCGCCCTGGGAAGAATTCCCGTCCTCAGCTTTCCCCTTGCCCTTTCCGGCCTGTCCTGCCTTCCTCATCTCTGTGAGGCTGGTGGCCTTGTCCTCCTCGATCCTCTTCAAAATATACGCCACCTCCACAGAGGACGTGCTTTTATACATTCTGGTTTTGGTCCTGGTAGCCCTCTCCACCAGGGTGTTCAACCACTCGAGCTCTTCATCCAGGGCGAGTAGATGCCAAGTGCTCACTACCCCTTCAGCATTGCTGTCCGACATCCATTTCAATATCTGTTCTCGGGTAGAATTGATGTTCAGTGGGATGACGGTAGCTGAGAGCTTGAACAACTCGAAGCGACCAAACAGTTGGTCACACAACCAGGCGTGACCATAAACTGACAAGTTGTTGGCCAATCCTGGAAGCAACCTCATCCAGTTTGCCGCATCACCATACAGCCACGTGGATTTGTCTCTTTCATGCAACGGTGAGATGTGGCGGAGAAGAAAGTCTTCCCCCACATGGTCGATGGTTAACCTGGCAGTCCTCAAATGGGTGATCCTATTAATTGCCGGGCGCAGCCTGTCCTCAGTAAGGCCTTTGGTGCTCCAATCCTTGGCGCGCTCGACACATTCCTTTCGGGCTTCGCAAAATTCGAGGGCTTCCTTATCCTGGATCCAACACCAATCTCCTCTCCATTCATTCGACCTCTCGCATTGGTATCCAGGGAGGTAATCCCAGATCTTCCTCGCCATGCGTGGCATCTAGCTAATGATTCTGGAGCAGTAAACTTTGCTCCCCACGCGCGAGATGAAATAATACCGAAACAAATCCACATTGGGCCTAACTTTGACGAAATTCTCGCTCAAATGCGCAAAGATGGCCATAGTTGCCATTGCATTTGGCATGAAATTGAGGAGGTGTAACTCATAGATATTCATGATTTCCTCAAAGAACATGGAGAAGGGGGGACAAAGGCCGCAGATGAAATAAGCGTAGAAGAATCGATAAGAATCCAGCGGATCCTCCTTCCCCTCCACATAAACTATGGGCGCCCATGCACTTTTTCAACGGGCCTCCCCCATAGATACCTGTACCTTGCTTGAAGGATTGGGCCGCTCAAGTTCAACGGGATGAAGACGACATCTTCACTCTGCTTCTTGTTAAGCTCCTCCCCTCTCCTACTCTCCTCGGCGGCAGCCTCCTTTGCCGCGGTCGTCTGCTTTTTCTTCTCCGCGGGTTTTTTCCCCATTCCGGCGGCGGTGATGCGGAAGGGAGAGGGACTTGATGGGAAGGGCCGCGGCAGAAGGGAGAGAGGAGGAACTGTCGCTTGGCCTGCGAAGGAACAAGATGGGAAAGCGGGGCAAGAAATAGGTGAATCGTGCTGCTCCATTTTCCCCTACTCTTAAGGGGGGAAAGAGGAACGGGGGCATGACGCTTCAGAAAGTTACCATTTCACCTTAACTGCAGTCCCACAACCCCAAGACGCGCAGTAATTACGCGAAGTGGACGTTGGATTGACTAGTCATCACGGAAAACCAGCACGCGTAGCCCTCTCCTGCCCCATGTCCGTGCACGATTTGGGACCTAAACCAATGTGCCCCACAACACGTGTGGCTAAGGCCCCGGGGCTTATGTCAGGGAAAATATACAGGGGTATATGTTTTCCCCTGACTCGTGCACGGACAAGCCAAGATCGAGCCAAGAGTACAAGAAACCAAGAGATTCGAAGGACCAACAAACGGATCAGAGGAACCACGACCAAGCCAAAGAGGCAAGATATCATCAAGAGAAGGGCCTCCCTTGCCGGGCAGGTGAGCCCGACAAGGGACGAGACCACCCCCAGAAGAAGACGACCAAGGTGTCCTGACAGGGCCTGCCGGGACTTGCGGAGGCTGAATCACCTCACCAACCACTCCACCACGACTCACGTCATCGATCAGTGCGGTGTCAAGCCGTAGAGTGATTAAGTGGCAGCCGTTCTCCACATGGTAGCCCCTTTCTACTAGAAAACCCACAGATGACACCGTCCTGTGACGTGTCAAACAAGAAGGCGTGGAGCTGGCAACATAGACCGACAAGTCTTGCCAGGCAACCAACGATGACGATGAGCGGTGCATTAAATGCGCACTGTCAGCCCATAGAGTTAGGTATGATAGCACCACTTGCTATCATACCAATGCATAATGACTACTTTACTATTGTGGTGACCCCTTGATCTATAAAAGGAGGCCCTTGGCAACTGCAAACGAGGTTAGAGGGTTGGATAACTCACACCCCCATACGCGCGTAGTCGCTGCCGCCCTGAGGTAACCCTTGTCGGGCAAGTGTACTATGCTCCACCACCACATTTCCACCATAAATCCATGAAAAGCAGGAGTAGGCTTTTACGCCTCGCATGGGCCCGAACCTGGGTAAAATTGCCCGTGTGATCTCTGCCGTGCTGCCTCACGCTCATCTGCTCTTTGTGCAATGCGACTCCCCCCTGCCGAACCAGCAATGGGCCTCCTAGTCCCATAGGAGGTCATGGTTTCCCACAAAAATGATATGCACATGAATGAAAGAAATTAAATAGATAAAAATTTCTTTGAACAACAACCTATGCTTAAACACAATTTGCCTATTGAAACTCTAGGAGGTCCTCCTCCACCTAAAGGTGATCCTGTGTTATAATTAAAACAATTTCCAGACACTCTCAAATATGCTTATCTTGATGATAAAAAGATATATCATGTTATGATTAGTGCTAACCTTTCACAACATCAGGAAGAAAGATTATTGAAAATTATGAAGAAGCACCGAGCTGCTATTGGATATAGTTTTGATGATCTTAAGGGCATTAGTCCCACTCTATGTCAGCACAAGATTAATGTGGAACCTGATGCTAAGCCCGTAGTTGATCACCAACAACATTTGAATCCTAGAATGAAAGAAGTGGTAAGAACTGAAATATTAAAGCTTCTGGAAGCAGGTATAATATATCCCATAGTTAATAGTACATGGGTAAGTCATGTTCATTGTGTCCCTAAGAAGGAGGTATTACTGTTCTTCCTAATGATAAAAATGAACTTATTCCACAAAGAATTGTTACTGGTTACATAATGGTAATTTATTTTAGAAAATTAAATAAAGATACTAGCAAAGATCATTACCCTCTGCCTTTTATTGATCAAATGCTATAATGATTGTCTAAGCACACACACTTTTGCTTTCTTGATGGATATACTAGTTTTTCTCAAATACCTGTTTCACAACCCGATCAAGAAAAAACCATATTTACTTGCCCCCTTTGGAACCTATGCTTATAGACTTATGCCTTTTGATTTATGTAATTCACCTGCTACCTTTGAAAGATGTATGACTGCTATATTTTCTGTTTTTTGTGAAAAGATTGTTGAGGTTTTCTTGTATGATTTCTCCGCTTACGAAACTTCTTTTGATGATTGCTTAAGCAACCTTGATCGAGTTTTGTAGAGATGTGAGGAAACTAATCTTGTCATGAATTGGGAGAAGTGCCACTTTATGGTTAATGAAGGTATTGTCGTGTGGTACAAAATTCTGAACGGGGTATTGAAATGGATAAAGCAAAAGTTGATGCAATTGAGAAAATGCCTTGTCCTAAAGATATTAAAGGCATTTGTAGTTTTCTTGGTCAAGGTGGTTTCTATTGGAGGTTTATTAAAGACTTCTCTAGAATATTTAGGCCTCTTACAATTTTTTTACAAAAGGATGTTCCATTTGTCTTTGATGATGATTGTGTAGAAGCCTTTCAAACACTTACAAAAGCCTTAACTTCTGCACCTATCGTTCAACCACCTAATTGGAACATGCTTTTTGAAGTTATGTGCGATGCTAGTGATTATGCTATTGGCGCTTTTTTAGGGCAAGGAGTTGATAAGAAATTGAATGTTATTCATTATTCTAGCAAAACTTTAGACAGTGCCAAAACAAATTATTCTAATACTGAAAAAGAATTTTTAGCAGCCGTGTTTGCTTGTGACAAATTCAGATCTTAAATTGTTGATTCCAAAGTAACGGTTCACACTGATCATGATGCTATAAAAAATCTTATGGAAAAGAAAGATGCTAAACCTTTACTCATTAGGTGGGTTCTCTTGTTACAAGAATTTGATTTACATATTACTGATAGGAAAGGAGCCGAGAACCCCGTAGATGATAACTTGTCTAGGTTAGAAAATATTCTTGATGACCCACTACCTATTGATGATAGCTTTCCTGAAGAACAACTAGCTGCAATAAATGTATCATAATACTACTTGGTATGCTGACTATGCTGATTATATTGTTGCTAAATGTATACCACCTAGTTTCACATACCAACAAAAGAAAAAAAATCTTCTATGATTTAAGCCATTACTTTTGGGATGACCCACATCTTTATAAAGGAGTAGATTGTATTATTAGATGTTGTGTACCTGAGCATGAACAGGAACAAATCTTACGAAAATGTCACTCTGAAGCTCATGGAGGACATCATGCGGGAAATAGAACTGCTCACAAGGTATTGCAATCTGGTTTTTATTGGCCTATTCTCTTCAAGGATGCCCGTAAGTTTGTTCTATCTTGTGATGAATGTCAAAGGATAGGTAACATTGTTAAGCGTTAGGAAATGCCTATGAATTATCCACTTGTTGTTTTAGCATTTGATATTTGGGTTTTGATTACATGGGACCTTTTCCTTCCTCTAATGGGTATACACATATTTTGGTTGCTGCTGATTATGTTACTAAGTGGGTGGAAGCTATTCCAACTAGTAGTGCTGATCACAACACCTCTATTAAAATGCTTAAAGAAGTTATTTTCCTGAGGTTTGGAGTCCCTAGATATTTAATAACTGATGGTGGTTCACACTTTATTCATGGTGCTTTCCATAAAATGCTTGCTAAATATGATGTTAACCATAGAATTGCTTCACCTTATCATCCTCAATCTAGTGGTCAAGTTGAACTTAGAAATAGAGAAATAAAATTAATTTTACAAAAAAACTGTTAATAGGCCCCGAAAGAATTGGTCTAAGAAATAGGAAGATAAACTTTGAGCCAATAGAACAACTTACAAAAAACAGTTAATAGGCCCCGAAAGAATTGGTCTAAGAAATTGCAAGATAAACTTTGGGCCTATAGAACAATTTACAAAAATCCTATGGGTATGGTCCTTATAAAATGGTTTATGGAAAATCTTTTCATTTGCCTCTCGAGTTAGAACATAAAGCATATTGGTCAATTAAAGAACTCAATTATGATTTCAAACTTGCCGATGAAAACAGGTTATTTGATATTAGCTCACTACATGAATGGAGAACCCAAGCCTATGAAAATGCCAAACTATTCAAAGAAAAGGTCAAAAGATGGCATGCCAAAAGAATCCAAAAGTGGGAATTTAAAGTGGGTGAACATGTTCTTTTGTACAACTCTCGTTTTAGATTCTTTGTTGGAAAACTTCTCTCTAAATGGGAAGGACCTTATATTATCGAAGAGGTTATCGTTGTGGAGCTATTAAGATCAATAATATCGATGGTACTAATCCAAAGGTGTTTAATGGGCGAAGAATTAAACATTATATCTCAGGTATGCCTATTAATGTTTAAACCAATATTATCCAAACTATGACACCCGAGGAACACATAAAAGAGATCTTTCAGAACACTCCAGAATCGTGAAAAAAGGAGGTACATGATATGGTAAGTAAATGGACTCCGAAAAATCCACAAAAGTATTTTTTGTCAGTTTTGGAATATTATAAAAATTAGGAAAATAAAAAATAACTAGGAAGGCAACCGAGGAGGTCCTGATACACCAGGGCGCGCCTACCTTGCCTAGCGCACCCAGGTGGGTTGTGCCCACCTCGGGAACCTTCCCGACTCCGTTCTCCTTCCGTTTTCTTGTTTCTCAAGATAAAAAAACTTTATATACCGCCCCGAATGTATTGACCGCCATATCGCAAAGAAATCCTCGGTTCTTATTTCTTGTTGTTTTCTGACGGATCTAGATCGCCATGGCCACGCCGTGCTCCTCCAAGGAAAAGTTCTTCGAGAGGGTAATCAACCCTTACTTGTTGGAGGTGATGCAACACCCTCAAACCATCGAGATGCATGATGGGGTGCTCCACATCCGGGATGTTCAAGGTCCCAAGAAGACTGGAACCATGGAGGCCAGTCTTCAAGCTATGGAGCAGGAGGTCTTCATTTGCAAGGAGATGGTGGAGCATGGACTCAGTGCCAATCACCTCATGATCACAGACTTTGCCCGTGATCACAAGGTGGATGGCCGGGCCATGAAGGACATCGTCTTCACTCTCAATGAGCAAATCAATTTTCTACAAAGTCAAATCTATGATCTTCAAAATCAAGTCTTTGAATATGAGGCAAGATTTAAAGGTATGAGTTTAGCTACCAGTTGCAGGACTCATGAGACTCGTGCTTTCTCTTATGATGGTGAGCCGCTGCCCTGGAAGCCGGAGGATAAGCTTGCTACTACTTCATCACCACCACCTCCATCATCTTTTTCACCACCAAAGGATACTTGAGTAACGGGTATGGGCACTCCCCTTGGCTTGTGCCAAGCTTGCGGGAGGAGCCCCAGTATCCTATCACCACCACTTTCCTTATCTTTACCCATCTTAGTTTGATCTTTAGTTATCCTATGAATTAATTGAATAAAAGTTAGCTTGATCTATTCTTGAGTATTAGTTTCGTGAT
This sequence comes from Triticum dicoccoides, assembly GCF_002162155.2. Lineage (NCBI taxonomy): Eukaryota > Viridiplantae > Streptophyta > Magnoliopsida > Poales > Poaceae > Triticum > Triticum dicoccoides. The sequence continues at coordinate 363,782,280 of NC_041387.1, read as the reverse complement.
CTTTATTTCTATGTAATCAAGTAAAAGTTATATAATAAAATAGTTGATTTTTGTCTCTTACTTTTATGTTTCAATAAAAAGAAAAGGAAATAATGAAAAAGATCATATGCTAATCTGATGGTAAGTAATGCCATCACATAAGGAAAAGTGCAAGTGGTAAAATTTGTTAGAAGTTGACAAACATAGCATTGGTCAATGATGCAATTCATGAAAGAATTAATAAGGGAAGAGCAGATTCACATGCAAGTACACTATCATGGACATCTTTTATGATTGTGAGCCCCCATCAAAATATTATATGCCAAAACGGTTGACGTTGGACAAGGAAGACAATGTAATGATTTATGTTTGTTCATATTCACATAGAAGTTATATTGTCATAGATCCTTCAACATGTGGTGCTTGCACAATATCTTTGCTAGCAAAAAATTCCGCAGTAAGTAGAGATACTACTTGTGCATCCAAAAACCCTTGAACCCAAAATCTTGATTTGAGAGTCCACCATACCTACCTATGGATTGAGCAAGATCCTTCAAGTATGTTGTCATCGGTGCAAAGAGGCAATAAAAATTGCTTCTAAATGTGTTTGACCATTTAGTGTAAGAGAAAATTGAGCATTGTACGAACTTGTGATGGCAAAGTAATAAAAGCGACGGACTCCATAATAAAGGTTGCTATCATAAGGGCCAATATAACGTGACGTTCTTTTGCACTAAGAGATTGAGCATACAAACCTAAAAGCGCATGGCAACCTCTGCTTCCCTCTACGAAGGGCCTATCTTTTACTTTATGTATTTACATTTTATGCAAGAGTCAAAGTATCTTCTTCTATTCCTTTTTATTTTTCTCTTTAGCAAGCATCATGTGGAAAGGAAAGATCTAAGCACGTATATCTAGTTGGATATGAGTAGACATGAGTTATTATTGTTGACATCACCCTTGAGGTGAATGAGTTGGGAGGCGAAACTATAAGCCCCTATCTTTCTATGTGTCCGGTTGAAACTTCTTGCTCATGTGTATGAGGTGAGTGTTAGCAATCATAGAAGATTAAATGATGGTTGAGTATGTGGACTTGGAAAAGGCTCCGATACGAGACCCTTCCTGAAAAGATGATGAATTGTAGTTGCAAAGTTGACTGAGAACATAGTTTGTTGGTTTTCAATAAATTTTATGCTTTTTACTTTGATGTTGTGATGAATTGTTAATTATTCATGAGAGGTTATATGATAAAATTGTATGATAAAGTTTGTTGCTGTTATAATAATTTGCATGATGCTCCTATGTCTGTATTTTGTTTTTATTCACACCTCTCTCTCTAAGCATGTGGACATGTTTTTCGATTTCGGTTTTCGCTTGAGGACAAGTGAGGTCTACGCTTGGGGGAGTTGATACATCCATTTTGCATCATGTTTTCCTACTGTTATTTACAATGTTTTTATGCATAATAAAGCTTTATGCAGTAATTCTAATGCCTTTTCTCTCATAATATGCAAGGTTTACACAAAGACAGAGAATGCTAGCAGCTGGATTTTTGGACTTGAAAAGGCTACATCAGAGTTACCTATTTTGCACAACTTAAAATGAGATAAAAATTTATGAAGAATTATTTTGGGATATATAAAAAATACTAGAGCAAATAACTACCAGAGGGGGCCACATGGTGGGTTGTGCTCAGCCCAGCCCACCTTCAGGGCCCATCTTCTGGTATTTAAACATATAAGGATGCTAGCTGACCCCCCTCCATGAAGCTCCGTCGGATTGGCTCCTTCCTGGCCATTCAATCTGGCATTTAGCTCAGCTGCACCATTGTATCTTTGCCCTCGGTCAAATTCTTTTTCACCTCAGGGTCATTTTTATGTCCAATGACGAGTGGGCTCATCTCGCATGTTCATTGGTTGCGTCAGTCACGCCCATGTGCGAGGGGATTTGCTGCCCAATCTCCGCATGACCCGACTGCGTCTCCTCTCATGTTGTGGAAGTCCCCAGGCTCCCAGCCCCCACGAGACAAACCCTAGCCTCACCAAGCCCCACAGCACGTAGTCCTCCCTCCTCCTCCATCCTCGTTAGCAGCCGCCGCCATTCTGCCTCCCTCCTCTCTGTCCTACGACCACGCCGCCAGGAGGAAGCTATTGTTCGTGGTGCCATACCGCAGCCGGGGTGCTGCACAAGAGGCCAGGGGCCACCGCCAACGCGAGCCATGGGACGCCCGTCGATGAGCCTTCGGGCAGGAAGCCCACAGCGAGCACGCCATCAACAAGCCGCCAGGAGGACCTACTGGCCGGTCTCGCGTCGTCGAGCAAGGGCCCTGGTTGCACCGTCGTGGCGGAGGCGCACCATTAAGGAGTAGCAATGCCGTCGAACTCCCTCTTCCCTTCTGGCTGCACCTTCCTTGTGAGCTTTTCTTCCATTCCCTTGCTTTGCCTCTCCTCCTGCTCACTCTCCCTTCCGTGATCCTCAGCTTTCTTTCGATTTGGTTGTGCTTGCAGGTCCATGGACATTGTTAGAATGGTTAATTTATTCCAGTATATTATTTTCAGAGATCATGTTTGTTTAAGACTCCATGGCAATTCTCAAGAATTTCTGTTTTTTTAGTTGCTTGGCTACTGTGTTAAAGTGCATATGCTCGAGTTTGGTCACTTTTGATGGTTTTTTCAGTATGCTATAATTTGTTCACTTTTGAGATTCAATTATATTAGCATAGTCTTCTCCCGGAGCAGCAAAATGGAGGTCAGAAATGTCAGCTCTGATGTGCGTCAGGCTCAACTACTAGGGAAAAGGCTAGCAGCAGCGCGGGTTTTAGATGTATCAGTAGTGCGGGGAGAGGCGCTACTAATAAGGCGCTACAGCTAACATATAGCAGTAGCGCGTGCTCACTGGCGCTACTGCTACACAAGTGTAGCAGCAGCGCTGTTTGTGGAAGCTCGCTACTGCTAGTAGCTCTAGCGCGTTTTACCTTGACGCGCTACTGCTACCGCGGCGCTGCTGCTAATTTTTGTACACTCGCTACTGCTAATTTAAGTAGTTTTTTTTGTTATTTTTTTGGCATATTTGTTTTGTATTTGAACAGGCTTTATAGAAGAATCTTTAGCACATAGAAATGTCATCATGATACACATACAAATGTCTGCGAGACCACAAATGTAATCATAGCATGTACATACAAATAGTCTCATCATAATCATCATCCAACACAAAGTGATATCTTGTCATCATCTCGAAAATAGCGATACATGCAAGTCTCGAATACTTGCAACTACAACAACGTCATCCATCTAAACAAAGGTATACGCAAGAAGTGCTATCACTATGAGTGAGAGCGGAACTATGCAGTACATGAGGTGGCGGTTACGAGTCCTCTCTCGCGCTAGCGTGAACCTCAAGTAACTAGCTTCTCCTTCTTGTCTGCTTTTGAAGCCTTTATGGCTGGCGCCCATGAACCCATTCACTTGCGCCTGACACTCATGCCACTCGTTGTACACCCCCGGAACCTTCCCTTTGTACACGACATAGCAATTCCATCTCGCCATCAAGAAACTAGGTACCTGTTAGAGATGCATGTTCATGAAGAGGATGTACAATCATATATATGCAACAAAATATACTAGAGCAACACCGAAAAAGAAAGGATTAACAACTAGATGCAACATACAGTACGCAAATTAATTAACTAGAGGTACGCAGGTCATCGTACGCAAACTAACAAAGTAGCGTTACGCATGTTCGGCATGGACCGTGGACATCACAAAGTTTCATCGCTACAAGAAGTATACAAGTTCAACCGACACATATCGTCATCATCGGCATCATAAATCACTAGAAGTTCCATCCTTCCATATCATCGAGGACGAACCCTAGCTTGCATTCCTATGCGAGTTCGGACGTCAGCTCGCGATATAGGGCCGTGGTGGAACATCCCCTTCTCATCGACGACTTCTTTCATGATGATCGTCGCAATGTCGCTTTGGATGCGAAAGAAGTCATCTCTAAGTTTATAATCCGCTTCTCCATGAGATTCTAGCCACTTGTGGATACGATCATCATTTCTGCTGTTAGTGCAAAGCTTTTGGTGATCCGTGTTGAACTGAATCATGAGATGGACGATGTAGAATCCATCCTTCTTGCTTGGTTTTGGGACATGGATGCAGGAGAAGTTAGTTTTATGCGCGAAGCCCATCTTCTTGTTCCTTTGTTTCTTGATCTGCACGTGGCCACCTCTAAAGCTGAAGCCTTGGAGAGCATCATCTAGAATATTCATTATGTGGGTGTAGTCTTTTTTCTCGTAGTCTCTGGAAGGGTCAAAATACACGGCGTGGGAGACCTGCGGGTAAAGAACGATAAGGACAGCGCGCCCGTTGCTGCGGGGAAAAGGCACCTCAAATTATTCCCCATATGAGAGAGAAGGAATGATTGAAATGTACGAAGGTTGTCCGGAACTGACTTACTTTGGATGATAAGGCACGAGGACAATTTCCCGGTCCTTATTCTGTACCATGAAGTTTTGGAGGTACTCCCTAGCAGTTTCACGCTCAAAGTCGTCGAGACTCAAGAAAGACTCGTGCATGTAGTACGGATCCGCCACACAGATTTGCGAGACTTCTTCACCCTTCATGACGGAGCTCATATGTAGCGCAAAAAGGCGGACGATAGTAAAATCAAGCCGCCTTGTTAGAAACATCTCAAAGATATGGTCAAACCGCAGGAAGAACACCTCCGTGGGCCGTGTGTCGATGTAGCACTTCCCTTCAGGCACACAAGCTGCGTATGTCAGATATCCTGGATCCTTTGAGGCTAGTAGGCTTTTCTCAGTCGACAGCACATGGTCGTGCAGTCTCCTGAGATCCCCTGATAGTGCCTCCAGCGGTTTTGGCGGTAGCATCGGCTCGCCCGTGAGATGGAACATGACCGCACTTTTCATGGGTACACACTCTTGAGAATGCATCGTCTGGCTGCTATGTGCTCTTGCTTGTTTGGAGACAGTTACCTTCCCCGATCTCTTCCTCTCCTTTTTCTTGGGCACACCTTCCAAACCCTTCCTTAACCCCTGCCCCAGTGTTCCCGGGCTAAGTACTGTACGACCCTCGTACCTGGCTAGTTGAGCCTATGTTGAGGCGGCATCTTCAGGCGTGTCCTGTGAGGATTTCATGAAGAGAGACTTTTTGCAATCCATGGTACGACCCTGCCTAGGCATATCATCCATATCCTCATTAGCAAGCTGATAGCCTGATTCATCATATGGTTGACTCATCATATCTATGTCACAGTCATATGCGTTTGTATTGAGGTAATCCATAGGGTCGACCTCCGTCTCATCATCCATTCTCTGTTCTACAGGAGAAATTACATCAGCCAGTACTATTGCACCCCCTTCATCATGTCGTCCGCCGCTCTCACCCGGCACTACAGGAGCTGGTAATTGCATAGGCGGGGTGGTGTTCTTCGCACATGCTTGTTGATGTGTGGTAGTTATTGGTGTGCTCTCGGCCGGCTCCAGACGAATAAGATTCTTCGGCCATAGCAGCACCCAATTCTTGCAGCTTCCAATCCGTGGCGGGGTCTCGTCGTCCGCTTCCACATGCTGTACTGGAGGAGGCAAATCCTCGTGCCCCGATTTCACACTGGTCAAGCTAACCCTAAAGTGCCCAGCGGGGATCGGCTGGTTGTGGAACATGCGTTGAGAGGGGTCCATTATCATCCCCTGTCCCACGTCCACCTTCTGGCCTTTGATCAAGTAGAGTATGGTGCACGGGGTTTCTTTCGCCTGCAAACACATATGTCTGTGGCGTAAAACAACCGAAAGGCAACAAAAATGGAATATTATATATATATATATATATATATATATATATATATATATATATATGTTCGTGCGACATGTAATTACCGTGACGGCGTCGAGCTCAGCCAAAGACGAAGGCCCACCTAGCGCACCTGAGACTAAGGACGGGCTGCTATGAGTGGGAGCGGCTGCGAGAGGAGGCCCGGTTGCGTGAGCAAGTGATGGTGCGATGGTGTTGTTGTTCATGGAGTTGCTCCCGACGAAACTGGGCATCGGGAAACCATGTACCGTCTTGTCTGGATTTTCCTTCGCCCAGTTGATGATAACTGGAACCAAGTTAGTAGCAAAATCATTTCTGCAGGCAGTTACAGCTGCATTGACTGCCTGCTGTAGCAACTCATATTTGTCCTCGGCTGCTTTTTTCGCGTCCTCAGCTGCTTTTTTCTCGACCGCAAGCTTCACCTTCGCGTCGATGTCCGCCTGACTAAACTTCGTTTTCAGCTTCTTGGCCTCCGGGCCCTCGTTGTAAAACACCTTCCACGTGGCGCCGTCTCCAGCGCCGTGCACACGACCATATTGCGGCCGCTGATCCAAAGGGAGTCCCTTAAGTTAGTTCAAGGCCCGGTTGAGAGGGGTGTCCCACTTGGGCCTCATCGGAGAAGTAGGGCTTTCGGCTGCAAGCTGGTGTTGCTTCTCCAGTAGTCTAATCAATTTCCTCGTGATCTTGTTCGTGTAAAAAACCTTTTTCTCCTTGTCCCACTTGTAGCGGGCCCTGATGAAGTCATGCTCCAAGGGGTTGGTGAACTTCGCGAAGGGGTCTGGGAGACCCGCGGCTTCATGTTCCGCGTCCTCCTTATCCCATATGGGCCTTTTACCGAGGTAGCCACGGCTTCCGAGGCGATGCTTCCCCGTGTTCCTTTGCTGAAGGCTCTTGAACTTCGCAGCCTTAGCCTTGGTTGCCTCGCTAGCACAAGTGTCCTTGAACTTTTCGAACTCCTCTTCCATAAGTGTCGGATTTTCCTCCAGAATCTTGGACAGGGGTTCATCAGTCTCAATAGCTCGTTTCACCCTCATTTTCCAGGAGGCCAAATCATTGCTGAACATGCCCATGGCGTGATTGTTAATCTGTTTCATCTTCGGATCATCCCACGGTTGTTCTATGTTATCATCCCGGTCGGGGAACTTGAATCTCTTGTGCAACTTTGTTAGGAGCAACCGCGTCAAATGTTCTTTACTCCTTAAGTCATCGTCGTTGATGCTCGCGCATTCCCGTAGGATGCATCCTACTTGGTTCCCATAGCACTTGCGAGGTTCTTCCGGCTCTAACGGCTCAAACTTGCCAAGTGCCATCTTTGTGATCACAAGTCATCCAATCCCAAGTTTGTTAGGTTTTCGTATCCTCTGCTTCTTATGCTTCCTCTTTTCGGTAGCGGCATCGGGGCCGGTACCTTCCCCACCGGTCTCGGTGCCGCCATCGGTGCCGGCGCTGTCGGTGTCGATGTCGGCGTCAGTACCATCATCGAGGCCGACCTGCAAACCTTGCTTAGCAGTCAAATAGTCGAGGTACTCTTGTTCACCCTCATAATCCATCTCGTCTGCATCTTGGTCAGAAGGCCCAGTTTCTTCGTTGTTCGACATGTTTCCTATGATTAAGTGTCCTCATTTATTTCTAAAAGTATGAATAAATGAGAAATGACATAAAAAGAAATCTACGTGCCAGCACTCGATATGCCAACTATGTAGCACAAAATCATGCCTTTATTCACGGGAAATTTCGGCATGACCTTTGCTAAAAAATGGACATATCGAGCGCCTGAAATTCACCGGAACGGAAATGAATCAACATTCCAACGTAACATAGGCCACTCGGATCATTTTCCAAACATGACATGTCCAAAACATGACATATGCACATATCACATGTCCAGTTCAAATTTGCACATATCACATGTCCAGTTCAAATTTTGAAACCTAGCTAAATTCATAACTAAATAGATAACCTAATTAACATACTGCCCTAACTAAAACCTAATTAAATTAACCGAAGAACCCTAGCAGAGAGGGGGGTTATAGAGGGTGCAGGGGCGAGGAGGCAGGCCCGACGATGGCCGGGAGGGGAGAGGAGGGAGGCGAGGGCCGACGGGTCGGGGGCGAGCACCGGC
>NC_041387.1:363756964-363774016 GCF_002162155.2 Triticum dicoccoides | reverse complement strand
GCCGGAGTCGGGGGCGAGCGCCGGGGCCGGGTCTGGCGCGGCGGTGCGACGGGGGAGAGTGGGGATTTGGGGGGGGAAAGGCGGGATGAAGCGGGGCGGGTGAGAATTTTGGGTTAAGTGGACATAGCAGTAGCGCATTTGCACAAAACGCGCTGCTACTACCTTCAGTAGCTGTAGCGCTTTATACGAAATTTGCTTCTACTAACTTTAGTATCTGTAGCAGTTTAGGCAAAACGCGCTGCTACTACCTTCGCTACTGCCAGTTTTCCTTTTTCTTTTCCTTTATTTTATCCCACTTTTATTTCCCGAGGGCAGTGAATGAAGGGAGGGCAATATATATTGCATCATTTGACGGTTAAATATGTATGCAAAAATAGGAACATATATATTACACATCATTGGACCCATGCATAATAATGGCTAAGTGTGTATACAAAATAGGAACATATATATATATATTACATCATTTGACCGATAACATAAGTTTCCTCAGTGCCGATGTTTTCATTTTTGAGTCAACTTCTTTCCCTTCTTGTTCGTCGAAGAATAATTGAGCTCCTCATTGTGACTTTGCCTTTTCCATGGAGTACGATTTTTCTTAGGTAATGTAGTATTGATTCTTCTTTTGACGTATACTTCATCATCATCGTCATCTTCCCTCATTGGGTTGTCGTACTGATCATAGTCTTCCTCGTTGGCGACTCCATCCATTCCAATGATGTTCCTTTTGCCTCTCCTCAGGACAACGCGGTTGGGATTGCGCGGGTCAGTTATGAAGAAGCATTGTGTCACGTGCTTAGCGTGTACCCATGGCTCATTTTTTGTGATAGCGTTCACGGTAGCGCTCTTGGCGTAGGGTATAGTCATGGTAGTGAAAATCCGGCTTTCTCTTTCGACATTCTTAGCCCATCTGACACGGAACATCGTCGTGTTGTGCAGTCCAGAGTAGTCAAGCTCCCAGATCTCCTCGACCCTTCCATAAAATCTTTCAGTTGCGCCGTTGTCACTGCCGGTCATGCATTCCATCGTCACCCCTGAGTTCTGATCATCACTGTCCATATCTTTGGCCTCCGTGTAGAATGTGTATCCGTTGATATCATATGCCTGATAGGTTACGAGGTTGGGCGAGGGGCCATGTGCTAAGGAGTATATGAGCAATCCGTCCTTAGAGCCCTCCTCCGGAGGATTAGCAATAATATGTTCTTCAACCAATGCAGGAAAGTGGAGTTGTGCTCTCTAGTAACTTCGGCGTCCGTCCTGCATACCCCCCGGTCACGATACTTCTTTGCGGTAATTTCTTTGTGCAGTGCCACGAAATGATCTACCTCATCTAGGTGTTGTAGCACTACCAAGTTTGCTCTGTCAAAGTCGCTGCATCGATCTGAGTATGCCATGTGCAGTTCCTTGCGACCGTTGCAGTGACCATCTCCTTCAAGCCTCCCATCGTGCTTGTTAACGGGCAAACCAACACTAACACCAGGTGGCTGGTCTGCGCCATATAGAAAATTCTCACAGAAAGAGATGCACTCTTGTGCCAAATAGCCCTGGACGATGCTTCCATCCGGACGGGACATGTTACGAACGAATCCTTTGATGACCCCATTCATCCTCTCAAATGGCATCATGTTGTGCAGGAATGACGGCCCCAGGTCTATCATGTCATCCACAATATGGACACACAGATGCACCATCACGTCAAAGAACGCGGGCGGGAAGTACATCTCAAGCTCATTCAGTATCACAACGATCTCTTCCTGTAGCCTTTGGAGCTGCTTCACATTGATCGACTTTCGAGAGATGACGTCGAAAAAGTTGCAGAGACCAATAAGCGTGTCACGGACGTGCTTGTCCATTATCCCTCTGAGGGCAACAGGTAGTATCTGTGTCATCATCACATGACAGTCATGAGACTTCATCCCGCTGAACCTTTTCTTGTCAGTGTCTAGATATCTGCTTATCTTGCCACAGTAACCGGAACTAACTTTCACTCCGGTAAGGCACTTAAAGAAGGCATTGATCTCAGCCTGACTTAAGGTGAAGCAAGAAGGGGGGCAATAATCCTCTTTCTTTATTTTCTTGCCCTTCTTCTCCCGTGCCTCTGTCTCCGTCTCTGTCTCGTCTGACATTTTACGGGGCGGCATGTGCAGATCTTCCCTAATTTTCAAATCTTGCAAGTCTTTTCTTGCCTTCGGCCCATCCTTGGTCTTATCCGGCATGTTCATCAGTGTTGCAAGCAAGCTCTCAAGGACATTCTTACAAATATGCATTTGATCAAGGCAATGAGGTGTATCGAGTTTGTGCCAGTACTCCAAGTCCCAGAACACAGACCTCGTCTTCCATACCTTCAGCAGCGGCTCCGGCGCCTTTCTCATCGTCTTTCCCGGCGCGGGGCACTCCTTCCAGTTTTTCAATAGCTCATCGATTTCGGCACCGCTCCGCTTACGTGGAGGTCCTCGATGCTCAGCGTGACCATTGAATAGATCTCCACGGTTTCTCCACGGGTCGTCATGTTCAAGCCATCTTCGATGCCCCATGTACACGATTTTCCCAGACCCGCCATCTTTCCTTGACGTTAGCTACTGAGACGTCGTATCATCCATGCACCGCGTGCATCCGCAATATCCATGGCACACCTGGCCTGCCATATATCAGTAACCGAGAGAGTCCTGCACTGTCGTGATCAGCGCGGCTCTCATGTTGAAATACTCACCTTTGCTGGCGTCCCATGTCTTGGCTGGTGTTTTCCATAACGTGTCTAACTCCTCTTGAAGTAGTCCCAGATACAAATTAGTATTATTTCCTGGTTGTTTCGGCCCTTGAATAAGCATGCTCATGGGAATGTACTTCGATTTCATGCACAACCAGGGGGGAGGTTGTACATCCATACAAACACGGGCCATGTGCTATGGTTGGTGTTCTGGTTGCCAAACAGATTCATGCCATCGGTACACGCGCCGAGCACGATGTTCCTTGCATCACATTCAAAATACCGATAGAAACTGTTCAACGCTCTCCACTGGCTTCCATCCTTCATGTGTCTCAGCTTCGGATCATCTCCATCGCCGGGCTTCTTCCTCTCCGCGTGCCAGCGCATTAGCTTTGCTTCCTTGGGATCTACAAAATACCTCTGCAGACGGGGAGTGATCAGTAAGTACCATACAACTTTCTAGGGACATTTCTTCCCGGCCTTCTTGTATCGAGAAGCATTGCACACCGGACAGCTTGTTTTTTCCGCGTGCTCCTTCCGATAAATTATGCAATCGTTGATGCATGCATGGTATCTAACGTGTGGCAGATCAAGAGGGCACACGATCTTCTTGGCCTCGTCAAAACTAGTAGGACATAGATTACCCGCGGGAAGAACATCCTTTAGGTACTTGAGATGCTCATCGAGGCTAGTGTCGGTCCATTTGTTTTTAGCCTTCGTCTTCAGGAGTTGGAGCGTGAAACTCAAGCGGGTCACCTCAGGATTGCAACCATCATACAATGGAGTGTTCGAGTCTACCACCAGTTGCTCCAGCTTAGCCTCCTCTCTAGAAGCAGCTCTCTCAGTACTCGTCTCCTTGCGAAGCAATGCTTGAACATGAGGGTCCCGCACGATTGAACTTAGTACCGACAAACTCTGCTGCATGGAGTCCATGTCGTTCTCTCCGCCGCCATGTCTGGCCCCTTCTCCTCCGCCATGTCCGGCCCCTTCTTCGCCGCCATGTCCGGCCTCTTCCCCGCCGCCATTATCGATCATCTCTTCGTCTTGCCCCGTGTCATCATTGCCTACCCTGTCGGCATCCTCAACATCGTCATCCTCATCTTCAATTATCCATTGCGTATAGCCATCCATGAACCCAGTCATGAGCAGGTGCGCTTCGACACGACCATCGTCATGGGGGTCGAGTCAAACTATTCCTTTGCATTTTCGACACGGACATAAAACCTCTGTCCGGTTATTTTCTTTCATGTCCTGCACCGCCGACCGCAACCACCTGTCCACCATCGTTCCACTGACCATCGTCAACTCTGCACGGTAATAATAAACAAATTGATTATAAAAATGCATGCATGCATCAAAGTCATAAAAAAATTTGGCATGAGCTTCCCTAAAAATAGGACATATATGGATCTAGAGTTTGCTCGGAATTCGCCGAAACGGAAATAAATCAACATTTCGGCAAAACATAGGCAACTCAAAAGCACAATTTGGCGTGCCACACACACAATTTCCACAAACATATCACACACACATAAACATATTTTCATTTTGCAAAAGCATGAAATTCTCATCACCTCTATCTCGATCGAGATCGAGCACACGGTGGAGATGATGTTGTAGTGAGAGATCAAAAGTGCATAAAGCTCTTCTTGACAAAGATAGATCTAGTTAGGGGGCAAATATGTCACTTAACTAAGTGCTACATCTACCTACCTAGCTAATTTGGGAGGAGACAACTTCAACTATGGAGGGGAAAGGAAAAAGAGAAAGGAGATGCATTAATGAAGGTGGTGTAGTTAGGTAGGAGTAATGAAGAGAGAGAAAGGTGGATAGAAGAGAAAGAGTAATGGGGGAGAAGTATTGAGGAAGAAGAAGAATGAGAGTGGGAGCATGTGAGGGAGGTAGCGGAAGGGAAGAGATGAGGGGGAGGGGAGGCATGGGTGGGGAAAGGTGGTGGGTTGGTGCGGGTTAGCAGTAGCGCGGGAGGAGAAACGCGCCGCTGCTAAATAATAAGCAGCAGCGCGCTTTGGGCAACGGCGCTACTGCTAACAGTGACAAAAAATTTGGCAATTTGAAATGTAGCAGCAGCGATCCCAGTAAAAGCGCGCTACTACTACATCCGTAGAAGTAGCGCGGTTCAGGCCACGGCGCTACTGCTAAATGGAGCTCAATGAACACCACCGGTGGATATTTGTAGCAGCGCGGTTTACGCAGAGCGCGCTACTGCTAAAAATTTATTAGCAACGAGTTTCCAGCACACACGCTACTACTAATTAGCAGCAGCGCTCCTTTTTGAGCCGCGCTGCTGCTAAAATTCTGTGTATAGGCTTTTCCCTAGAAGTGAATAACTACCAGAGGGGGGCCACCTGGTGGGTTGTGCTCAGCCCAGCCCACCTTCAGGGCCCATCTTCTGGTATTTAAACATATAAGGATGCTAGCCGACCCCCCTCCACGAAGCTCCCTCGGATTGGCTCCTTCCTGGCCATTCAATCTGGCATTTAGCTCAGCTGCACCATTGGATCTTTGCCCTCGGTCAAATTTTTTTTCACCTCGGGGTCATTTTTATGTCCAATGACGAGTGGGCTCGTCTCGCGTGTTCATTGGTTGCGTCAGTCACGCCCATGTGCGAGGGGATTTGCTGCCCAATCTCCGCATGACCCGACCGCGTCTCCTCTCACGTTGTGGAAGTCCCCAGGCCCCCAGCCCCCACGGGACAAACCCTAGCCTCACCAAGCCCCACAGCACGTAGTCCTCCCTCCTCCTCCATCCTCGTTAGCAGCCGCCGCCATTCTGCCTCCCTCCTCTCTGTCCTACGACCATGCTGCCGGGAGGAAGCTATTGTTCGTGGTGCCATACCGCAGCCGGGGTGCTGCACAAGAGGCCAGGGGCCGCCGCCACCGCGAGCCATGGGACGCCCGTCGATGAGCCTTCGGGCAGGAAGCCCGCATCGAGCACGCCATCAACAAGCCGCCAGGACGACCTACTGGCCGGTCCCGCGTCGTCGAGCAAGGGCCCTGGTTGCACCGTCGTGGAGGAGGCGCACCATTAAGGAGTAGCAATGCCGTCGAACTCCCTCTTCCCTTCTGGCTGCACCTTCCCTATGAGCTTTTCTTCCATTCCCTTGCTTTGCCTCTCCTCCTGCTCACTCTCCCTTCCGTGCTCCTCAGCTTTCTTTCGATTTGCTTGTGCCTGCAGGTCCATGGACATTGTTAGAATGGTTAATTTATTCCAGTGTATTATTTTCAGTGATCATGTTTGTTTAAGACTCCATGGCAATTCTCAAGAATTTCTGTTTTTAGTTGCTTGGCTAATGTGTTAAAGTGCATATGCTCGAGTTTGGTCACTTTTGATGATTTTTTCAGTATGCTATAATTTGTTCACTTTTGAGATTCAATTATATTAGCATAGTCTTCTCCCGGAGCAGCAAAATGGAGGACAAAAATGTCAGCTCTGATGTGCGTCAGGCTCAACGATGCCTGCCTCCTTGCCCCTCCCTAAACGACATGGTCCTCTTCAGTTTGCAGGTTGCCACTTCCTCTGTTCTCATTGATTTTCTTCGAACGGTGTACTGATCCACACTGAATGTGTATGAAAATGTTTTTGCTGGGGCATTTGTGCACCAAGCAAATGGGTAAGGAAATTGGAGAACTGGGATCTAACATTGTTAGTCAAGTGTCTAGGTGAACAATTTGTGGCCAGCATGGAAAAGACATCTCGTGAAAATCTAGGTATGAGATGTCTTTTTGCATCCAGTGTTCTTGCATATTAGTATGTTGTGGTGTTGTGAAAAAAACATATGTCAGTCCTGGAGTACAAATAAGTTTACATTTGCTTTTATTTTGGTCATTTTGTTTATGTGTTTTGTTCAATGCAATTGCTTCTATACATATCAAGAGTTAGGCTTAGGCTCCACTGGATAAAAGTTTTGGCTCTTGTTTCTCAAGTTCTATAGACGTTAGAGGAGTAATTAGCATTCTCTTTCTTCCGAATGGGTGTATGTGGATGCATACAGATAGTAGAGGAGCAATTTCCATCCTCTATTTTTTTACCGACCATATGTGGATGTGCATAAATTGTTCTTTGTTTTTTAACGAGTAAATGTTGATGCACATAAAATTGATATGGTGGGTTCCATTCTGTTTTATATGCATGCCAATTCATTAGCTAATTAATTCAGCTCCATTGAAGTAATTATAGTTGTAGCTCATTCTTATCATTGTTTAGAGGTAAATGGAATGAATCATCATACAACAGCCACTTGAATAAATCTGTTTAAATGCTTTGTTTCTCTCTCAAACCGTTTGCCTTATCTGAATTACCATTGAACCATGGTATTGTTTTATTAATGTACCAGTAGAAGCGTCACTCTAGAAACTCCTCCAACATGCTGAGAAGAGTTGGTTCTCATCTCAAAGACGCTGAAATCAAAATTGTGGAGGTTCAGAAGGTAAAGCAATCACCATTACCCAGGGAGGGATGCCGCATCAATCAGATGCTAACCTTCTTCACAAACTCATCACCGAAACTGTAGATTGATCAGGTTCACCTGCTCTACATAGGTAGATGGAGTTAAGGCATTTCTCTTCAAATTACTAAACTGAATAATAGTAATCTCTACCTGTAGAGATTATCTCTAGATACTGGTCGTATTTTAAGATCCTGGATGAAAGGTTGTTCAATTCTATCAAGATTCTTTAGTGATCTAATATTTGAGCACGTAGAATCTGATTGTTTATTTTCCTTATGTTATAGTTGTAAAATACTAATGGGTAGTTTCTGAATATTTTGTTTGTAGTCTCCACTCATGTGAAATTGCTCATTCAATTATCTTCTATGTATATGTTGCAGGTTACAAACAGTATGGTATCTTTTCTGCTATGGGTGCTTTGACAAATAAAATGCAATGTCGCTTTTGATGTTGAGAGAATATCCAATTGAGCATCTTTCCGCAATAAAAATTAGACAGGAAGGGTATGAGGGAGGGGTGTATTAAATCCATATGAGTGGATGTTAAATCCATGGATGAAGAAACAAATAGAAAGGAAGTAAATCATAGGAAGAAGAGATAGGTAGGTTTTACAAGTACAAGTGAAGGCCAGTTGGCTGGAGCAAAACCAATATGTTGCTTCACCGAGCTACTGAGAAAGGAGAAGAAAAAAGAGAAAGCTGACTCATTATGTGTTCAGGCCTCTTGACATTCTCCTCTAATTGGGCCTAATCCTGTTAAGCCTTCATGAGCCAAGTATGGTGGATTCTTAGATGACAACTTGATATGTAGTTCTCCTATTACAGTGCTTCGATCAGTTAATACTCCCTCTGTTGTGAAGTTTATGTGAAGTGTGTTCGTGCCATTAAAGAATTTATTATTTCTATGAACTTCTGGCCCAGAGATTTATTTCATTTTGTCCAACTGGTTCTGATCATAGCAAGCTACTACATAAAAGGTACGATATAATTTTGTTGACAGTGCTTGCTGAAAATACCGGTCCTCATGTAATCTAACTGTTACACCTCTTGAGTCCAATTAGGAACTCTTTCATTATTGGATCTAAAGAGTTTGCTTTGGTCAGTTAATATTCCCTCCGTTCATAAATACAAGACATTTTAGAGACAAGCTGCATATTTTAATGAAGCATCCACTTGCTGTAGAAAGCATGTTTTATGGTTCTGTACCAGGTAAAGTGTTCAGAGGGCATAAATATATCATTGTGTATAGGTTATTATCATTTTAAATAATGAAGCATCTACATGAAGCTGTAAAAAAGGTTGTTGGACGACCAAGTGGACATAGTGCAATCTAAACATTTACCTTCAAGAACTAGAACCTCCCATTCTACATGTGAATTTTGTGGTTACAATTCAAATGCCGAATCAACAAAGAAGAATGCAGTGGTGACCTTATTTACAGTTTCTAATTATTTGGAGTCTACATATATGCATGAGAACACTGTCACACACGCGGTGTTCACTAAGAGGCCGAGTGAAGAAATAATCGTCGGCTGAGACAGTTTATCTTCAGCTATCTTTAGTTATTTTCAGAGTTTTAGAGAGTTTATCTTCAACTATCTTCAGTTATCTTCGGAGTTCTAAAACGAGTATTTCTTCAGTTATCGTCAGACTTCTGAAACGAGTATTTGTTCAGTTATCTTCAGTTAAGCCTTGGGTGTGTGTGTGTGTGGTCCATAGTCTGTGACTTTCTCCAAATGAGCAGCATCTGTAAGTGGCTATACAACCAGCGTAAGATGAATGAAGTGGAAAACGTATCTCTCTCTGTTTCATTCGTCTGTCCCAAGCTCACCTGCTACTTTTTTACTCCTATTAATTGTATTGCTATATGCTGAGTATGCACATTCTATACTTGCACCATATGTACTAATTCCGAAGCATTTTACGTTTAGTTATAATGTTGTACTAACATGTTAAGAGAGTTGTATGAACATGTTAATATTTGATTATAAAGAATAACTTTTGCTTCATTGAAGGACAGAGAGTAAAACGAGACAAAGTGTGCTTCCCAGTTCCCAAAGTAATTTTAGGTTCTCTCAAAGTAAAATCAATTGCTACATGATATTTTCTAACCTTTTTAAGCACAGGTAGCAACCGGACTCTAGAACTAAGGCTCTCCATTCTAAGACTAACAAAACGATCTTCTTAACCGAGGAAGATAAGTGCTACTGTGTTTTTATTTGATTTATCACTATAAGAGGGCAGCAGAGTCCTTTTCTACTATGTTTCTCTAGAAGTCATTTCCAGCTTCTATGTCAGCAAAATAATTCGGTGAACTATACAATGGTAAAAGAAAGTGTTGTAGAAATGTATGGGAGATTTAGTTTCACGAATAGGGTGAAATTACTATCACAGTGAAAGTAAGTACAATCTTTCAGTTCTGACTTGATTCTCCATTTGCTCGGGTACGAGTACGAATGATTTCTCACTTGGTGTTTCTGAGTTTTTCTTACAACTGCAAGATAAATGTATTAATATCTGCTGGTCTATCATCAATAAATTGTTCTTACACATAGTGTAGAAATAATGTGTGCATAGATTTTTGTTCAAATGGTTGTTAGTCTACCATGTTATTCGCGCATTAGCTACATGTTACTCATGCACAATGACCCCTTTGTTCAGTGGTTCATGCTGTGATTTTCACAACCTACTCCATTTGTATCAAATATTTGACACTATGACAGTATCAAACATGTTTTATATTTTGATACGAAGGAGTATTAGTCTAGAAATTTTTATCTACTTCGGTACCAGCCTTCACCTATGTTTGAAGAAGGTGAGTTTCTTATTTTATCGGATGCTTCCATTCTGATATGGAGTACCGCATCACTAATTCATGAGTACAACTATTTTTTTTCTCCTTGAGTTACCACGCAAGCTGATCTTTGCATGGCTCTTGTAAATTTTATTAGCACTAAGGTTTCTCACTTCACCAGAGTTTCTTTAACTTACTAAACATTTCTATGTGATTGACTCTTTCTTATAGCGCCACTCCATTTTAAATACTGGAGTGATTGACTCTTTCTTATAGTGTCACTCCAATTGGCAAGTTGTAGTTCATTTTAAATTATGCAGTATAGCTCTTATTTCCTTTCATTTCTATGTACTTCAATGTACCTTGAAGGTGTTACTGGAAACATTCGGTGCCTCTCAGTTCAATTTTTGGTGTGTGGGCCTTTGAACCTGCCCCGTCAGACCATATTATATGGTCCCAGTAATAATAAACTTAGGAAATAATACAAGTTGGTAAATTAATATTTCTGTATGATAATATTATGAGGCGCCTTTCAAGGCTTCCCATTGATCCTAGAGAAGCACTAATCCAATCCATCTAGCTGCAAGTCCGGTCATATGGATGTCCTAGATTTTGTGATATCTTGATGTGATGGTTCTGTTCATACGGTCGGACGGTCTATATATATAGTCCAGCTTTTGATATGTCTGACAATTTGCAAGAAACAGTAGGTGTTCATTGTGAACCAGTAAAGCCTTTATATAATGCACTTGTAAGTGTAAGAAAAAGCATGCTACTTTGGAGTACATAGGATAATTAAAAGGACAATGGAACTATTCGTTTTTGAGAAACATATAATATAGACACATGTAAGGCTAGCCCGTGCAGGCGCACAAGGATAACGAAGAAGGGGCATGATGTCGTGGTTGTTGCTGAAGGCGTTGGTAAGGAGTTGATTACCCAGACCGATAATCAGAACCAAGAGCAGGATGAGAGTGTCAACATGTTGTTCCTTGACGTTGGCCTTCTTTTTTAAACTTTACATGCAACTCTCCTCCATGGTTAGAAAAACTAATTTAAACGTTTTGTTTATTTGATGGTTACTCATTTCTCTTACCTTTGTATCAAAACAATTTTATTTTCGTTGATGGCCGCTTGGGCTCATTTTTTAGAAGAATGAGATGTGGGATAAACTACTCTAAAATGTTTGGTTCCCTTCAAAACATTTATTAGCTAACTAATTTTGGCTGTTGTGATGCAAGTGTACTCTGTTGTTGCCATCTTACCTTTTATGTGAGCTTAAAGACACAATCAATTAAACTCTTACTAAGTTCTTACCCTGTATTTGCTCAAACACAGTTACTGAAAAAATGCAAATATTTTTAACAAGTACATGGTTTTAAATGGGACTCTAAGCAACAGGTCAATGTTATGCAAATATAATTTTTTGGTGCAATGAGTTATACAATTTTTTTTCAAACTAGGATTTTGCAATGTGATAGACATATTTTCAAAATAGTATGGTTTAACACATGGGCTTTATATTACGAGTATCGAATATGTCCTTGCAAAATGAATTATTTTCATCGACAACATGGCTTTAGCGGGTCTCTGTGCCATTTGGCGCAACGGGTCAACTAGTATAGGTAATTTTGACCTAGAAAAATAATAAGAGGAGGACTTTCGGGACAGAGCGCCACCGTCTCGAGGCAGAACTTGGGCAGGAGCATTTTTGCCCTCCGCTGGAGCGATTCTGCCGTCCTGGATGGGGAAATCAAAGCCATCGTAATCACCAACAACCCTCTCATCTTTGGCAGGCCAATCTCCATCAACATCTTCAATAGCACCATCTCCTCTCAAACCCTAGTTCATCTCTTGTGTTCAACCTTTGTACCGGTACCTGAGATTGGTACCTGTGGGTGACTAGTAGTGTTGATTACATCTTGTAGTTCATTACAATATGGTTTATTTGGTGGAAGATTTTATGTTCAGATCCACTATGCTATTTAATACCCCTCTAATCTTGAGCATGATTATCATTTGTGATTAGTTACTTTTGTTCTTGAGGTCACGAGAGAAATCTTGTTGCAAATATTCATGCGAACTCGATATGTGTTTGATATTTTGATGATATGTATATTGTGATTCCCTTAGTGGTGTTATGTGAACGTCGACTACATGGTACTTCACCATCTTTGGGCCTAAGGGAATGCATAGTTGAGTAGTTATTAGATGATGGGTTGCTAGAGTGATAGAAGCTTAAACCCTAGTTTATGCGCTACTTCGCAAGGTTCCGATTTGGATCCAAATGTTTAATGCTATGTTTATATTTTATCACAATACCTTTCTCATCGTTGAGGATGCTTGCGAGGGGGTTAATCATAAGTGGGAAGCTTGTTCAAGTAAGAATAGCACCCAAGCACTGGTCCACCCACATATCAAATTATCAAAGTAGCAAACGCAAATCAAACCAACATGATGAAAGGGACTAGATGAAATCCCAGTGTACCCTCAAGAATGCTTTGCTTATTATAAGAGACCTGTTTGGCCTGTCCTTTGCCACAAAAGGATTGGGCTACATTGCTGCACTTTATTTACTTTTATTGTTACTTGTCCGTTACAAATTATCTTGCTATCAAACCACCTATTACCATTTATTTCAGTGCTTGCAGAAATTACCTTGTTGAAAATCACCTGTCATTTCCTTTTGCTCCTCGTCGGGTTTGACACTCTTACTTATCAAAAGGACTACGATTAAACACCTATAGTTGTGGGTCATCTAGACTCTTTTTTGGCTCCGTTACTGGGGAGTGAAGCGCTCTTGATAAGGAAAAATTTATATTACGCGCTGAAATTTATTCACCTCGACTAGAATCTAACACCCGATCATCACGTGGTGCTTCGAAACACGAACTGTCGCAACGGTGCACAGTTAGGGGAGAACACTTCTTGAAATTGTTGTAAGGGATCATCTTATTTACTACCATCGTTCTAAGCAAATAAGATGTATAAACATGATAAACATCACATGCAATCAAATAGTGACATGATATGGCCATCATCACTTTGCTCCTTTTGATCTCCATCTTCGGGGCTCCATGATCATCATCGTCACCGGCATGACACCATGATCTCCATCATCATGATCTCCATCATCGTGTCTTCATGAAGTTGCCTCGCCAACTATTACTTCTACTACTATGGCTAACGGTTAGCAATAAAGTAAAGTAATTACATGACGTTTAAGTTGACACGCAGGTCACAAATAAATAAAGACAACTCCTATGGCTCCTGCCGGTTGTCATACTCATCGACTTGCAAGTCGTGATTCCTATTACAAGAACATGATCAATCTCATACATCACATATATCATTCATCACATCCTTTTTGGCCATATCACATCACATAGCATACCCTGCAAAAACAAGTTAGACGTCCTCTAATTGTTGTTTGCATGTTTTACGTGGCTGCTATGGGTTTCTAGCAAGAACGTTTCTTACCTACGCATGAACCACAACGTGATATGCCAATTGCTATTTACCCTTCATAAGGACCCTTTTCATCGAATCCGATCCGACTAAAGTGGGAGAGACAGACACCCGCCAGCCACCTTATGCAACTAGTGCATGTTTGTCGGTGGAACCGGTCTCACGTAAGCGTACGTGTAAGGTTGGTCCGGGCCGCTTCATCCCACGATGCCGCCGAATCAAAATAAGACTAGTAACGGCAAGCATATTGAACAATATCGACGCCCACAACTACTTTGTGTTCTACTCGTGCAAAGAATCTACGCAATAGACCTAGCTCATGATGCCACTGTTGGGGAACGTAGCAGAAATTCAAACAATTTCCTATGTGTCACCAAGATCTATCTATGGAGAGACTAGCAACGAGGGGAAGGAGAGTGCATCTACATACCCTTGTAGATCGCTAAGCGGAAGCGTTCAAGTGAACGGGGTTGATGGAGTCGTACTCGTCGTGATTCAGATCACCGATGATCCTAGTGCCGAACGGACGGCACCTCCGCGTTCAACACACGTACAGCTCGACGATGTCTCCCACGCCTTGATCCAGCAAGGAGAGAGGGAGAGGTTGAGGAAGACTCCATCCAGCAGCAACACAACGGCGTGGTGGTGATGGAGGAGCGTGGCAATCCTGCAGGGCTTCGCCAAGCACCTACGGGAGAGGAGGAGGTGTCACGGGAGGGAGGGAGGCGCGAAGGGCTCAGGTATGGATGCCCTCCCTCCCCTCCACTATATATAGGGGCAGGGGAGAGGGGGGAGGCGCAGCCTTGCCCCTTCCTCCAAGGAAGGGGTGCGGCTAAGAGGGGGGGAGGAGTCCATCCTCCCCAAGGCACCTCGGAGGTGCCTTCCCCTTTTAGGACTCTCCCCCTTTTCCTATATCTTGGCGCATGGGCCTCTAGGGGCTGGTTCCCTTGGCCCATGTAGGCCAAGGCGCACCCCCTACAGCCCATGTGGCCCCCCGGGGCAGGTGGCCCCACCCGGTGGGCCCCCGGGACCCTTCCGGTGGTCCCGGTACAATACCGATGACCCCGAAACTTGTCCCGATGGCCGAAACAGGACTTCCTATATATAAATCTTTACCTCTGGACCATTCCGGAACTCCTCGTGACGTCCGGGATCTCATCCGGGACTCCGAACAACATTCGGTAACCACATACAAACTTCCTTTATAACCCTAGCGTCATCGAACCTTAAGTGTGTAGACCCTACGGGTTCGGGAGACATGCAGACATGACCGAGACGTTCTCCGGTCAATAACCAACAGCGGGATCTGGATACCCATGTTGGCTCCCACATGTTCCACGATGATCTCATCGGATGAACCACGATGTCAAGGACTCAATCGATCCCGTATACAATTCCCTTTGTCTAGCGGTATTTTACTTGCCCGAGATTCGATCGTCGGTATACCGATACCTTGTTCAATCTCGTTACTGGCAAGTCTATTTACTCGTTCCGTAACACATCATCCCGTGATCAACCCCTTGGTCACATTGTGCACATTATGATGATGTCCTACCGAGTGGGCCCAGAGATACCTCTCCGTTTACACGGAGTGACAAATCCCAATCTCGATTCGTGCCAACCCAACAGACACTTTCAGAGATACCCGTAGTGTACCTTTATAGCCACCCAGTTACGTTGTGACGTTTGGCACACCCAAAGCACTCCTACGGTATCCGGGAGTTGCACAATCTCATGGTCTAAGGAAATGATACTTGACATTAGAAAAGCTTTAGCATACGAACTACATGATCTTGTGCTAGGCTTAGGATTGGGTCTTGTCCATCACATCATTCTCCTAATGATGTGATCCCGTTATCAACGACATCCAATGTCCATGGTCAGGAAACCGTAACCATGTATTGATTAACGAGCTAGTCAACTAGAGGCTTACTAGGGACATGGTGTTGTCTATGTATCCACACATGTATCTGAGTTTCCTATCAATACAATTCTAGCATGGATAATAAACGATTATCATGAACAAGGAAATATAATAATAATCAATTTATTATTGCCTCTAGGGCATATTTCCAACAGTCTCCCACTTGCACTAGAGTCAATAATCTAGTTCACATCGATATGTGATTAACACTCAAGGTCACATCCCCATGTGACTAACAACCAAAGAGTTTACTAGAGTCAATAATCTAGTTCACATTTACCATGTGATTAACACTCGATGAGTTCTGGGTTTGATCATGTTATGCTTGTGAGAGAGGTTATAGTCAACGGGTCTGAACCTTTCAGATCCGTGTGTGCTTTACAAATCTCTATGTCATCTCCTAGATGCAGCTACCACGTTCTATTTGGAGCTATTCCAAATAACTGTTCTACTTGGAGCTATTCTAAATTGTTGCTCCATTATATGTATCCGGTATCTCTACTCAGAGCTATCCGGATAGGTGTTAAGCTTGCATCGACGTAACCCTTTACGACGAACTCTTTTACCACCTCCATAATTGAGAAAATTCCTTAGTCCACTAGTTACTAAGGATAACTTTGACCGCTGTCCCGTGATCCATTCTTGGATCACTCTTGTACCCCTTGACTGACTCATGGTAAAGCACACTTCAGGTGCGGTACATAGCATAGCATACTGTAGAGCCTATGTCTTAAGCATAGGGGACGACCTTCGTTCCTTTCTCTCTATTCTGCCATGGTCGAGCTTTAAGTCTTAACTTCATACCTTACAACTCAGGCAAGAACTCCTTCTTTGACTGATCCATCTTGAACACCTTCAAGATCACGTCAAGGCATGTGCTCATTTGAAAGTACCATTAAGCGTTTTGATCTATCCTTATAGATCTTGATGCTCAATGCTCAAGCAGCTTAATCCAGGCTTTCCATTGAAAAACACTTTCAAATAACCCTTTATGCTTTCCAGAAATTCTACGTCATTTCCGATCATTAATATGTCAACAACATATACTCATCAGAAATTCTATAGTGCTCCCACTCACTTCTTTGGAAATACAAGTTTCTCATAAACTTTGTATACACACAAAATCTTTGATCATCATCAAAGCATACATTCCAACTCCGAGATGCTCACTCCAGTCCTCAGAAGGATTGCTGGAGCTTTGCATACTTATTAGCATATTTCAGGATAGACAAAACCTTTCAGTTGTATCACATACAATCTTTCCTCAAGAATCATCGAGGAAACAATGTTTTGACATCCTATCTGCAAGATTTCATAAATAATGCAGTAATTGCTAATATAATTCCAACAGACTCTTAGCATCGCTACGAGTGAGATAGTCTCATCGTAGTCAACTCCTTGAACTTGTCGAAAAACATCTTAACGACAAGTCGAGCTTTCTCAATGGTGACACTTACCATCATTGTCTGTCTTCCTTTCAAAATCCATATGTACCTAACAGCCTTACGACCATCAAGTAGTTCTTCCAAAGTCTACACTTTGTTTTCATACATGGATCCTCTCTCGGGTTTTATGGCCTTGAGCCATTTATCGGAATCCGGGCCCACCATTGCTTCTCCATAGCTCGTAGGTTCATTGTTGTCTAGCAACATGACTTCCAAGACAGGATTACGTACCACTCTGAAGTAGTAC
>NC_041387.1:363756434-363756954 GCF_002162155.2 Triticum dicoccoides | reverse complement strand
CATCCTTGTCATCCCACGAGGTTTGGTAGTGACTCGATCCGAAGTTTCATGATCACTATCATAAGCTTCCACTTCAGTTGGTGTACGTGCCACAGGAACAACTTCCTGTGCCCTGCTACACACTTGTTGAAGTGATGGTTCAATAACCATATCAAGTCTCCACCATCCTCCCACTCAAATCTTTCGAGAGAAACCTTTCCTCGAGAAAGGACCCGATTCAAGAAACAATCCCTATTGCTTTCGGATCTGAATTAGGAGGTATACTCAACTGTTTTGGGTGTCCTATGAAGATGCATTTTATCTGCTTTGGGTTCGAGCTTATCAACCTGAAACCTTTTCACATAAGCGTCGCAGCCCCAAACTTTCAAGAAACGGCAACTTAGGTTTCTCCAAACCATAGTTCATACGGTGTCGTCTCAACGAAATTATGTGGTGCCCTATTTAAAGTGAATGTGGTTGTCTCTAATGCCTAACCCATAAACTATAGTGGTACTTCGATAAGAGACATCATGGTATGCAT
>NC_041387.1:363727244-363756424 GCF_002162155.2 Triticum dicoccoides | reverse complement strand
ACGATCTTTCAACTTCACACTGAAATTACTTGAACCTTTCAATAATTCAGACTCGTGATTCATCAAGTAAATATACTCAACATCTACTCGAATCATCTGTGAAGTAAGAACATAACGATATTCACTGCATGCCTCAGCACTCATTGGACTGCACACATCAAAATGTGTTACTTCCAACAAGTTGCTATCTTGTTCCATCTTACTGAAAACAAGGCTTTTCAGTCATCTTGCCCATGTGGTATGATTTGCATGTCCCAAGTGATTCAAAATCAAGTGAGTCAAAACGGTCCATTTGCATGGAGTTTCTTCATGCATATACACCAATAGACATGGTTCGCATGTCTCAAACTTTTCAAAAACGAGTGAGCCCAAAGATCCATCAATATGGAGCTTCTTCATGCGTTTTATACCGATATGACTTACGTGGCAGTGCCACAAGTAGGTGGTACTATCATTACTATCTTTTGGCATGAACATGTGTATTACTATGATCGAGATTTAATAAACCATTCATTTTAGGTGTAAGACCATTGAAGGTATTATTCAAATAAACAGAGTAACCATTATTCTCCTTAAATGAATAACCATATTGCGATAGACGTAATCCAATCATGTCTATGCTCAACGCAAACACCAAATAACAATTATTTAGGTTTAACACCAATCTCTTTGGTAGAGGGAGCGTGCGATGTTTGATCATATCAAGCTTGGAACACATATCGTCAGCTCACCTTTAGCTAGTCTCCGTTTATTCCGTAGCCTTTTGTTTCGAGTTACTAACACTTAGCAACCGAACCGGTATCTAATACCCTGGTGCTACTAGGAGTACTAGCAAAGTACACATTAACACAATGTATATCCAATATACTTCTATCGACCTTGCCAGCCTTCTTATCTACCAAGTATCTAGGGTAATTCTGCTCTAGTGGTTGTTCCCCTTATTACAGAAGCACTTAGTCTCGGGTTTGGGTTTTACCTTGGGTTTCTTCACTAGAGCAGCAGCTGATTTGCCGTTTGATGAAGTATCCCTTCTTGCCCTTGCCCTTCTTGAAACTAGTGGTTTCACCAACCATCAACAATTGATGCTCCTTCTTGATTTCTACTTTCGCGGTGTCAAACATCGCGAATACCTCAAGGATCATCATATCTATCCCTGATATGTTATAGTTCATCACGAAGCTCTAACAGCTTGGTGGCAATGACTTTGGAGAACCATCACTGTCTTATCTGGAAGATCAATTCCCACTCGATTCAAATGATTGTTGTACTCAAACAATCTGAGCACAAGCTCAACAATTGAGCTTTTCTCCTTAGTTTGCAGGTTAAGAAAGTCATCGGAGGTCTTATACCTCTTGACATGGGCACGAGCCTGAAATCCCAATTTCAGCCCTCAAAACATCTCATATGTTTCGCGATGTTTCAAAAACGTCTTTGGTGCCTCAACTCTAAACCGTTTAACTGAACTATCACGTAGTTATCAAAACGTGTATGTCAGATGTTCGCAACAACCACAGACAACGTTCGAGGTTCAGCACACTGAGCGGTGCATTAAGGACATAAGCCTTCTATGAAGCAATGAGGACAATCCTCAGTTTACGGACCTAGTCCGCATAATTGCTACTATCAACTTTCAACCAATTTTTCCCTAGGAACATATCTAAACAGTAGAACTATAGCGTGAGCTACGACATAATTTGCAAAATCCTTTTGACTATGTTCAGGATAATTAAGTTCATCTTATGAACTCCCACTCAAATAGACATCCCTCTAGTCATCTAAGTGATTACATGATCTGAGTCAAACTAGGCCGTGTCCGATCATCACGTGAGACGGACTAGTCATCATCGGTGAACATCTTCATGTTGATCGTATCTTCTATACGACTCATGTTCGACCTTTCGGTCTCCGTGTTCCGAGGCCATGTCTGTACATGCTAGGCTCGTCAAGTTAACCCTAAGTGTTTCGCGTGTGTAAATCTGTCTTACACCCGTTGTATGTGAACGTTAGAATCTAACACCCGATCATCACGTGGTGCTTCGAAACACGAACTGTCGCAACGGTGCACAGTTAGGGGAGAACACTTCTTGAAATTGTTGTAAGGGATCATCTTATTTACTACCATCGTTCTAAGCAAATAAGATGTATAAACATGATAAACATCACATGCAATCAAATAGTGACATGATATGGCCATCATCACTTTGCTCCTTTTGATCTCCATCTTCGGGGCTCCATGATCATCATCGTCACCGGCATGACACCATGATCTCCATCATCATGATCTCCATCATCGTGTCTTCATGAAGTTGCCTCGCCAACTATTACTTCTACTACTATGGCTAACGGTTAGCAATAAAGTAAAGTAATTACATGACGTTTAAGTTGACACGTAGGTCACAAATAAATAAAGACAACTCCTATGGCTCCTGTCGGTTGTCATACTCATCGACATGCAAGTCGTGATTCCTATTACAAGAACATGATCAATCTCATACATCACATATATCATTCATCACATCCTTTTGGCCATATCACATCACATAGCATACCCTGCAAAAACAAGTTAGACGTCCTCTAATTGTTGTTTGCATGTTTTACGTGGCTGCTATGGGTTTCTAGCAAGAACGTTTCTTACCTACGCATGAACCACAACGTGATATGCCAATTGCTATTTACCCTTCATAAGGACCCTTTTCATCGAATCCGATCCGACTAAAGTGGGAGAGACAGACACCCGCCAGCCACCTTATGCAACTAGTGCATGTTTGTCGGTGGAACCGGTCTCACGTAAGCGTACGTGTAAG
Organism: Triticum dicoccoides; assembly: GCF_002162155.2. NCBI lineage: Eukaryota > Viridiplantae > Streptophyta > Magnoliopsida > Poales > Poaceae > Triticum > Triticum dicoccoides. The sequence continues at coordinate 363,753,620 of NC_041387.1, read as the reverse complement.
GTTGGTCCGGGCCGCTTCATCCCACGATGCCGCCGAATCAAGATAAGACTAGTAACGGCAAGCATATTGAACAATATCGACGCCCACAACTACTTTGTGTTCTACTCGTGCAAAGAATCTACGCAATAGACCTAGCTCATGATGCCACTGTTGGGGAACGTAGCAGAAATTCAAAATTTTCCTACGTAACACCAAGATCTATCTATGGAGAGACCAGCAACGAGTAGTAAGGAGACTGCATCTACATACCCTTGTAGATCGCTAAGCGGAAGCGTTCAAGTGAACGGGGTTGATGGAGTCGTACTCGTCGTGATTCAGATCACCGATGATCCTAGTGCCGAACGGACAGCACCTCCGCGTTCAACACACGTACAGCTCGACGATGTCTCCCACGCCTTGATCCAGCAAGGAGAGAGGGAGAGGTTGAGGAAGACTCCATCCAGCAGCAGCACAACGGCGTGGTGGTGATGGAGGAGCGTGGCAATCCTGCAGGGCTTCGCCAAGCACCTACGGGAGAGGAGGAGGTGTCACGGGAGGGAGGGAGGCGCCAAGGGCTCAGGTATGGATGCCCTCCCTCCCCTCCACTATATATAGGGGCAGGGGAGAGGGGGGAGGCGCAGCCTTGCCCCCTACTCCAAGAAAGGGGTGCGGCTAAGGAGGGGGGAGGAGTCCATCCTCCCCAAGGCACCTCGGAGGTGCCTTCCCCCTTTAGGACTCTCCCCTTTTTCCTTTATCTTGGCGCATGGGCCTCTAGGGGCTGGTGCCCTTGGGCCATGTAGGCCAAGGCGCACCCCCTACAGCCCATGTGGCCCCCCGGGGCAGGTGGCCCCACCCGGTGGGCCCCCGGGACCCTTCCGGTGGTCCCGGTACAATACCGATGACCCCGAAACTTGTCCCGATGGCCGAAACAGGACTTCCTATATATAAATCTTTACCTCCGGACCATTCCGAAACTCCTCGTGACGTCCGGGATCTCATCCGGGACTCCGAACAACATTCGGTAACCACATACAAACTTCCTTTATAACCCTAGCGTCATCGAACCTTAAGTGTGTAGACCCTACGGGTTCGGGAGACATGCAGACATGACCGAGACATTCTCCGGTCAATAACCAACAGCGGGATCTGGATACCCATGTTGGCTCCCACATGTTCCACGATGATCTCATCGGATGAACCACGATGTCAAGGACTCAATCAATCCCGTATACAATTCCCTTTGTCTAGCGGTATGGCACTTGCCCGAGATTCGATCGTCGGTATACCGATACCTTGTTCAATCTCGTTACCGGCAAGTCTCTTTACTCGTTCCGTAACACATCATCCCGTGATCAACCCCTTGGTCACATTGTGCACATTATGATGATGTCCTACCGAGTGGGCCCAGAGATACCTCTCCGTTTACACGGAGTGACAAAATCCCAATCTCGATTCGTGCCAACCCAACAGACACTTTCAGAGATACCCGTAGTGTACCTTTATAGCCACCCAGTTACGTTGTGACGTTTGGTACACCCAAAGCACTCCTACGGTATCCGGGAGTTGCACAATCTCATGGTCTAAGGAAATGATACTTGACATTAGAAAAGCTTTAGCATACGAACTACATGATCTTGTGCTAGGCTTAGGATTGGGTCTTGTCCATCACATCATTCTCCTAATGATGTGATCCCGTTATCAACGACATCCAATGTCCATGGTCAGGAAACCGTAACCATCTATTGATTAACGAGCTAGTCAACTAGAGGCTTACTAGGGACATGGTGTTGTCTATGTATCCACACATGTATCTGAGTTTCCTATCAATACAATTCTATCATGGATAATAAACGATTATCATGAACAAGGAATATAATAATAATCAATTTATTATTGCCTCTAGGGCATATTTCCAACAACAAGAAGGTTTTCCCTTTATATTTTAAGGTAAAAGCATTGGCATGGTATGGCTATGCAATGGTATTAGATCTTGGAACTAGAATCGATTGAAATTGGAATTTCACCAAAAAATTATCCTATGCATCTAGTTCATCGTGATCGGAATTATATATATAATTTTTGGCCTCGTGAAGGAGAAAGTATCGCTCTAGCTTGGGGTGGCTTAAATCAATGTTATATTCATGCCCCAATCATGATCTCTCAAGAGAAATTATTATTCAGAACTTTTATGCTCGGTTTTCTCATGATGATCAATCCATGCTATATACTTCTTGTACTGTTCTTTTATGAAGAAGACTATTGAATTTAGGCGGGATCTTTTAGAAAGAATTAAACGTAACTCTAAAGATTGGGAACTCGACGAATGTAAAGAGTCAGGTATTAATAGTAAGTTTGATTGTGTTAAATCTTTTATGAATACAGATGCTTTTCACCAGTTTAGCACTAAATATGGACCTGACTCTAAGATAGTAGCCTCTTTTTGTGAATCATTTGCTACACATGTTGATCTCCCTAAGGATAAGTGGTTCAAATATCATCCGCCTTTTAAACCATAAATTAAAGAACCGATTAAAACTAAGGATGAAACTATTATTTACAATGTTGATCTAGCTGTACCTATTGCTTATATTGAAAACCACCTTTCCCTGTTAGGATAAAGGAACGTGCTAAGGTATCAACTGTGGTTCACAAAAGCAATATTAAAGCACCTAAACCCTCTAGCAAATCGAAGTAGAACCTAGTGTTGCTATGGTTAAAGATCTACTAGTAGATAATAATGATGAGCATGTTATTTACTTCTGTGATGAAGCTGCTAGAATTGCTAAACCCGATGAAAAGGTAAACATAGACCTGTTGTTGGCATGCCTATTGTCTCAATTAAAATAGGAGATCACTGTTATCATGGTTTATGTGACCTAGGTTCTAGCACGAGTGCTATTCCTTTTACCTTATATCAAGAAATTATGGATGATATAGCACTTGCTGAAATAGAAGACATAAATGTTACTATTAAACTTGCTAATAGAGACACACTCACACCACTTGGTATAGTTAGAGATGTTAAAGTATTGTGTGGGAAAATGTGGCAACCTGCTGGTGAAGAGATAAACTTTACTGACACCCGCCCGGATGGCGTGTCAAACAAATGAGGAGAAGATGGATAAGTGGTGCGGTAGGCTTGCCGGGCTTCAACCTCAGCATGCCATCTAGTAGTGCATTTAATGCATTTTTGTCCTAAATACCAGAGTTAGGTATGTTAGCAATGTTAGCTATCTAATCATACCATAATGACTGTTTTGCCACTGTGGTCGCCCCCTAAGCTATAAAAGGAGGCCCGAGGCAACCTAGCAAAAGGTTCGAACATTTTCAACCCATCAACACTTGTACGTGTGTGTTGCTCTCCCCGAGGCACACTTCTTGGGCTTGAGCTTGTCGCCGCTTCGTGTTCCTCCAGATCAATCCACCACAGTAGGAGTAGGGTTTTACATTGCAAAGCAGCCTGAACCTGGGTAAAAGAGAGGTACCCACCGTTGTGCTATCCTGCTGTTTCTGCTCTTTGTGCAATGTGACCGTCCCCTTGCCGAATCACAAAGGGGAACCCTGACCCATAGGTGATTATGATTCCACGCCAACACGTGGTTAATTTCTATATCAATCATGTGTAAAAAATGCAGAATTTTATCATGCTCCAGCAAATTTTAACAATTCTGCTACTGGACGCGAAAGTTTGTGTTAATGCACATAATCAAATCAACTGTAACCCGAATCGTCCCAAAGGCTTTACATGGCACAAACACTAATTGAAACACTAAAATACAATCATAACAGTAGAATAATTGTATATTAATTGAAAAAAGAGAGGAAAACACAAAATTAAAAGATAACTATTGGGTTGCCTCCTAAATAGCGCTATTGTTTTACGCCCCTAGCTAGGCATAATGCATAGTTTCAAGTATTGTCCTCTTTGATTTTAGTTCCATAGGTGGCCCTCATGATTGACTCATATGGTGGCTTAATTCTAGTACTTGGGAAGTGTTCCATATCCTTCTTTAATGGAAACTGAATTTAATATTCCCTTCCTTCATATCGATAACGACACCTATAGTTCGTAAAAACGGTCTACCAACTATTATGGAGCAACACGGATTGCAATCAATGTAGTGTACAATAAAATCAATAGGCACATAGTTCCTATTTGGTAGCATAAGAACATCATTCATTCTACCCAAAGGCTTTTTAATAGTAGAATCCGCCAAGTGCAAATTAAGAGAACATTCATCCATATTGGTAAAACCTAGCACATCACATAGAGATTTTGGAATTGTGGAAGCACTAGCACTCAAATCACATAAAGCATTACATTAATAGTTTTTAATCTTGAATTTAATGGTGGGTTCCCATTCATCATATAATTTACTAGGAATTGAAATCTCTACTTCTAACTTTTCTTCTAAAGCTTTCATCATCGCTTCTACAATATGTTTAGTAAAAGCTTTATGTTGTTCGTAGGCATTTGGTGAATTTAGCATGGATTGCAACAAAGAAATACACTCAATCAAAGAGCAACTATTATAACTAAAATCTTTGTAATCCAAGAGAGTGGGCACATCACTAGTTAAAGTTTTTACCTTGCCAAACCCACTTTTAGCAATTTTTTCATCAAGATTTCCACCCTCCAAATTATGGGGATGCCTTTTAACTAAAGTTGACTCGTCTTCAGTCCCCTTATCATCAATTTTAACATTACTAAACGTGGAATCAATAGAAAAATAACAATCATTTTAATCTCTTCATCATTGCTACGAAAGAAACCGGGAGGAATTGCTTTTTTCTAAAAATTCTGTTTTTGCTCTAAGCATAGTGGTTCTTTTATTACTTTCATCAATAGAGACGTATAAAGCTTTAATTGATTCATTAATATCAACCTTGGGCGGCAAAATTTTAGTCTTAAGATTTTCCATATGAATAATTCTATCGATGCTCCTAGACATATTATCAAGTTTACTCAATTTTTCTTCTATTGTAGTGTTGAAAACTTTTTGGCATTGAAAAATTCTTTAATATTACTTTCAGGATCAGATGGCATCCTATAATATGGATTACCGTAGGAATTTCCATAATTGTTAGAGTAATTTCCAAGAAACGGCCTAGGATTAAAATTACCTCTATAAGCATTACTTTAAAATGGTTTCGTAAGACAAAATTCACATCTACGGGATCATTATTTTGATCAATCAAAGTGGACAAAGGCACATCATTAGGATCAATAGGAGCATCATTACTAGCAACCAATTTCATAAGAGCATCAACTTTATCACTCAAAGTACTAATTTCTTCAATAGAATTCACTTTTTTACTAGTAGGAGCTCTTTCAGTTTGCCATAATATTATCAAGCAATTTAGTAGCTTCACCCAAAGTAATCTCCATAAAAGTACCACCCGCGACAGAATCTAAACGATTTCTAGAAACAAAACTCAATCCCACATAATTTTTTTGTATGATCATCCACAGATTTAAACCATGAGTAGGGCAATTTCTTATCATCAATTTCATCCTTCCCAAGATTCGGCAACATGTTCATGCTCAAGTTGCTTAAAATTCATAATTTGATTTCTACTAGAATAATTTTCGTGGGTGGAAAATACTTAGTCGTACAAGCATCTTTGCACTTGTCCCAAGAATCAATACTATTTTGTGGCAAAGATAAAAACCAAAATTTTGCACGATCACGCAAGGAGAAAGGGAATAATTTTAGTTTCACAATATCATTGTCCACATCTTTTTTCATTTGCATATCACACAATTTAAGAAAGTGTTCAGATGGGACGCGACATCCTCATTGGGATTACTGGAAAATTGTTCGTTTATAATAAGATTCAACAAAGCGACATTAATATCATAAGACTCCGCACTAGCGGCGAGAGGAGCAATCAGAGTACTAATACAATCATTATTATTAGTATTGTAAAAATTGCAAACCAGATAGCAAGCAAGCAAAAGATCAAACAAGATAGCAAGCAAGCATAAGATCAAACAAGGAAAAGATAAAAAAAAATATTTTTTTATTTTTGTAAAAAAAAGAATAGGGGGAGAAGAAAACGAGAGGCAACTAATAATGTATATGCAATGAGATGAAAGTTTATGCATATGTGCTTGATGGATGTTGAAGATGTCTCCTCGGCAATGGCTCCAGAAATTCTTCCTCCTACTTGTGAACTGAGTTGGGATTTCCCAACCACTAGTACAGTAGAGATAAGTATTTCCCTCAGTTATGAAACTAAGATTATCAATCCATTAGGACAACCAAGCAAAACTATGTAAACAACACCTGCACACAAACAACAAATACTTGCAACCCAACGCGTAGAGGGGTTATCAATCCCTCATGGTTATGAACAATATTAAATTGTATAGGTTTTGATGGATAGATCTCACAAAAATTCAAAACAGAATAAAATTGTAGCAAAGTATTTTCGGTTTTAATATATGATAGGAAATAGACTCGGGGACCATAGTTTTCACTAGAGGTTTCTCAAGAAAATTCATTTGATGGGTAGACAAATTATTGTTGGGCAATTGACACAAAAGGAAATAATTATGACAATATCCAAGGCAATGATCATGTATATAGGAATCACATCCAAGATTAGTAGACCGAAACGACTCTGCATCTACAACTATTACTCCACACATCGACCGCTATCCAACATGCATCTAGTGTATTAAGTTCATGAAAGAACGGAGTAATGCCTTAAGCAAGATGACATGATGTAAACAAGATAAACTCATGTATGAATAAACCTCATCTTGTTACCATTAATAGCAACAATACATGCATGCCATGTCTCTTTCTGTCACTAAGATTAAGCAAGGCAAGATCGAACCCATCACTAAACACCTCTTCCCATGGCTAGATAATCAATCTAGTTGGCCAAACCAAACCAATAAATTCAAGAAGAAATACGAGGCTATAACAATCATGCATAAAAGAGTTCAGAGAAATCTTAAATAATATTCAAGATAGATTTGATAATAAACTCACAATTCATCGAAGCCCAACAAACACACCGCAAAAAGTCTTTACATCAAATAGATCTCCAAGAACACCGAGGAGAACATTGTAGTGAAGATCAAAAAGTACTAACTATGGACCCATAGGTCCGTGGTAAACTACTCACGCATCATCGGAGGGGCATCAAGGATGATGGAGAACCCCTCCATGATCATTTTCCCTCTGGCAGAGTGCTGGAAAAGGCCTCTAGATTGGACCTCGTGGTTCTAGAACTTGCGGAGGCTGAGAAAGTATTTCGTGGACTCCCCTGAGGGTTTTGGGATTTTAGAGTATTTATAGAGGCGGAGGTAGGTCAAAACGATGCTCGTGGGCCCCACTACCCACCAGTGCGCGCCAGAGGCCCCTGACGTGCCCTGGTGCTTAGTGGGCCCCTCTTTCATCTTCTCGTGGCCTCCAGAAGCTTCTAGGGTCTCTTATTTCAACAATAAAAAATCTCCAAAAAGTTTCTTGGCATTTGGACTTCGTTTGGTACTCATATTCTGCAAAGTCAAAAAAGCAAAAAAAAACACCAACTGGCACTAGGCACTAAGTTAACAGGTTAGTCCCAAAAAATGATATAAAGATTCTTGTAAATGTATAAAAACATCCAGGATTGACAATATAATAGCATGGAACAATACAAAATTATAGATACATTGGAGACGTATCAAGGGTCTGCACCTGGCTTTGTACAAAGGATTACATGCCTCCCGATGGGCATCCAAGATGGCAAACAAGTCCTTCCAAAAACTTGACGGCTGACTGTGTTGTGACCTTCCTCACTGGTTCCACTTCTGGCCACTTTGTGAACTTGTTGATTGCAACGTACAAGTACTCAAAGGCCCCGACAACGCGTGGGAAGGGGCCCAATATGTCGACCCCTAGACCAAGAAGGGCCAGGAGAGAGGGATCATTTGAAGATCTTGAATTGGCTGATGTGATTGCTTTTTACTGGCATGCTTCACACTTGTTTACTAGCTTAGTTGCATCCTGGAGGGTCTTGGGCCAATATAAACCCCGGAAAGCTTTGCTGACAAGGGCCCTTGATCCTATATATGTGAGAGACACATATCCCCCATGTATCTCCGCCAACAGCTTATGTCCATCTTCCCGATAAATGCACTTCAGTTTCACTCCATTTGGTCTGTTTCTGTATAGGTCGTTGCCGACAAACTGATACATACTAGGCTGACGGGCTAATTTTTTAGCTTCTTCATGATCTTCAGGAAGTTATCATGTTTGAAGGAAATGAACAATCTGATGCGCCCATGCGGGAGCTTGTCGCTCGACAACAAGGACTAAAGGCATTTCTTTAGCTGAGGGAGCACTAGCTTCAATGACAAGGACTTGGATTCCTGTCGGAGCTTTCTGCTCACCGACAAGCTTGTCATTGTCTTTGGCAACATCCTTGTCGGCATCTTCTAGGAGCTCGGCAAGGAGGTACTTGCTGGTGTTCAACTTTCTTCACTTGTTCTGCCGAATTGATGGTATTACAAATGGCTGAGTTAAATGGAGGATGAAAGTTCCTGGTTCCATAGGTAAATCATCTGCTATGCTGTTCTCTACACGAGGAACATGCTCTATATGTAATCCTTCAAAGTGTTGTTCCAATTTCATCACTTCATCAACAAGCGCTTCCATCAACAGGCTCTGATAATCCTTGTTGACTTCCTTCACAACCAACCGTGAGTCGCCTCTGATAATAAGTTTTTTGATTCCAAGGTCTGTCGCTATCCTAAGACCGGCAAGTAGTCATTCATACTCAGCAGTGTTGTTTGTCACCTTCTCCCTAGGGAAATGCATTTGAATTACATACTTGATGCGCTCTCGGTGGGTGAGACAACCAACACTCCAGCACCGATGCCTTGTAGCGAAAAAGTTCCGTCAGAATACATAATCCAGTCCTGGGTTGTTTCCTTGCCAGGGACAGAGGTTTCTTGAATCTCTTCATCTGGTGTTGGCATCTATTCTGCAATGAACTCTGCCAAGGCTCTGCTTTGAATTATTGAAGTACTTTCAAATTTGAGATCAAAGATTGACAGTTCGAACGCCCACTCAACAATCCTGCCTTTTGCATCTGGATTACTCAAAATCTCTGCATCAGAATGTGAGTGATGATAGTGATCTGCTGTGCTTGAAAGTAATGGCGCAGCTTCTTTGAGGCCATAAGAAGACCAAAAAGCAACTTCTGTATGCCAGAATATCTTGATCTATCCCCTTGGAGAAGGGAACTAACAAAATAGACTAGGCACTGCACCAACTTCTTCTTCTACACAGCTTGTTATTCTGATTCATCAGCTTGTTCTGCGCTTGACTTGTCGGCACCAGGACTCGCGGGAGAAGATTCTAGCTTGTCGCTTGATGGCATTGCATATGCTACTTCTTCACTTTCAGCTTCCCTCTCCGCCACTAGTGCAACACTGACCACTTGATTCGTTGCCGCCAAGTATAACAACAATGACTCTTGCGATCTTGGCGCAACCAGTGTTGGCACAGAAGAAATGTACTTCTTCAAATCCTATACTGTAGCCCCCGCTTCCGGAGTCCATTTCATTGGAACTACCTTTTTAAAGATTTTTCAAAATGGTAAGGCGCGCTTAGCAGATTTGGAGATGAACCTACTCAGTGCAGCAATGAAGTCGGTAAGGCAACGCACATCCTTGACGCGCTTCGGTGCTTCAATCTGCTCAATTGCTTTGATCTTGTGGGGATTAGCTTCAATTCAACGTTGAGAAACAAAGAACCAGAAAATCTTGCCAGATGGGACCCTAAACACACACTTCTCGGGTTTGAGCTTTAGATTGATCCTGCGCAGATTAGTAAATGTCTCTTCTAGATCTTGTATTAGTGTTGCCTTGTCCTTCTTTTTGACCACTATGTCATCCATATATGCTTCCACATTTCTGTGTAGCTGGGGCTCAAAACTAATTCGGTCTGCTCTTGCCAATGTCGAACCAGCACTTTTCAATTCAAATATCATATGTAGAAAGCAATACATGCCACATGGAGTGATAAACGCGGTCTTCTCTTCATCTTTATTTGACATGAAAATCTGGTGATACCCGGAGTAGGCATTGAGAAACGGCCGCAAGTCACATATAGTAGTGGAGTCAACAATCTAGTCGATGCGAAAAGGGAAAAGGATCCTTCAGGCAAGCTTTATTGATATATGTATAGTCAATACAAAGCCACCACTTTTCATTTGCCTTGCGCACAACAACTGGATTGGCCAACCACGTAGGATGGAGTACACCTCTGACCAAACCTGCCGCTTCCAACTTCTTTATCTCTTTGGCAATAAACTGTTGCCGTTCCAAAGCTTGCTTCCTTACCTTTTGCTTGATGGCACGCGCGTGGGGATAGATAGTAAGGTGGTGCTCAATTACTTCCCTGCGAACACCGGGGATGTCAGATGGTTGCCATGGAAACACATTAACATTCGCCTACAGGAAAGCGATGAGCGTGCTTTCCTATTTGTCATCGAGGGTGGAACTTATAGTAAAAGTACCCCCCGTGCCATCATCCTTGGCGGGCACCTTCTTCATCTCTGGTGGAGCAGCCTTGTTCTTTTTGCTCTTGCCGTCAGAGCTCTCTGGCAGCACTCCGAAGAGGTGCACTTGCCAGAGTCAGTGGTCTTGCCGGTCTTCTTCTCTTCTTCCCCCAGGGAGCTTTGTTGGCAGGAGCAAGTGCCTTGGCGGCAGATGCTACAACTACTTCCCGGTAGATTTGTTCAGCGCAGATAAGCGTATCCTTCTTGTCATAATTGATGGTGATGACGCTCATTGGCCCTAGCATTTTCCACGTGTTGTATGCATAGTGGGATGCTGCCATGAATTTGCCAGTGCCAGGCGGCCAAGGATCCCGTTATATGGCAATGGAATCATGACGACGTCGAAGACAATCTTCTGTGTCCTATAGTTGAGTTCGCTGCCAAATGTCACCGTTAGATTGATCTTGCCCTTTGCCTGGCTTCTTCCTACATTGATTTGTTGGAACATGTGATACGTCTCCGTCGTATCTACTTTTCCAAACACTTTTGCCCTTGTTTTGGACTCTAACTTGCATGATTTGAATGGAACTAACCCGGAGTGACGCTGTTTTCAGCAGAACTGCCATGGTGTTATTTTTCTGCATAAATAAAAGTTCTTGGAATGGCCTGAAAATCCACGGAGCAACTTTTTGGAATTAATAAAAAATAGTGGCGAAAGATTCAGCACCAGGTGGCCCACACCCTGTCCACGAGGGTGCCCCCCTACGGCGCGCCCCCTGCCTCATGGGCCCTCTGAAGCTCCACCGACCTCAACTCCAACTCCATATATTCACGTTCGGGGAGAAAAAAATCGGAGAGAAGGATTCATCGCGTTTTACGATTCGGAGCCGCCGCCAAGCCCTAACCTCTCTCGGGAGGGCTGATCTGGAGTCCGTTCGGGGCTCCGGAGAGGGGAATCCGTCGCCGTCGTCATCATCAACCATCCTCCATCACCAATTTCATGATGCTCACCACTGTGCGTGAGTAATTCCATCATAGGCTTGCTGGACGTTGATGGGTTGGATGAGATTTACCATGTAATCGAGTAGTTTTGTTAGGGTTTGATCCCTAGTATCCACTATGTTCTGAGATTGATGTTGCTATGACTTTGCTATGCTTAATGCTTGTCACTAGGGCCCGAGTGCCATGATTTTAGATCTGAACCTATTATGTTTTCATGAATATATGTTAGTTCTTGATCCTATCTTGCAAGTCTATAGTCACCTATTATGTGTTATGATCCGTTAACCCCGAAGTGACAATAATCGGGATACTTACTGGTGATGACCGTAGTTTGAGGAGTTCATGTATTCACTAAGTGTTAATGCTTTGGTCCGGTACTCTATTAAATGGAGGCCTTAATATCCCTTAGTTTCCAATAGGACACCGCGGCCACGGGAGGGTAGGACAAAAGATGTCATGCAAGTTCTTTTCCATAAGCACGTATGACTATATTCGGAATACATGCCTACATTACATTGATGAACTGGAGCTAGTTCTGTGTCACCCTATGTTATAACTATTGCATGAGGAATGGCATCCGACATAATTATCCATCACTGATCCAATGCCTACGATCTTTTCACATATTGCTCTTTTCTTTGCTACTGTTACTTTTGCCACTGTTACGGTTACTTCCATACTACTTTGCTACTAAATACTTTGCTGCAGATACTAAGTTATCCAGGTGTGTTTGAATTGACAACTCAACTGCTAATACTTGAGAATATTCTTTGCCTCCCCTTGTGTCGAATCAATAAATTTGGGTTGAATACTCTACCCTCGAAAACTGTTGCGATCCCCTATACTTGTGGGTTATAAAGACTATTTTCTGGCGTCGTTGCCGGGGAGCATAGCTCTATTCTACTTGGGATTTATATCTGCTGATCACTATGAGGAACTTGAAAGACGAAAGAACTAAGATTAATCCTTCAACTACGAGGGGAGGTAAGGAACTGCCATCTAGCTCTGCACTTGATTCTCCTTCTGTTATGAGTAAGCTTCTGACACCAAAACCTGCTTTTGCTATTAATTCTGATATGTCGCATGTTATTGATGATGCCACTTCTGCTATGCATGATACTTATGATGAAACTACTTCTATGCTTGATACTGCTGTGCCATTAGGTGAATTTCTTGATGAACAACTTGCTAGGGCTAGAGAGAATGAAACTCTTGAAACTGTTATTATTGATGAAAGTGATGATGAAGGTTCTCCCCCTAAATATGAATTGCCTGTTGTGCCTGAGGGTTATGTTATGGATGAAGAAACTGCTAGAGATTTTCTTGCTTGCAATGATAGATCTGATCTTAAGAAGTCATTAGTTAAGCTGAAACAAAAGTATCTGAATGCTAGAATGAAATATGACCCTGCTTTTGCTACTTCACCTATCTGTGTTACTGATAAGGATTATGATTTCTCTGTTGATCCTGGGATAATTACTTTGGTTGAATAAAATCCTTTTTATGGCTATGAATCTGAAACTGTTATGGCACATCTTACTAAATTGAATGATATAGCCACCCTGTTCACTAATGATGAGAAAACTCGCTACTATTATATCATTAAGATATTTCCGTTCTCATTAAAGGCTGATGCTAAAACTTGGTTTAATTCTCTTGATCCTGGTTGTGTGCGTAGTCCCCAGGATATGATTTATTACTTCTCTGCTAAATATTTCCCTGCTCATAAGAAACAAGCTACCTTAAGGGAAATATATAATTTTGTGCAAATTGAAGAAGAGAGTCTCCCGCAAGCTTGGGGGAGGCTTCTCCGATTACTTAATGCTTTTCCTGATCATCCTCTCAAGAAAAATGAAATACTTGATATCTTTTATAATGGACTAACCGATGCTTCTAGAGACCACCTGGATAGTTGTGCTGGTTGTGTTTTCAGGGAAAGAACTGTCGATCAAGCTGAATTGTTATTGAATAATGTGTTGACTAATGAAAACAATTGGACACTTCCTGAACCAACTCCTAAGCCAACTCCGAAGAAAAGAGGTGTCCTATTTCTCAGTCCTGAAGATATGCAAGAGGCAAAGAAATCTAGGAAAGAAAAAGGTATTAAAGCTGAAGATGTTAAGAATTTACCTCCTGTTGAAGAGATACATGGTCTTAATATACCACCTATTGAAGAAATACATGGTGTTGATAACCCGACACAAGTAGTAAAGCTAAATTCTCTCTATAGATATGATAAAGTTGAAATCCCGTCTACTAAGTTTGCTAGCCAATGCTTGGATGAATTTGATGACTTTATGGTTAAACAAGAAAACTTCAATGATTATGTTGGTAGACAATTGAAACAAATGCTTATATGATTGGACACTCGAGTGATTATATGTCTAGAGTTAAAGGTGAACTTAAACTCATTAGTAAACATGCTTCTATGATTACCACTCAAGTTGAACAAGTGCTTAAGGCTCAAAATGATTTGCTCAATCAATTGAATAATAAGAAAAATGACATGTTGTTAGAGTAGCAACTAGAACGGGTAAAATGACTCTGGAACCTTTGTATCCTGATGGCCACCCTAAGACAATTGAGAAATATTCTCAGAGAAATAATGTTGATGCACCTAGTCCTTCTAAGAGGAAGAAAAATAAAAGTGATAGGACTTTGCATGCTTCTGGTGAACCTGTTGTAGACACACCTGAGAATCCCAATGATATTTCTATTTCTGATGCTGAAACACAATCTGGTGATGAACATGAACCTAGTGATAATGTTAATGATGATGTTCATGTTGTTTCTCAACCTAGCAATAATAATGATGTAGAGGTTGAACCTACTATTGATCTTGATAACCCACAATCAAAGCATCAACATTATGATAAGAGAGACTTTGTTGCTAGTAAGCGGTAAAGAAAGAGAACCATGGGTTCAGAAACCCATGCCTTTTCCTCCTAAACCATCGAAGAAAAAGGATGATGAGGATTTTGAGCGCTTTGCTCAAAAGATTAGACCTATCTTTTTGCGTATGCGTTTGACTGATATGCTTAAAGTGAATCATTATGCTAAGTACATGGAAGATATAATCACAAATAAAAGAAAGATACCGGAAGCTGAAATTTCAACCATGCTTTCTAATTACACTTTTAAGGGTGGAATACCAAAGAAACTTGGAGATCCAGGAGTACCAACTATACCATGTTCCATTAAAAGAAACTATGTTAAAACTGCTTTATGTGATCTTGGAGCCGGTGTTAGTGTTATGCCTCTCTCTTTATATCATAGACTTGAATTGAATAAGTTGACACCTACTGAAATATCTTTGCAAATGGATGATAAATCAACCGCTATACCTGTCGGAATTTGTGAGGATGTGCCTGTTGTGGTTGCAAACGTTACTATCTTAACGGACTTTGTTATTCTTGATATTCCTAAGGATGATAGTATGTCGATTATCCTTGGTAGACCCTTTTTGAATGCTGCAGGTGCTGTTATTGATTACAACAAAGGCAATGTCACCTTTCATGTTAATGGTAATGAGCATATGGTACACTTTCTAAGGAAACAACCTCAAGTTCACAGTATCAATTCTATTGGAAAAATTCCATCGATTATTATTGGAGGTTTTGAATTTCCTCTTCCTACTGTCAAGAAGAATTATGATATTCTTATTATTGGGGATGTGCATATCCTCGTTGAGGTAACCTAGTGTTATTCAAAATTTCTCTGGTTTCATGCGATTCGGAATGAGTTTGTTAACAAGACTTGATCAACCTTGTTAGTGGATTCCTTTCATGAGATGGATGAAGTTAGAAAGCACAACCTTCTGTACCCTCCTTTTACTTTCTGTTATTTAGATTAAATAAAATAAAAATAGTATTTTCTGTCTGTTTTCTGATTTATCCGTGCAATAAAAAATACCCCAAAAATAAAAGTTCTCCAAATTCCCTGCAAATTTAATATGTTCTTTTCTGGAATATTTGAGAATATCTGGCACTGAGAACACAGCAGGGGGGCAAGCACCTGGCCACGAGGGTCCAGGGCGCACCCCCCTGCCTTGTGGGCCCACGACCCCCTCCACTTATTCCTACACCCACACTCTTCTTCTTCCTCCCCAAAAAAATCACCATCCAGCTCAAGCACGAGTTCTAGCTCATTTTGCTGCCATTTTTGATCTCCTTGCTCAAAGCTCCTTTCACAAAACTGCTTTGGGGGATTGTTCTTTGGTAAGTGACTCCTCCAATGATCCAATTAGTTTTTGTTTAGTGCTTTATGATTGCAATTTTTTTGCTGCCTAGGTGACCTTGTTCTTGAGCTTGCATGCTAAATTTATATGGTCCCGAGTAGTTCTAATGCATGATATAGTCTCTAGGCACTTCTAGGAGTAGTTGCTATCAATTTTGTTGAGTTTGGTTCACTTTTATTTTGAGATACTAAAATTTTCAGAAAATGATGAAGAGATTTTTGAGGGGCTCTTCAAGCCAAAGCTCGAAGGATAAACAAGACAAGGAGAATAAAAGGCCCAAGTATAATCTCCCTCGCATCGCGGAGGTTTGGCCGTGCGAATGGCCTTGTGACGAGTTCTTGAGAGGAGCCGGGATTCATGATGATTTTTATTCTTTGGCTGATAATGCGGGCCTCACAGACTTCCTCCATGACCATCTCGATCAGCACGTACCTCATCTTGCCGGCAGCTGTTTACGCATACCGGGGCCAGACATCAGCTCGAAAGCCTGAGCCGGAACCACCACATGACCCTTATCGACCTCCCTTTTATCAGTGGGATCCGGAGGAGACTGCCAGCCAGTGGCAGTCAGATGACACTCCTCAATACACCGAAGAGAGTAGTTATGATCCATGGGCATAAACCAACTTAGGCCAAAAGCCTAAGCTTGGGGGAGTACGTATTTCTCACTGACATTACATTCATGTTCACACACTCATTCTAGTTGTCGGTGCTCATACTTTTTCATTGTACTATCCAGGCTAGTTTATCTTCTTTTTCTGGCTTTCTTCTTGTGTGTTTGAATAACCTTAAGAAAAACCAAAAAAATTAGTTGTAGCTTTTAGCTAGTTTAATTTTCATGCCTGTAGTAGTAGTAATTAAAAGAAAACCCAAAAAGATTTCTCGTTCTTCTTTTGCTTGTTGGGAGCTTTCCCGTGTAAATAGTTTTATTTCTTTCCTTTTCTTTGGGGGTCAAGAGGAGAAGACCATGATGAAAATGTTGAGTGGCTCTTATATGCATTATTCTAAATTTAACCAAGAGCCCATATTACCTTGTCTTCTCCCTCGAATTGAATGCTTGCAGATTCCAGCTTGGTCCAATGCACGTGCATTATTATTATTATCCACACCGTTCGGTCGTGCAAGTGAAAGGCAATAATGACGATATATGATGGACTGATTGAGATGAGAGAAGCTGGTATGAACTCGACGTCTCTTGTTTTTGTAAATATGATTAGTTCATCATTCCTGATTCAGCCTATTATGAATAAACATGTTTGCAATGACAATTAGAGATTATAGTTACTTATCCATGCTTAATTAGCTAAGAGTTTATAATGGTTTACCTTGCGTGCCAACATGCTATTAAAATGGTTGTGATGTGGTATGATAGGGTGGTATCCTCCTTTGAATGATTCGAGTGACTTGACTTAGCACATGTTCACGCATGTAGTTCAAACAAAATCAACATAGCCTTCACGATATTTATGTTCATGGTGGATTATATCCTACTCATGCTTGCACTCAGTGTTGATTAATTTTAATGCATGTTCATGACTGTTGTTGCTCTCTAGTTGGATGCTTCCCAGTCGCTTGCTAGCCTTCACTAGTACTAAGCGGGAATACTGCTTGTGCATCCACTTCCATAAACCCCAAAGTTATTCCATATGAGTCCACCATACCTTCCTATATGCGGTATCTACCTGTCGTTCCAAGTAAATTTGTATGTGCCAAACTCCAAACCTTCAAACGAAATTCTGTTTTGTATGCTCGAACAACTCATGTATCAACTAGAGCTGTCTGTATCTTCCATGCTAGGCGGGTTATTCTCAAGAGGAGTGGACTCCGCTCCTCACTCACGAGAAAATGGCTGGTCACCGGGATGCCCAGTCCCATGCTCAAATCAAATCAAAATAATTGCAAACAAAACTCCCCCAGGATTGTTGTTAGTTGGAGGCACTCGTTGTTTTGGGCAAGCCATGGATTGATGATTGTTGGTGGTGGGGGAGTATAAACTTTACCATTCTGTTTGGGAACCGTCTATAATGTGTGTAGCATGGAGGATATCGAGGTCTCTTAGTTTTTATGTTGACATTGAAAGTATACCGCTCAAAATGTTATTTATCTCTATTTCAAAATCGAGCTCTGGCACCTCTACAAATCCCTGCTTCCCTCCGTGAAGGGCCTATCTATTTACTTTTATGTTGAGTCATCATCCTCTTATTAAAAGGCACCCGCTTGAGAGCACCGTTGTCATTTGCATAAATTACTGTTAACTTATATTGAGTATGACTATGACTGGATCTCTTTTACCATGAATTATAATGTCTAGTCAGTCCTTGATCTTCAAAGGTGCTCTGGATTTATGTTTTGTAGTCTCAGAAAGGGCTAGCGAGATACCATCTTGTTATATCATATTATGATTGTTTTCAGAAAGTATTGTCATCCGAGATTTATTGTTATTGCTCGCTAGTTGATTATGCCTTTGATATGAGTAAACATGAGACCTAAGTGTTATTGTGAGTGTGGTTAGTTCATAATCTTTGCTGAAAACTTGAATGCTGGCTTCACATATTTGCAACAACAAGAGCAAACAGAGTTTGTAAAAGTTTTTCTTTTTCACTTTCAGTTTGTCAACTGAATTGCTTGAGGACAAGGAAAGGTTTAAGCTTGGGGAGTTGATACATCTCCATCGTATCTACTTTTATAAACACTTTTGCCCTTGTTTTGGACTCTAACTTGCATGATTGGAATGGAACTAACCCGGACCGAGGCTGTTTTCAACAGAACTGCCATGGTGTTATTTTTGTGCAGAAATAAAAGTTCTCAGAATGACCTGAAAATCCACAGAGCAACTTTTTGGAATTAATAAAAAATACTGGCAAAAGAATCAGCACCAGGGGGCCTACACCCTGTCCACGAGGGTGGGGGGCGCCCCCCTAGGGCGCTCCCCCTGCCTCTTGGGCCCCCTGAAGCTCCACCGACCTCAACTCCAACTCCATATATTCACGTTCAGGGAGAATTTTTTTTGGAGAGAAGGATTCATCGCGTTTCACGATACGGAGCCGCCGCCAAGCCCTAATCTCTCTCGGGAGGGCTGATCTGGAGTCTGTTCGGGGCTCCGGAGAGGGGAATCCGTCACCGTTGTCATCATCAACCATCCTCCATCACCAATTTCATGATGCTCACCACCGTGCGTGAGTAATTCCATCGTAGGCTTGCTGGACGGTGATGGGTTGGATGAGATTTACCATGTAATCGAGTTAGTTTTGTTAGGGTTTGATCCCTAGTATCCACTATGTTCTGAGATTGATGTTGCTATGACTTTGCTATGCTTAATGCTTGTCACTAGGGCCCGTGTGCCATGATTTCAGATCTGAACGTATTATGTTTTCATGAACTATCTTGCAAGTCTACGGTCACCTATTATGTGTTATGATCCGTTAACCCCGAAGTGAAAATAATCGGGATACTTACCAGTGATGACCGTAGTTTGAGGAGTTCATGTATTCACTAAGTGTTAATGCTTTGGTCCGGTACTCTATTAAAAGGAGGCCTTAATATCCCTTTGTTTCCAATAGGACCCCGCTGCCAAGGGATGGTAGGACAAAATATATCATTCAAGTTCTTTTCCATAAGCACGTATGACTATATTCAGAATACATGCCTACATTACATTGATGAAGTGGAGCTAGTTCTGTGTCACCCTATGTTATAACTATTGCATCAGGAATCGCATCCGACATAATTATCCATCATTTATCCAATGCCTACGAGCTTTTCACATATTGCTCTTTGCTTTGCTACTATTACTTTTGCCACTATTACCGTTACTTCCATACTACTTCGCTACTAAATACTTTGCTGCAGGTACTAAGTTATCCACTGTGGTTGAATTGACAACTCAACTGCTAATACTTGAGAATATCCTTTGGCTCCCCTTGTGCCGAATCAATAAATTTGGGTTGAATACTCTACCCTCGAAAACTATTGCGATACCCTATACTTGTGGGTTATCAACATGCTAGTATTCTTCAGGTCATCATCATAAATTTGTAGCTTCTTGATCACATCAGGTGAAATCAAGTTGAGACCAGCCCCATTGTTAACCAACATTTTTGTCACTTTGAGGTTGCTGATTGTTGGTGAAACCAACAACGGCAAGCACCCTACCGCTGTTGTACGATCAGGGTGATCCTTAGCGTAAAAATGATGGGTGTGTTGGACAATCTCAATGGCTTCTGGGCCTGAACTGCTAGTTCTGGCGCATTGACTTCACATGACCACTACTTGAGTTGGCGGTGAGAAGAGTGCAAAGATGCACCTCCGTCAATTCACATTTCTTTTTGGCCTATTGTAACTCCTGTTCACTGGACTCGTCATCATCCTCTTCGTCGTCCTCATCATCCTGTTCTTTCTTGTCTCGGCCTCTAGCAGGTTTCTCATTGTGCTTGTTGGCCTTGCCGCAGTGACCTCCTCGGCCCCCATATTTCCTGCCGGACCCACTTGCACCATCAACCTTTTCCATATCTCTCTTTTCATATTCTGCTTTCTACTTCTCGACAAGCTGCTCGACTTGTCGGCACTCTTGGAGGTCATGGCTCCTGGTGCGGCGAATCTTGCAATACTGCTTGCTGGAGCCCCCGGTCTGATCAATAGCTGCCAAGGCTTGGCACAAGACGCACCCATCAACCAACTTGCCGGAGCTCTCAGCCTTAGCCTTCTTGGCAGGACCACTGTTGCCAGATCCCTCTACAGCGAGCACAGCTTTGCCTTTGCGCTTCCTATTGCGCTTGCGACTCTTCTTCTTCGGGGCAGTGGTAGCGTCGTCATTTTCCAAATCAACCTCTACGCCAGCATCCTCCTCGGGAAGTATCCTCCCCTCTTCCGCACATGGACATCTGTCCGCCAAAGCATAGAGCTGGGTGACATCTCTCACCCATGTCATGGCCATCTCTTCACACATCTTGTGGTTCTTCATGTTATGACGGAACACGGAAATGATTGCTGCTGGATGGATATCAGGAATATTGTGCTGCACATAGCTGAATCTCTGTATATACTTGTGGAGCGACTCATATTCTTTCTGTGGAATCAACTGCAGATTAGTTTCTTGACCTGGAACCTTGTGGCCTCCAATAAAGGCACCAACAAATTGTGATACAGATCTTCCCAACAGGAGATGGAGTCTTTCAGCAAGTTCATCAACCATGACCTGACATTGGGCTTGAGCACCAATGGGAAGTAGTGTTGGGGAATGTTGCATGGGAAACAAATTTTTTCCTATGCTCACCAAGATCAATCTAAGAGATCAACATCTATGAGAGGAGAGATTGCATCTACATAACCTTGTAATCACTAAGAGGAAGCGTTAAGAAACACTGTTGATGTAGAGAAACGTCTTCGTGATCCAATCACGATCCATCCACGAACTCTCGGCCCAAGTGCCGAACGGACGACACCTCCATGTTCAACACACATACGACCTGATGCCGTCTTCACCTCCTCGCTCCAGTGAGCGATGGTTAAGTAGTAGCTCGAGTTCTCTAGCAGCACAACGACATGATGGCGGTTGTGGTGGAGCAATCTCAGCAGGGCTTTGCCATGCCTCGCGGGGAAGGAGAGAAACTACGAGGGAGAGGAAGGGTAGCACCGTGGCACGAATGGGTGCTTCTACCCTCCCTCTACCCCTCTATATATAGGGGGAAGGAAGGAGGGGAGGCACCCTAGGGTTTCCCCTAGGATGGGGGTGGGCCCACAAAGGGGGGAGGCGGCACTAGGTGCCTTGCCTCCCAACCTTAGGGGGTCGGCTGCCCTAGGGGGCGCCCACCCACCTGGCCAAATGGGCCATGGTTTGGGGTGGCGCCCATCCTGATGTGGGTTGGTGCGCCCCACTTCCTTGGTCCATGAGCCCCCAACACTTGTCGCCCCCCCCGAAACCCTTTGCGGTTCTCCGTCGAAACCTGGTACCTCCCGGAACACCTCTGGAATCTGATTCCCATCGTCCTATATATCAATCTTCACCTTCGGGCCATTCCGGAGTTCCTCATCCGTGATCTCATCTGGGACTCCGAACAACCTTTGGTCACTAACACAATAACTCAGCTATACTTATATCGTTACCAAACGTTAAGTGTGTAGACCCTGCGGGTTCGAGAACTATCCAGACATGACCGAGACACCTCTACGGTCAAATAAACAATAGCGGGACCGGGATGTCCATATTGGTTCCTACATATCCTAAGAAGATCTTTATCGGTTGAACCTCGATGCCCAGTATTCAGCTAATCCCGTATGCAGTTCCTTTGTCCATCAGTATGTTACTTGCCGAGATTCGATCTTCAGTATCTCCATACCTAGTTCAATCTCCTTACCAGCAAGTCTCTATACTCGTTCTGTAATACAAGATCCCGTGGCTAACTCTTTAGTCACATTGCTTGCAAGCTCATTGTGATGCTACATTACCGGGTGGGCCCTGAGATACCTCTCCATCATACGGTGTGACAAATCCTAGTCTTGATCCATGCCAACTCAACAGACACGCTCTAAGATACCTGTAAAGCATCTTTATAGTCACCTAGTTACGTTGCGACATTTGATACACACAAGGTACTCCTACGGTGTCAGTGAGTTGCATGATCTCATGATCATAGGAATAGATACTTGACATGGAGAAAACGATAGCAATAAACTTGATATGATCATATGCTATGCTTATAGTTTGGGTCTTGCCCATCACACCATTCTCCTAATGATGCGATCCTGTTATCAAATGACAACTCATGTATATGGCTAGGAAACCAGAGTCATCTCTGATCAATGAGCTAGCCCGGTAGAGGCTCACTAGGGACATGTTGTTGTCTATGTATTGATGACCCATAAGTATAGGGGATCTATCGTAGTCCTTTCGATAAGTAAGAGTGTCGAACCCAATGAGGAGCAGAAGGAAATGATAAGCGGTTTTCAGCATGGTATTCTCTGCAAGTACTGAAATAAGTGGTAACAGATAGTTTTGTGATAAGCTAAATTGTAACGAGCAACAAGTAACAAAAGTAAATAAAGTGCAGCAAGGTGGCCCAATCCTTTTTGTAGCAAAGGACAAGCCTGGAAAAACTCTTATAATAGGAAAAGCGCTCCCGAGGACACATGGGAATATCGTCAAGCTAGTTTTCATCACACTCATATGATTCGCGTTTGGTACTTTGATAATTTGATATGTGGGTGGACCGGTGCTTGGGTGCTGTTCTTACTTGAACAAGCATCCCACTTATGATTAACCTCTATTGCAAGCATCTGCAACTACAACAAAAGTATTAAGGTAAACCTAACCATAGCATGAAACATATGGATCCAAATCAGCCCCTTACGAAGCAACACATAAACTAGGGTTTAAGCTTCTGTCACTCTAGCAACCCATCATCTACTTATTACTTCCCAATGCCTTCCTCTAGGCCCAAATAATGCTGAAGTATTATGTAGTCGACGTTCACATAACACCACCAGAGGTTAGACAACATACATCTTATCAAAATATCGAACGAATACCAAGTTCACATGACTACTAATAGCAAGACTTCTCCCTTGTCCTCGGGAGCAAATGTAACTACTCACAAAGCATATTCATGTTCATAATCAGAGGGGTAATAATGTGCATAAAGGATCTGAACATATGATCTTCCACCAAATAAACCAACTAGCATCAACTACAAGGAGTAATCAACACTACTAGCAACCTACTAGCACCAATCCCGGACTTGGAGACAAGAATTGGATACAAGAGATGAACTAGGGTTTGGAGATGAGATGGTGCTGGCGAAGATGTTGATGGAGATTGCCCTCTCCCGATGAGAGGAGCGTTGGTGATGACGATGGTGATGATTTCCCCCTCCCGGAGGGAAGTGTCCCCGGCAGAACAGCTCTGCTGGAGCCCTAGATTGGTTCCGCCAAGGTTCCACCTCGTGGCGGCGGAGTCTCATCCCGAAAGGTTGCCTTCTATTTTTTTCTCATCGAAAGACTTCATATAGGAGAAGATGGGCGTCGGAGAGCCACCAGGGGGCCCATGAGGTAGGGGGGCGCGCCCAGGGGGGCACCCCCACCCTCGTGAGCAGGGTGTGGGCCCCCTGGCCTTCATCTTTGGCGACGATTTTTCTTTATTTATTTTAAGGTATTCCGTGGAGTTTCAGGACTTTTGGAGTTGCGCAGAATAGGCCTTCAATATTTGCTCCTTCTCCAGCCCAGAATTCCAGCTGCCGGCATTCTCCCTCTTCATGTAAACCTTGTAAAATAAGAGAGAATAGCCATAAGTATTGTGACATAACGTGAAATAACAGCCCATAATGCAATAAATATTGATATAAAAGCATGATGCAAAATGGACGTATCATGTATCCACACAAGTATTTGAGTTTCGAGTCAATACAACTATAGCATGGATAATAAACTGTCGGTGTACACAAGTTTGGGCCCTTCTGTACCCCTTACTTGTGCACTGGCAGTTGTAGCCACACCCGTGGCAAGGCCTCACAAGGCAGTAGAAGGCAAGACACAAGACTACCAAGACAACATTCAATCCAGTAAACAGAAAGCAGAAGACAAGATAGACTTCCCCAGGCGAGATCCTTGCCAGGGCAGCTTGCATAGCACCGGCAAGGCCACCACCCTTGAAGCTGAGAGCTCTGACACCATCAACAACATCAAGGCCAAGACTCAGGGGCGCATGTGTAGTAGCATGCAGATCTTTGTGAAGAATGGTGGCATGCAGGTCTAGGTGTAGAACATGAGACGAAGAACCCCAACAAGGCCCTTTCTGGGGACGACTGCGAGACCCTGGGGACAATTGCGGAGCCACTCGACAAGGTTTCACCACCCCTCGGCCGTTCCAGCGCGGCGACCAGCCTGCCAACCAAGCAAGCACATGTGTGGTGGCATGCAGATCTTCATGAAGATCCTGCCATCGCGCCAGCGCAGCGGTTAGCTAGTCAGCTTGGCACTGCATGCCTTGTCAGCCTGGACGCATGTCAAGGAAGGGCGAGGCGGCGACGGAGGGGACATGTTCTATTACCGTCCCCGATAAAGTTGGAGGGCACGTAACCAGCGCAATGAATGCGTTTGTCCTACGATGTTAGTGATAAGCTTGTACACTATAGCTACTTTACACCTCCTGTGTGCCACTTTGGCGACCCCTTTGACATATAAAAGGAGGCCCGAGGTGTACTGGAGAAGGATTTATACTTTTGACCAGGCACGCATAGCAGCTAGCCAAGGTTCAAGAACACCAAATAGACAGTCAGGGCAGGACTAGGGTTTTACGCTCCTCAACGGTCCAAACCTGGGTAAAAATCCCTCGTGCTAATCACCAGACCTGCTCTTTGTGCAATCCTCTCCCTGCCAACCATAGAAGGGATCCTCGTGATACCATAGGTGGCGTTGCCCCGACATCTTTGGCGCGCCAGGCAGGGGAACAGGTTGTGCAAATCTGGTCTGGTAGTTAGTGTGTTAGTTTCTTCATCACCATGGCTCCAAAGAAGAAGATGATCACGGCGATCGGTTCGCTTGGAACCGGTCAGCCCATGCCGGCGCGAACGGGCGACGGGGCAGACGCTGGTGGCGGAGGAGATCAAGACCACCCACACTATTCTGGTACAAGCAACCAGGCGAGCGGCGGCGTCCGCAGCCACGATGAAGATCTGCACACCACCGCATCCAAGGACGGAGCCGTGCTGCCTACGGGCGGTGTGGGGACCTCCAAGGGTAGGAAGACGACCCCGCCGATGCATGCACCGCGGTCCTCCTAGCTCATGCGCGACAAGCAGCACCACGACGTTGGTGACCCCGGGTGTCATCGTGGCAAGAGCCGTCATCGTCATTTTCAAGATGCGCAGGGCCGGCATGCACGCCAAGATACTGGCGAAAAGGGCATGCGACTGTGAAACCGTGATGGAGTTCCTTCTAACATAGTTAGAAGTCCGAGCACTTCTCATTCCTTGAGCTTGTCGCTACCACCCACGCGAGCAGAAGCATTGGCACGAGCACAACTACTCCTCGACTTTCCTCCTGCTATGGAGAAGTAAGAAGAGTGGAGGGCAGCTATCCAAAGCCTTATTGGCCACGCCAACAGGGATCGCTACTAGGAGGCAAGTCCTTTGCTGCACCAGACCATTGAGCTTGCGCGTGTTGACTGTGGAAGGGTTGGAGGCGCCGCAACCATAGTGCCCTCCCCTCCACTGCGACAGTGGCGGTCACCAGCTCATCGGGTTGACGCCCATGACGACGTGTCCACGGCATCGTCCGATTGACGAGCACGTCGCGACCAAAGCCAAGTTCTTCGGGAATGGCTCAAGGTGGACGCTCGGACCACCATCGAGCGGCGATGAGAAGCGCGCCACCAATCTGATAGGCGTACGGGGCCCACTGCGTATAGAAACCTTATTGAGCACCAACAAATTATAATCTCAGTCATTGAAGCAATTGCAATTTATCATAACATCGGAAAGAGTCTATGTCAGAGCTTAAAAGCAAGTACACATACTCAACTATCACTTAGTCCTTCATAATTGCTAACACTCACGCAATACTTGTGGTTACGGAGTTTTAGTCGGACACAGAGAAAGATAGGGGCTTATAGTTTTGCCCCACAACCTTTTACCTCAAGGGTAATGTCAACAATAATAATTCAT
>NC_041387.1:363711507-363726812 GCF_002162155.2 Triticum dicoccoides | reverse complement strand
TTTCCAACATGCTGAGCTTGCCAATGGATAAAATGAAAAAGGAAAGGTGAAGATCACCGTGACTCTTGCATATGGTAGAGGATAATAATAAAAGATAGGCCCTTCACAGAGGGAAGCAGAGGTTGTCATGCGCGTTTAGGGTTGATGCACAAAATCTTAATGCAAAAGAACGTCACTTTATATTGCCCCTTGTATGTGAACCTTTATTATGCAGTCCGTCGCTTTTATTGCATCCACAACAAGTTCGTACAAAGTTTATTTTCTCCGCACTAATAAGTCATGCATATTTAGAGAGCAATTTTTATTGCTTGCACTGATGACAACTTACTTGAAGGATCTTACTCAATCCATAGGTAGATATGGTGGACTCTCATGGCAAAACTGGTTTAAGGGTATTTGGAAGCACAAGTAGTATTTCTACTTAGTGCTGAGAATTTGGCTAGCATGAGGGGGAAAGGCAAGCTCAACACGGTAGAGGATCCATGAAAACATACTTTATCTCAGATGTAAGAAAACATAACTCATTATGTTGTCTTCCTTGTCCAACATCAACTCTTTAGCATGTCATATTTTAATGAGTGCTCCCAATCATAAAAGATGTCAATGATAATATATCTATATGTGAAACCTCTCTTTCCTTATTACTTCCTATTAATTGCAATGATGACCACAGCTATAATTGCCAACTCCCAACAACTTTTAATCATCATACTCTTTCTATGTGAAGTCATTACTTTCACTAAGATCAATATGAACTCTTTGATTCTTTTTATTCTTTTTCTACTAATCACCCAAGATCATGGCAAAATAATCAAGCCCTTGACTCAACACTAATCTTTATTATATAGCTCACGGACTCGATTACAAAGAAGTATCATAAAGCA
This sequence comes from Triticum dicoccoides, assembly GCF_002162155.2. NCBI lineage: Eukaryota > Viridiplantae > Streptophyta > Magnoliopsida > Poales > Poaceae > Triticum > Triticum dicoccoides. The sequence goes on along the minus strand of NC_041387.1, from coordinate 363,725,928 downwards.
AAACTCAAAACTAGATCATGCCATGACTTTATTCTACTAAATCAAGATACTACTAATAGGATCGAACTAAGAAAAACGGTAAAGATAGGAGTTGTGATGGTGATACGATACCAGGGCACCTCCCCCAAGCTTGGCAGTTGCCAAGGGGAGTGCCCATACCCATGTGATTATTTCCTCGGAGGTGATGGAGGTGTTGCATTTTTCTTCTCCAGCTTGCGTCTGAGGCTAAAATTTTCCTCCCTTAGATCCTCATTCTCGAGCTCAAGTTTCATTATCTTTTTGCATAGTGCTGCCTTGCTGTCCTTCGAAAAACAAGGTGGGATAGATTGGACCTTAGGGAGGCTGGACTTCTTGAACTCCACATGCATATCACCAGGTTGAGGTAGGGGATAGTCCTCTTCGTCGGAACTCGTTTCCTCCTTCCTCTTTGGATCATAGTCTTCTTCTTCCTCCATGGTCCAGCCATAATGCTCCGCCTCCCCATATACTTTTGGATTTGCAATATAATCAGCCATGTAGCTCTCTCCCTCCGAATCTTGGGAAGACATCTTGCTCTAATCTGCAGCAGAAATAGCTCAAAACGAAAACAAAGGAGATTTGCTGATATGAGAGTCAAAACCTTCAGGAGTATATATAATGAATTTTTACCGACCAAAATACGTATCGTGCAAGGAAACGGAGTCCGGAGGGCACACGAGGTGCTCACGAGGTAGGGGGGCGCGCCCAGGGGGTAGGGCGCGCCCTCCACCCTCGTGGAGGCCTCGTGTCCTCCTCGGACTTCTACTTATTTTTCTATTTTTCTAAATATTCCAAAACGGAGAAATATTGCCTTAAAAATTGTTTTGGAGTCGGTTTACTTATCGTACCACATATCTATTCCTTTCCGGAGTCTGGGACGTTCTGGAAAGTGTCCCTTATGTACTCCTCCGGGGTTACGGTTTCAATAATATAGTTTCAACATTTATAGGATTACCTGAGATATAGTGTTTGATCCTTTGACCGTTTACCACCTTCGGATTTGTGCCTGCGAAGTTGTTGATTTTTATGGCACCGGAACGATAGACCTCCTCGATAACGTAAGGACCTTCCCATTTGGAGAGAAGTTTTCCTGCAAAAAATCTTAAACGAGAGTTGTATAGCAATACATAATCACCTACATTAAACTCACGCTTTTGTATCCTTTTGTCATGCCATCTTTTAACCTTTTCTTTAAACAACTTGGCATTTTCATAAGCTTGGGTTCTCCATTCATCAAGTGAGCTAATATCAAATAACCTCTTCTCACCGGCAAGTTTGAAATCATAGTTGAGCTCTTTAATAGCCCAATATGCCTTATGTTCTAGTTTGAGAGGTAAGTGACATGATTTTCCATAAACCATTTTATACGGAGACATACCCATAGGATTTTTGTATGCAGTTCTATAGGCCTACAACGCGTCATTCAGTTTCTTGGACCAATTCTTTCTAGACCTATTGACAGTCTTTTGCAAAATTAATTTGAGCTCTCTATTGCTCAATTCTACCTGACCACTAGACTGCGGGTGATATGGAGATGCAATTCTATGATTAACGTCATATTTAGCAAGCATCTTACGGAAAGCACCATGAATAAAGTGTGAACCACCATCAGTCATTAAGTATCTAGGGACTCCAAACCTCAGAAAAATAACTTCCTTAAGCATTTTAATAGAAGTGTTATGATCAGCACTACTAGTAGGAATATCCTCTACCCACTTAGTAATGTAATCAACAACAACTAAAATATGTGTATATCCATTAGAGGCAGGAAAAAGTCCCATATAATCAAAGCCCCACACATCAAATGGTTCAATAACAAGTGAATAATTCATAGGCATTTCTTGACATCTACTAATATTACCAATTCTTTGACATTCATCGCAAGATAAAACAAACTTATGGGCATCCTTGAAGAGAGTAGGCCAATAAAAATCGGATTGCAATACCTTATGTGCAGTTCTATCTCCAGCGTGGTGTCCTCCATAAGCTTCAGAGTGACACTTGCGTAGGATCAGTTCATGTTCATGCTTAGGTACACAACGTCTAATAACACCATCTACTCCTTCCTTATAAAGATGTGGGTCATCCCAAAAGTAATGTCGCAAGTCATAGAAAAACTTTTTCTTTTCTTGGTATGTGAAACTAGGTGGTATAAAGTTAGCAACAATATAATTAGCATAATAAACATACCATGGAGTGCTACGAGAAGTGCTTATGACATTTAGTTGTTCATCAGGAAAGCTATCATCAATAGGTAGTGGGTCATCAAGAACATTCTCTAACCTGATAAGTTGTCTGCAACGGGGTTCTCAGCTCCTTTTCTATCAACAATATGCAAATCAAATTCTTGCAGCAAGAGAACCCATCTAATGAGTCTAGGTTTTGCATCTTTCTTTTCCATAAGATATTTAATAGCAGCATGATCAGTGTGAATAGTAACTTTAGAATCAACAATATAGGGTCTGAATTTATCACAAGCAAATACAACTGCTAAAAGTTCCTTTTCGGTAGTAGCATAATTTCTTTGAGCATTGTCTAGAGTCTTACTAGCATAATGGATAACGTTTAATTTCTTATCAACTCTTTGCCCTAGAACAGCACCTACAGCATAATCACTAGCATCACACATAATTTCAAAGGGTAAATTCCAAGCAGGTGGCTGAACAACAGGTGCAGAGACTAATGCTTTCTTAAGTATTTCAAATGCTTCTACACAATCATCATCAAAGACAAATGGTACATCTTTTTGTAATAAATTAGTCAGAGGACGAGAGATTTTTGAGAAGTCCTTAATGAACCTCCTATAAAATCTGGCGTGACCAAGGAAACTTCTTATACCTTTGATGTCCTTGGGACATGGCATCTTTTCAATAGCATCAACCTTGGCTTTATCGACTTCAATACCTCTTTCAGAAACTTTGTGCCCCAAGACAATACATTCATTAACCATAAAGTGGCACTTTTCCCAATTCAAGACAAGATTAGTTTCTTCACATCTCTGCAAAACTCGAGCAAGATTGCTCAAGCAATCATCAAAAGAGGAACCATAGATGGAAAAGTCATCCATAAAAACCTCACAAATTTTCTCGCAAAAGTCAGAGAATATAGCCATCATGCATCTTTGAAAGGTAGCAGGTGCATTACATAAACCGAAAGGTATACGTCTATAAGCAAAAGTACCAAAATGGCATGTAAAAGTAGTCTTTGATTGATCTTTAGCCGACACAGGTATTTGAGAAAAACCAGAATAACCATCTGGAAAGCAATAATGTGTATGTTTGCATAATCTTTCTAGCATTTGATCAATAAAAGGTAAGGGGTAATGATCTTTCTTAGTAGCCTTATTTAATTTGTGGAAATCAATTACCATCCTATAACCTGTGATAATTCTTTGCGGAATCAATTCATCTTTGTCATTTGGGACAACAGTAATACCTCCCTTCTTAGGGACACAATGGACAGGACTTACCCACTGACTATCAGCAACATGATAAATTATACCTGCCTTCAGAAGCTTGAGTATTTCCTTTCTTACCACTTCTTTCATTTTAGGATTGAAACGTCATTGAGGATCACAAACTGGTTAAGCATCAGCTTCCAAATTTATTTTATGTTGACATAGAGTGGGACTGATGCCCTTAAGATCATCTAGAGTATATCCAATAGCGGCATGGTGCTTCTTCAGAGTTTCAATAATCTTTCTTCTTCATGCTCTGAAAGGTTAGCGCTAATAATAACAGGATATATTTTCTTTTCATCAAGATAAGCATATTTAAGATTATCAGGCAATGGTTTAAGCTCAAACACGGGATCACCCTTGGGTGGAGGGGGATCCCCTAGGATTTCAATAGGCAAATTGTGTTGCAGAATAGGTTCCCGTTTAAAGAATACTTCATCTATTTCCCTTCTTTCATTCATGAACATATCATTTTCATGGTCTAGAAAATAGTGTTCTAAAGGATCACTAGGAGGTATGGCAATAGAAGAAAGACCAATAATTTCATCCTTACTAGGCAATTCTTCCTCACGATGTTGTTTACTAAATTTAGAGAAATTAAACTCATGAACCATATCATCCAAGCCAATAGTAACAACATTCCTTTTGCAGTCTATCTTAGCATTAACAGTATTCAAGAAGGGTCTACCAAATATAATAGGACAAAAGCTATCTTGTGGAGAACCAAGAACAAGAAAATCAGTGGGATATTTGGTTTTTCCACACAAGACTTCAACATCTCTAACAATTCCTATCGGAGATATAGTATCTCTATTGGCAAGTTTAATTGTAACATCAATTTCCTCTAACTCAGCAGGTGCAATCTCATGCATAATTTCTTTGTATAAGTCAATGGATATAATACTAGCACTAGCACCCATATCACATAAGCCATGATAACAATGATCTCCTATTTTAACAAAAATAACATGCACACCTACCACATGTCTATGTTTATCTCTATCACAGGGTTTAGCAATTCTAGCAGTTTCACCAGAGAATTGAATAACATGCGCATCAATATTATCAGACAAGAGATCTTTAACAATAGCAATATTGGGTTCTACTTTGACTTGCTCAGGTGGTGTATAAGTCCTAATATTGCTTTTACGGACAACAGTTGATGCTTTAGCATGATCCTTCATTCTAACAGGGAAAGGTGGTTTCTCAACATAAGAAGTAGGAACAATAGGATCATTATAAGTGACAATCTTTTCTTCAACTTTAATAGGTGCAACTACTTTTACTTCTATGGGAGGATGATATTTAAACCACTTCTCCTTGGGGAGATCAACATAAGTAGCAAAAGATTCACAGAAAGAAGCTACTATCTCAGAGTCAAGTCCATTTTTAGTGCTAAACTTACGGAAAATATCGGTATCCATAAAAGATTTAACACAATCAAACTTAAGTGTCATACCTGACTCCTTACCTTCGTCGAGGTCCCAATCTTCAGAGTTGTGTTTAATTCTATCCAATAAATTCCATCTAAATTCAATAGGCTTCATCATAAAAGAGCCAGCACAAGAAGTATCGAGCATGGTGCGATTGTTATAAAAAAGCCGAGCATAAAAACTTTGCATAATTACTTCTCTTGCGAGTTCATGATTGGGGTATGAATATAACATTGATTTAAGCCTCCCCCAAGCTTGAGCGATGCTTTCTCCTACGTGAGGCCAAAAATTATATATATAATTGCGATCACGATGAACAAGATGCATAGGGTAATACTTTTGATGAAATTCCAATTTCAATCTTTTATAGTTCCATGATCTCATATCATCACATAGCCTATACCATGTCAATGCGTCTCCCTCCAAAGATAAAGGGAAAACCTTCTTCTTAACAACATCATCGGGTATACCTGCAAGCTTAAATAGTCCACAAATATCATCCACATAGCGTAGATGTTCGTCAGGATGCTTTGTTCCATCTCCTGTAAAAGTGTTAGCTAGCAGTTTTTCCATCATACCCAAAGGAATCTGAAAAGGAGTTTCATTTTCAGTAGGTTCAGTAGGTTGAGGAGAAACTCTTTGCTCTACTGGACGGGGTGAAGATACCCCGAACAAGCCCCTCAGACAATTACTTTCCATAGTAACAAGTGACAGAAAATTTCAGCACACTAAATAAATTTTTCCTTACCAAATTCCACCTACCAAAGGCGCTTCACTCCCCGGCAACGGCGCCAGAAAAGAGTCTTGATGACCCACAAGTATAGGGGATATATCGTAGTCCTTTCGATAAGTAAGAGTGTCGAACCCAACGAGGAGCAAAAGGAAATGATAAGCGGTTTTCAACAAGGTATTCTCTGCAAGTACTGAAATAAGTGGTAACAGATAGTTTTGTGATAAGCTAAATTGTAACGAGCAACAAGTAACAAAAGTAAATAAAGTGCAGCAAGGTGGCCCAATCCTTTTTGTAGCAAAGGACAAGCCTGGACAAACTCTTATAATAGGAAAAGCTCCCCCGAGGACGCATGGGAATATCGTCAAGCTAGTTTTCATCACGCTCATATGATTCGCGTTCGGTACTTTGATAATTTGATATGTGGGTGGACCGGTGCTTGGGTGCTGTTCTTACTTGAACAAGCATCCCACTTATGATTAACCTCTATTGCAAGCATCCGCAACTACAACAAAAGTATTAAGGTAAACCTAACCATATCATGAAACATATGGATCCAAATCAGCCCCTTACGAAGCAATGCATAAACTAGGGTTTAAGCTTATGTCACTCTAGCAACCCATCATCTACTTATTACTTCCCAATGCCTTCCTCTAGGCCCAAATAATGGTGAAGTGTTATGTAGTCGATGTTCACATAACACCACTAGAGGTTAGACAACATACATCTTATCAAAATATTGAACGAATACCAAATTCACATGACTACTAATAGCAAGACTTCTCCCTTGTCCTCAGGAACAAACGTAACTACTCACAAAGCATATTCATGTTCATAATCAGAGGGGTAATAATGTGCATAAAGGATCTGAACATAATATCTTCCACCAAATAAACTAACTAGCATCAACTACAAGGAGTAATCAACACTACTAGCAACCTACTAGCACCAATCCCGGACTTGGAGACAAGAATTGGATACAAGAGATGAACTAGGGTTTGGAGATGAGATGATGCTGGTGAAGATGTTGATGGAGATTGCCCTCTCCCGATGAGAGGAGCGTTGGTGATGACGATGGTGATGATTTCCCCCTCCCGGAGGGAAGTGTCCCCGGCAGAACAGCTCTGCCGGAGCCCTAGATTGGTTCCGCCAAGGTTCCGCCTTGTGGCGGCGGAGTCTCATCCCGAAAGGTTGCCTTCTATTTTTTTCTCATCGAAAGACTTCATATAGGAGAGGATGGGCGTCGGAGAGCCACCAGGGGGCCCACGAGGTAGGGGGACGCGCCCAGGGGGGCACCCCCACCCTCGTGAGCAGGGTGTGGGCCCCCTGGCCTTCATCTTTGGCAACGATTTTTCTTTATTTATTTTAAGGTATTCCGTGGAGTTTCAGGACTTTTGGAGTTGCGCAGAATATGCCTTCAATATTTGCTCCTTTTCCAGCCTAGAATTCCAGCTGCCGGCATTCTCCCTCTTCACGTAAACCTTGTAAACTAAGAGAGAATAGCCATAAGTATTGTGACATAACGTGAAATAACAGCCCATAATGCAATAAATATTGATATAAAAGCATGATGCAAAATGGACGTATCATGTATCCACACAAGTATTTGAGTTTCCAGTCAATACAATTATAGCATGGATAATAAACTGTCGATGTACACAAGTTTGGGCCCTTCTGTACCCCTTACTTGTGCACGGGCAGTTGTAGCCACACCCGTGGCAAGGCTTCACGAGGCAGTAGAAGGCAAGACACAAGACTACCAGGACAACATTCAAGCCAGTAAACAGAAAGCAGAAGACAAGATAGACTTCCGCCAATGAGATCCTTGCCAGGGCAGCTTGCGTAGCACCGACAAGGCCACCACCCTTGAAGCTGAGAGCTCTTACACCATCAACAACATCAAGGCCAAGACTCGGGGGCGCATGTGTAGTAGCATGCAGGTCTTTGTGAAGACTGGTGGCATGCAGGTCTAGGTGGAGACCATAAGACGAAGAACCCCAGCAAGGCCCTTGCTAGGGACGACTGCGAGACCCTGGGGACAATTGCGGAGCCACTCGACAAGGTTTCACCATCCCTCATCCGTTCTAGCGCGGCGACCAGCCTGCCAACCAAGCAAGCACATGCGTGGTGGCATGCAGATCTTCGTGAAGATCCTGCCATCGCGCCAGTGCAACGGTTAGCTACTCGGCTTGGCACTGCATGCCTTGTCAGCCTGGACGCATGTCAAGGAAGGGTGAGGCGGCGACGGAGGGGATAGGTTCTATTACTGTCCTCGATAAAGTTGGAGGGTACGTAACCAGCGCAATGAATGCGTATGTCCTACGATGTTAGTGATAATCTTGTACATTATAGCTACTTTACACCTCCTGTGTGCCACTTTGGCGACCCCTTTGACATATAAAAGGAGGCCCGAGGTGTACTGGAGAAGGATTTAGACTTTTTGACCAGGCACGCATAGCAGCTAGCCAAGATTCAAGAACACCGAATTGACAGTCAGAGCAGGACTAGGGTTTTACGGTCCTCAACGGCCCGAACCTGGGTAAAAATCCCTCGGGCTAATCACCAGACCTGCTCTTTGTGCAACCCTCTCCCCGCCAACCATAGAAGGGATCCTCGTGATCCCATAGGTGGCGTTGCCCCGACATCTTTGGCGCGCCAGGCAGGGGAACAGGTTGTGCAAATCTGGTCTGGTAGTTAGTGTGTTAGTTTCATGGCTCCGAAGAAGAAGACGATCATGGCGATCGGTTCGTTTGGAGCCGGTCTGCCCATGCCGGCGCGAATGGGCGACGGGGCAGACGCTAGTGGTGGAGGAGATCAAGACCACCCACACCATTCTGGTACAAGCAACCAGGCGAGCGGCGGCGTCCACAGCCACGACGAAGATCTGCACACCGCCGCATCCAAGGACGGAGCCGTGCTGCATACGGGCGGTGTGGGGAGCTCCAAGGGTAGGAAGAGGACCCCTCCGACCCATGCACCGCGGTCCTCCTAGCTCATGCGCGACAAGCAGCGCCACGATGTTGGTGACCAGGGTGTCGTCGTGGCAAGAGCCCTCAGCGTCATTCTCAAGATGCGTAGGGCCGGCATGCACGCCAAGATACTGGCGAAAAGGGCATGCGACTGTGAAACCGTGATGGAGCTCCTTCTAACGTAGTTAGAAGTCCGAGCAGTTCTCATTCCTTGAGATTGTCGCTGCCACCCACACGAGCAGAAGCATTGGCACGAGCACAACTACTCCTCGACTTTCCTCATGCCATGGAGAAGTAAGAAGATTGGAGGGCTGCTACCCAAAGCCTTATTGGCCACGCCAACAGGGATGGCTACTAGGAGGCAAGTCCTTTGCTGCACCGGACCATTGAGCTTGCACGTGTTGACAGTGGAAGGGTTGGAGGTGCCGCAACCATAGTGCCCTCCCCTCCATTGCGACAGTGGCGGTCGCCAGCTCATCGGGTCGACGCCCGTGACGACGTGTCCACGGCATCATCTGATTGACGAGCACGTCACGACCAAAGCCAAGTATTCGGGAACGGCTCAAGGAGGACACTCGGACCACCATCGAGCAGCGATGGGAAGCGCGCCACCAATCTGATAGGCGTACGGGGCCCACTGCGTATAGGCCTGCGCTGGAGGATTTTGGCGACTTGCCTTATGCAAGGACCTGCCTGGCATTTACCCATGAGCTACAACAATTCCAATGGCCCACTACCCGCACGTTCAAATCAAAGGTCCCAGAGAAGTACGATGGCAAGACTCATCCGTCTGAGTTCCTGAGTGTTTGCACCATTGTGATGCAAGCTGCCGGAGCTCGGGACGTCAAGGTACTCGCCAACTACTTCCCGTTGGTGCTCAAGCCCAACGTCAGGTCATGGTTGATGCATCTGCCGATAGATTCCATCTCCCTTGGTCGGATATATGCCACGAGTTTGTTGGCGCCTTTACTGGCGGCCACATAGCTCCTTGCTAGGCAAGTGATTTGCATGTGATCCCCCAGAGGGACGGTGAATGCTTGCATAAATACATAAAAATGTTCAGCCGTGTGCAGTACAACATCCCAGATGTTCATCCCGCCACTGTCATCAGCGCGTTCCATCAGAACATGCGCAATCATAAGATGCGTGAAGAGCTGACGATGGACAAGGTTACGGATGTCGCCAAGCTTTATGTTCTGGCTGACAGGTGTGCTTGTGCTGAAGAAGGAAGAAAGTACCCTGTTGAACATGCTGGCATGGAAAGCGACTCTGGGGATGAAGACGTCGTCGCCCTGGCAAAGAAGGGCCGATGACGCAACAGGAAGCGCAAGGGCAAGACCGTTCTTGCCTTCGAGGAATCTGGCAACCCCGGCACCACCAAGCAGGCTAAGGTCGATGACCCCGGCAAGGAGATTGCCCGGTGCAACGCCTGCCGGGCCTTGGTGGCTACCGACAAGCCAGAGGGCTCCGGCAAGCAATACTGCAAGATTCAACGCACCAAAGGCCATGACCTCCAAAACTGCCATCAAGTTAAGCAGCTGATGGAGAAGCAGAGGGCTGAGGATGAAAGACGGGACAAAGAGAATGGCCAAGATGGTGCTGAGGGATCAGTTGCCGAGGAGGTTGCCATGGCAAAGACAAGTAACAAGAGAAGCCTGCTCAAGGCTGTGATAAGAAAGAGGGAGATGATGATCATGACGATGACGACGAGTCCAGCGAGCATGCGTTTCAGAAAGCTACAGAGGTTATGTGTGTTGATGGAGGCGCATCGTTGCATTCTTCCCAGCGTCAACTTAAATAGTGGGCGCGCGAGATCAATGCGACGGAGCCGATGATTGACACCCAGAAGCCACTGAAACCGTCCAACACGCCTATCATGTGGTACGTATTGTTTTGTACGAATGCCATGTTCATCACCCCATATGGTACGTACTGTTTTGTACGAATGCATTTCGGGTTGAAAAGTGCTGGTTCGACGTTTGCTCGAGCGGTCCAAATTGGTTTTGAGCCCCAACTACATAGAAATATGGAAGCTTGTATGGATGATATAGTGGTCAAAACCAAGGACAAGGCCACGCTCGTGCAAGATCTGGAGGAAACTTTTGCAAATTTGCACAAGATCAACATCAAGCTCAACCATGAGAAGTGTGTGTTCGGTGTCCCGTCCAGCAAACTTCTTGTGTTCTTTGTATCTCAACGCGGAATTGAAGCAACTCCCGACAAGATCAAGGTGATTGAACAGATTGAGGCGCCAAGGCGAGTCAAGGATGTACATAGGCTTGCTGGCTATGTTGCTGCTCTGAGTAGGTTCATCTCCAAAATTGCTGAGCGCGCGCTGCCCTTTTTCAAAATTTTGAAAAAGGCGAGTGCAATGAAATGTACTCCAGAAGCGGAGGCAGCGCTGCAAGATTTGAAGAGGTACCTCTCCTCTACGCCAATACTAGTCGCGCCTAAACCGCAAGAGCCGTTGCTGCTATATCTAGCGGTGACAAATCAGGTGGTTAGTGCCGCACTAGTGGCGCAGAGAGAAGTTTAGGAAGAAGCTACGGTAGCAGTGAGGTCATCAGATGATGGGCCAGGGCCTTCTTTGGTAGGGCCTAATGCCAGCAAGGCAGGACCCCCGGCAGAGCCTGATCCTGGTGAGACAGGATCTGCGCAAGCAAGCGAAGTGAAACAGAAAAAGAAGATGATGCAGCATCCAGTCTACTTTGTCAGCTCCCTCTTGCAGGGGGCTAGATCAAGATATTCTAGTGTGCAGAAGCTTCTTTTTGGCCTTCTTATGGCCTCAAGAAAGCCGCCTCATTATTTCCAAAAACATGAGATCACCGTCGTCACTGGCTTCCCGTTGCAATGGATCTTGCACAACCCAGATGCAACCTCGGGGATTGTGGAGTGGGCGTTGGAACTGTCAAGCTTTGGTCTCAGGTTTGAAGGAACTTCGACAATTCAGCGCAGAGCCTTGGCAGAGTTCATAGCAGAATGGACCTCAACGCCCGATGAAGAAATTCAAGAGACCACCCTTCCTGGCAAGGAGACGAGCCGTGATTGGATTATGTACTTTGCTGGGGCTTTCTCGCTGCAAGGTGCTGGTGCCGGTGTGCTACTCATCGCGCCCACTGGAGAGTGCCTCAAGTATGTAATCCAGATGCATTTTCCCTGGGAGAAATCAACAAACAACACTACAGAGTATGAGGGACTGCTTGCCAGTCTCAGGATCGTGGCAGACCTCGAAATCAGGAAGCTCCTCATCAGAGGTGACTCAAAGATTTACGTCAAGCAAGTTAACAAAGATTATCATAGCCCGTTGATGGAAGCCTATGTAGATGAAGTGAGGAAATTGGAGGAGCGTTTTGAAGGTCTCCAAGCAGAGCATGTTCCTCGAGAAGAGAACATCATTGCTGACGGCTTGTCAAAACGCGCTGCCCTCAAGTTGCTTGTGGAACTAGGAACCTTTGTGCTCCAATTGACTCAGCCATCCGTTGAACCATCGGCACGACAGAATATGCGAAGGAAGGTGGGCCACGGCAAGTACTTTCCCGCTGAGCTCCCAGGAGCCGCCAGCAAGGAAGTTGTCGTGAATCCCAAGCTTGCCGGGGAGCAGCAGACACCGGCAGGGCCTCAAGCCCTTGTTGTAGAGACAGCTGCCCCCACGGCAGAAGACGTGCCTTTAGTCCTTGTCGTCGAGCCTCAGACTCCGGCATGGGCACAACACACCGTTTGGTTCCTCCAAATAGGGGAACTCCCTGAGGAACAGGAAGAGGCATAGAAAGTAGCCCGTCGTTCAAGCATGTACAAGTTTGTGGATGATGTCCTGTACAGGAGGAGACCGAACGGCGTGAAATTGAACTGCATTCCTCAGCAGGACGGACTAGAGCTATTGGCAGAGATACATGGAGGCATATGTGGCTCCCACATAGGGTCAAGAGCCCTTGCCGGCAAAGCATTCTGGCAAGGTTTCTTTTGGCCCACCGCTCTCCAGGATGCAACTGCACTGGTAACCAAGTATGAAGCGTGCTAGTTCCATTCAAAGAAGCTTCATCAACCAGCTCAAGCTCTTAAGACGATCCCTCTTTCCTGGCTATTTTTGGTCTGGGGGCTCGACATACTGGGCCCTTCCCCCATGTTGTCGAGGGCTTTGAGTACTTGTACTTCACAATCGACAAGTTCACAAAGTGGCCAAAAGTGGAGCCATTGAGAAAGGTGACAACACAATCAGCCGTCAAGTTCTTCAAAGGACTATTTTTTCATTTTGGTGTGCCAAACAGAGTCATCATCGACAATGGCACACAGTTCACGAGCCGCACCTTCATACAGTATATCCAAGACCTTGGCAGCAAAGTTTGTTTTGCTTATTTTTCTCATCCAAGAAGCAACATCCAGGCAGAAAGGGCAAATGTTGAAGTGTTGTGGGGCCTCAAAACGAGGACTTTCGACAAACTACACAAGTGCAAAAGACGCTAGATTGATGAGTTGCCAACAATTCTTTGGTCAATCAGAAATCGAGCCACTAGCCAGACACCCTTCTCCCTGGTATACGGGGCAGAAGCAGTTCTCCCCTTAGAACTCATATACGGGTCATGTCGAGCACTCGCTTATGATGAGCTTGAGCAAGAGCAGTTGCACCAAGATGACGCTACGCTCCTTGAGGAAGATCGTCTTTGGGCCGCTATACCAGCCGCACGCTATCAACAAGCCTTCCGCCGCTACCATAGCCACAAGATTCATGCCCGAAGCCTTGAGGAAGGCGACCTTATTCTTCGGCGTGTTCAATCCGCCAAGAATTCCAACAAGTTGATGCCAAAGTGGGAGGGCCCTTATCGGGTAATACGAGTCACCAAGCCCGACACAGTCCGCCTGGAGACCAAAGGTGGTATTCCGGTGAGCAACTCCTGGAATATCGAACATCTTCGCAAGTTTTACCAATGAGGTGCGGTTGCGGGACCCCCGACAACCCCCTTTTGTACTAGCCTTGCCGGCAAGGCATGTAACACTATGTACAGAGCCAGGCACAGACCCTGTGCATAGTCAAATAACTTTCAATATGTACAGTTCCTGTTGATTTCCATGTTTATGTATATACGTATATGCATGCTTGTCCAAGATATTGTACTACCCTTGCTTCCAGCAGATACTGATGAACCGCCAAGGTTCCATGCTCCTATCTTCTCTTCTTTCCATCCACAGTAAAGATGCTCAGTTCCGCTGCTCCTGTCATGGACTTGGCCTCAACAAGAGGTTGAGAAGACTGCCCGGCACTACGATCCCCGGCAAACCAAACAGATAAAGCTTACCTCTTGTCCATTCATGTTCATAATCTATAATTGTGCCTTAGAAAACCTCGCCACTCCTTTTATACTTAGGTGCTCCCATCCCTGACCCAAACGCTGCTTCGGTCAGAATGGTCATAGTAGCCTTCGATAAAAAAGAGATTGGCAGGGGGCTGGACCCTTTGTCTGTAACCCGGTAGATGTGATTCTCCGATAGGCAAAAAGGGTGATGGCAAGGTAGCTTGCCGAGAAAACTCGTTTATTTACATTAAAGAGGCGTTTCGCCTCTGCATGGACATATACATGCATGGGTTCCCGGCAAGGCTCATCTATTTCATTAACATGCTGATGCAAGTGCAAATGTTACAGAACACGAGCATGGACTCGAGATATTAAATTATTTAGAATTAAGATTTGGCAAGTGCCTGCAAGTTTAAAATTGAAAAAAGATAAGTGCCCTGTAGATAGAGAACATGGCGGAGGCGACCCGCCGGCCACCGACACCAGGGCCCGCAGGGCACGGCTCTGGCAAGAAATGTTGCCGGGG
>NC_041387.1:363706239-363711278 GCF_002162155.2 Triticum dicoccoides | reverse complement strand
GGTGCAGATGATGGTGCCGCCACTGATGGTCAGCCGGAGTCGGAGTCATCGTCCTCCCACCCGCTACCGTCATCATCGCTAGCGCGGCCCTCCTCGTCGCTGTCGCTCGAGGAGGAGCTTTCATCATTGCTGGAGCTCTGCACGTAGCACCCTAAGCGGATTCCCGAGCGCCCAAAGACCTTGACGGAAAGCATGTCGTTCTCCATTAATTTGAACTAGAGAACGTGCCCCTCCGACAAGCTATGGGCGCGGGCAAAGGTTTTCCACCCATGGCGGAAGTACATGACGTGAGGAGCGGGGAAGTCGACGTCGACCCACATGTTGCCATTCCCATAGCCCCTCATATGCAGCCTCAAGGTGTGCGGCGGGGCAAGCTCCATTACCCAAGCAAACAAAGTAGGGAGGAGGAGATGAACGTACACGGGCTTGTACAGTCTGATGAAGAACTCACGGGGTTTGTCTCCGACATGGCCCTCCATTGGGAGAGGGGCCGGCGGCAGAGACGCAGCTGGTGCACCGCCCCGTCCTCCTCTTCCCCGAGCGCTGTGGTGACCTCAGCCTTGCCCCCTCCCTCTTCCTCTCACAACGGGCTCCACCACCGTGAACTCCGGAGGAGGAGGCACACGGTGTCGAGCCGAAGCGCTCATTGTCGCCATCGGAGCGCCAACGCGCCCTCTCACCATGGCGAGCAGAGGAAGGTTACCAAGCAGGAAGGGGAAGAAGGAGGTGAGTGTGGAAAGACACCGTCCCTCCCCTTTCTGTAGAAGGATAGGGACGGAGCCTAGCCTCTCACCCCAAGGGCGGCCGCCCCGCTCGACCAATACGGCCTCCAGAGGCGCGGGGAATCAGGACTGACCCGCTGCTCCAATCAGCAACGCCAGATTTCCCACCATGGCGTTAATGCCCGTGCCCTCTGCATCCACCGTCTACCCTTCCTAAGGCATGAAGGACACATGGCGGCCAAGCCAGAAGCATAAAGGCAAGTGGGACGACCGTTTTCCATCCCCTGATCGTGGGTTGCAGGCGCCATGCAAGCCACGACCCAAGTTTACTTCGTAAATGAGCAGCACCCTTGCAGATTCCTCTTTTTATGGGGAAGGCACGAGCTGCCTCTTTGCTGTTCGATGTGAGGCGTCGCAGGCGTGCTGCGACCGTTCCACGCATGACCCCCACATCATGCACTCAATGCGGACCTTGTGGAAGCGCAACTGATGAGAAGATTATAGTAGTTAATCCCTGCCACGCGTGCCCTCGCACTGTTTTGGGCCTCGCCCAACGACGCTTCACGCTTATGTGTGGCCCAGGCCCGGGGGCTTCTATCGGTGTACATAAGTTTGGGCCCTTCTGTACCCCTTACTTGTGCATGGGCAGTTGTAGCCGCACCCGTGGCAAGGCTTGACAGGGCAGTAGAAGTCAAGACACAAGACTACCAATACAACATTCAAGCCAGTAAACAGAAAGCAGAAGACAAGATAGACCTCCCCCGGCAAGATCCTTGCCGGGGCGGCTTGCGTAGACCCGGAAAGAGCCTTGCCAGGGTGGCTTGCGAAGCACCAGCAAGGCCACCACCCTTCAAGCTGAGAGCTTTGAGACCATTGACAATGTCAAGGCCACCACCCTTGATGCTGAGAGCTCTGAGACCATCGACAATGTCAAGGCCAAGACTCGGGGGCGCATGTGTAGTAGCATGCAGATCTCTGTGAAGACTGGTGGCATGCAGGTCTACGTGGAGACCAGACGAAGAAGACCCCCGGCAAGGCCCTTGCTAGGGACGACTGTGAGGCCCCGGCAAGACCCTTGTCGGGGACAATTGCGGGGCCACGGCTGGGCCTGCACCCGACAAGGTTTCGCCACCCCTCGGCTGTTCCAGCACGGCGACTAGCCTGCTAACTAAGCAAGCACCTGCGTGGTGGCATGCAGATCTTCATAAAGATCCTGCCACTGCGCCAGCGCAGCGGCTAGATAGTCAGCTTAGCATTGCATGCCTCGTCATCCTGGACGCGTGTCAAGGCAGGGTGAGGCGGCGACGGACGGGACGGGCTCCATTACTATCCCTAATAAAGTTGGAGGGCACGTAAGCAGAGCATTGAATGCATTTGTCATACGATTTTAGTGATAAGCTTGTACACTGTAGCTACTTTACACCTCCTGTGTGCCACTGTGGCGACCCCTTTGACATATAAAAGGAGGCCCGAGGCGTACTGGAGAAGGATTCAGACTTTTGGACCAGGCACGCATAGCAGCTAGCCAAGGTTCAAGAAAACCAAATATACACTCAAAGAAGGAGTAGGGTTTTACGCTCCTCAGCGGCCCGAACCTGGGAAAAATCCATCATGCTGATCACTAGACCTGCTCTTTCTGCAATCCTCTCTCCGCCAACCATAGAATGGATCCTCGTGATCCCATAGGTGTCGTTACCCCGACATAAACGATTATCATGAACAAGGAATATAATAATAACCAATTTATTATTGCCTCTAGGGCATATTTCCAATAGCCTCCCACTTGCACTAGAGTCAATAATCTAGCATTACAGGGTAATGAATCTAATACCCATAGAGTTCTAATGCTGATCATGTTTTGCTCGTGGAAGAGGTTTAGTCAACAGATCTGCAACATTTAGATCAGTATGTACTTTGCAAATGTTTATGTCCTCCTCCTTGATCACACTGCAGATGGAATAGAAGCGTTGCTTTATGTGTCTGGTCCTCTTGCGAAAGCTTGGTTCCTTGGCCAGAGCAATGGCACTGGTGTTGTCACAAAACGGAGTCATTGGGTCCAGTACACTGGGCACAATAACAAGATCCACCCTGAACTGCTTCGTCTAGACACCTTCCTTCGCTGCCTCTAAGGCAGCTATGTACTCTGCTTCGCATGTAGAATCAGCTACCATGCTTTTCTTGGAATTGCACCAGCTTACCGCTCCCCCATTCAGAATATATACGTATCTGGTTTGAGATTTAGAGTCCTCCGGATCAGTGTCAAAGCTTGCAACAACGTAACCCTTTACGACGAGCTCTTGATCGCCTACATAAATGAGAACATTTCCTTAGTACTTTTTAGGTACTTAAGGATATTATTGACCGCTATCCAGTGTTCCATTCCTGTATTACTTTGAAACCTTTCGGCCATACTTATGGCAAGGCTGACATTCGATCTTGTGCACAACATGACATACATGATAGAGCCTATGGTAGAAGCATAGGGGATGACACTCATCTTTTCTCTATCCTCTGTAGTCGCTGGGCATTGAGTCTTACCCAACTTCACACCTTGAAAAATAGGCAAAAACCCCTTCTTGGACTGATCCATTTTGAACTTCTTCAAAACTTTATCAAGGTATGTACTTTGTGAAAGTACTATTAAGCGTCTCGATCTATCTCTATAGATCTTGATGTCTAATATGAAAGCAACTTCTCCTAGGCCCTTCATTGAAAAAATCTTGTTCAAATATGCCTTCACATTTTCCAAAAGTGTTATATTGTTTCCAATCAGCAATATGTTATCCACATATAATATTAGAAACGGTATAGAGCTCCCACTCACTTTCGTGTAAATACAAGATTCTCCGGAAACTTGTATAAACCCAAATGCTTTGATCGCCTCATCAAAGTGAAAATTCCAACTCTGAGATTTTTGCACCAGTCCATAAATGGATTGGTGGAGTTTGCACACTTTGTCAGCACTCTCTGGATCGAAAAAACCTTCTGGTTACATCATATACATCTCTTCCTTAAGGAAACCGTTAAGGAGCGGAGTTTTGACATCCATCTGCCAGATTTCATAATCGAAAAATGCAGCTATTGCTAACATGATTCTAACGGACTTAAACATCGCTACGGGTGAGAAAGTCTCATCGTAGTCAACTCCTTGAACTTGTGAAAAATCCTTTGCCACAAGTCGAGCTTTATAGACGGTGGCATTACCGTTCGCGTCCGTCTTCTTCATGAAGATCCATTTATTCTGAATGGCCTTTCACCCTTAAGGTAATACTTCAAAAGTACATACTTTGTGTTCATACATGGATCCCATCTCGGATTTCATGGCCTCTAGCCATTTGTTGGAATCTGGGCCCACCATCACTCCTCAATAGCTCATAGGTTCATCGTTGTCCAACAACATGACCTCTAAGACAGGGTTATGATACGTCTGCAATGCATCTATAATTTATGAAGTGTTCATGCCATCTTTACAATGATCTTATATGGTTTTGGTATGTTTGATTAGAACTAACCCAGACTAACGCTCTTTTCAGCAGAACTACCATGGTGTCATTTTTTATGTAGAAATAAAAGTTCTCAAAATGAGCTAAGAATTTATGGTTATTTTTATGGACCAAAAGAGACCCCAGAAGCACCGGAGTTGGGCCAGGAAGTGACCGAGGAGGCCACAAGCCAAGGGGCGCGCCCCCGGCTTGTGGGCCCCTCGGGCACCCCCTTGACGTGAGACGAACACCAGAAATTCTTATAAATACCAAAACCCCCAAAAAGAACCCTACATGAGAATTTATGCCACCGCAAGCCTCTATACACTACAAAAAAAGACACATCCGTGACATTTTGGGCCGAACGAATTTTTTTTCTGTCATACATATGCCACTTCTATGACGATAATTGTGACAAAACCCGGTATCATCATAAATGTGGTGGTCTCCTACTTCTATGACAAAAAATCATGACAGAAAATGGGCTTTTCGTCCTGGGTGGGATGGAGACGCAACTGCATGACATTCTTTGGGCCGTCCATGACGGAAAAAACCATGGTAGAAGCGAGGGGGAGGAAAATTTCGGGGAGTTGCCGGTTACGGTGGGAGGTCGGGGGCCGAGCGATGCGCGTTTCTCTTGTACAGGTGCGAGGCGTTGGCTCTAACTGAACCCGAGCGAGGCGTTGGGCTCTAACTAAACCCGAGCGATTGCACTGCAGGCTACGCGTTACTGATCCCGAGCGATCGATCGATGGCTGTTAACTGAACCCGATGGAGCGATTCCTTCGCTACTGCTGCTAACTGAAGCCGATCGATTAGATGAACAGTGAGCTTT
>NC_041387.1:363637319-363705803 GCF_002162155.2 Triticum dicoccoides | reverse complement strand
CCCTCCCGATGAACAGGACCCCCGTTTCGACCGTAGCGCTCCAACACAAGTCCGTTTCGTCCATTTTGCGGTACGCCACACCCCTCCCGATCAACAGGACCCCTGTTTCGACCGTAGGAGGTCCGTTTCCTCCGTTTTGTGGTACGCCACACCCCTCCCGATCAACAGGACCCCCGTTTCTACCGTAGGAGGTCCGTTTCCTCCGTTTTGCGGTACGCCAGACCCCTCCCGATGAACAGGATCCCGTTTTGAACGTGGTCGGTCGAACACAAGGCCGTTTCGTCCGTCGTGCGGTACGCCAGGCCTCGTTTCCATTCCGACCCAGCCGGTTTGGCTCCCCATGAACACGACAACGACGTTGTTTCTCCGTTCCGACCCAGCCATGTACACGAGCCCTCGCCGTACGTATGCGCGAGTAGGCGTTCGAGACCCCGCCCGTATGTACACATACGTGGCCGTATTTTCTTTCTTGCACCCTGGCCGCTGTACGTATGTGTGCATGCTACGTGCGCACCTCTACTACGACACGTGCGTGCCTCAACAACGACCAGTATGTACGTACACGTTCGTGACCAAAATGACAACGCTA
This sequence comes from Triticum dicoccoides, assembly GCF_002162155.2. Lineage (NCBI taxonomy): Eukaryota > Viridiplantae > Streptophyta > Magnoliopsida > Poales > Poaceae > Triticum > Triticum dicoccoides. The sequence goes on along the minus strand of NC_041387.1, from coordinate 363,705,214 downwards.
CGTACGCTTCGACCAGGTGGGTCCCGACTGTCAGGCACTTCCTTGCCTGCGAAGATGTAGCTGGTGGGTCCCAGCAGTCAGGGGGCGAATCATTTTGTTTTTCCGAACGCACTTCCTTGCGTCCGAAAATGTAGCTGGTGGGTCCCAGCAGTCAGGGGGGCGAATCATTTTTTTCGGACGCACTTCCTTGCGTGCGAAGATGTAGCTGGTGGGTCCCAGCAGACAGGGGGAAATGTTTTTTTCGCGAAATACGGTGGCCCGTCCGGTGGGTCCCCGATGTCAGGTGGAGGAATAATTATTTTGCGCGTAATAAGGAGGCACTTCCTTGCTGCGGCCGTGGACCCAGCTGTCAGCCTCTCCACGTACAGTCCACGTCAGATGGAAGCCATTCCTTGACCACGTTGACCACGCTGCGCCGAGAGCACCAGGGCGGTGGACGACGGCGAGGCCTAGGAAGGGGACGACGCAGAACCGGGGAAGACGCGGCAGTGGATGCCCACGCGTAGAGGAGTATGAGGGTTCACTCGTTCGGCTGCGGTGTGAGGCTGCCATCGCCGCAGAATAACAGGGGGTGTGGGTGCGTAGAGGGATGGCCTGGCCAGCGGTGGGAGTAGTAGGGGGCTGTGAGGCCTCCGCGGCATCACAGCCGGCCACGGGCGACAGGAGCAGGCGGCACGACCAGCGCTGCTTTGGGCGGCTGGAGCAAGAAGACCAGAGGTTGAAGAAGCACTACGGTCGTTTGATGGACATCGTACGGTCACTTTAGGTAGAACTGTTCATATATTGACTAAAGTTGACAAAGGCCTCCATCCCAGTCAACTTAGTAGGCCCACAAGTCAGCCTCCCACCAAGGTTGGTCCCAGCTAGCAGAGGGGTATTCATTTTTTTGTGCGTAATAAGGAGGCACTTCCGGTGGGTCCGAGCTGACAGCGGGGGGAACGTTTTTTTCGCGAAATACGATGGCCCGACCTGTGGGTCCCAGCAGTCAGGGGGAAACATTTTTTTCGCGAAATACTGGTGGCCCGTCCAGTGGGTCCCAGCTGTGAGGTGGAGGAATAATTATTTTCCACGTAATAAGGAGGGACTTCCTTGCGGCTGCCGTGGACCCAGCTGTCAGCCTCTCCATGTACAGTAGTCTTCCGATGGAAGTCGGTCGTTGACCACACTGACCATGCCGCGCCAAGAGCACCACGGTGGTGGACGACGGCTAGGCCTAGGAAGGGGATGATGTGGATCCAGGGAAGGCGCGTCAGTGGAAGCCCGCGCGGAGAGGAGTACGAGGGTTCACCGGTTCGGCTGCGGTGTAAGGCTGTCGTCGCCGAATAATAACAGGGGGTGTGGGTGAGTAGAGGGATGCCCTGGCCAGCGGTGGAAGTAGTAGTGGGTGCTGAGGCCTGCACGGCAGCACAGCCGACCACGGGAGGCGGGAGCAGGCGGTCCCGCCGGCGCTGCTTTGGTGGCTGGAGCAAGAAGATCAGAGATTGAAGAAACACGACGGCCGTTGGATTGACATCCAACGGTTACGTCTGCTAGAATCGTTTGTTGACGTAGTATATAATAACTAAAAAAATCTTGCATACGTGTCAACTAAACAGGCCCACAAGTCAGACCACTCCCTCTTTTTTTAATAATTTATATATAGCTCATGGCAACTTATTATGCATTTTATTGTAGTCATTTTTTTGGTTGGCCAGGGCCAATTTCGCATATTTCTGTGGGTTCCAAACTATTTTTAATACCGAAATGTCGAGCCAGATTTAAAGTACTTTGAAGATATATTTGAATTAGGTTAATGCCCAGTGAAATAGGAATCTGAAAATGTGAAAAAAAATCAGAAATTATAAAGTAATTGCCAATTTGTCATCTATTTTTATATTTACAACCCATTTCATATTACTTTCAACATTTGCAGGCGTCTTGAAAGAGTTGCAGCCCATCAGGGCCTAGAAAAATAAGTAGGCCTGGATTGGGTATTCTTCAGAAAAAATAAATTGGGCTCATTTTCACAAAGAAAAAATACCTGGGCTGGTCACATGGTGAACATAAAATATAAGCCTGGGCTAGACGGGCCTCGGCCCAGTTCAAACCCTGCTCCGTCTCAACAATACCAAACAAAAAAAATACTGCTCGAGTAGCTACGTCCCAGGTGTCAGCCGATCTTGTGCTGTTCTCTTGTCTATTGACTATATACGCTCACAATGTCGTGGGTCCCAGATGTCAGGAAAACACTAGGAGGAAGCATTCTATTTTTCCATACGCTGACGTGGTGGGCCCCTACTGTCATCCTCTCCATGTACTTCTGCCGATTCCTGTTGTTTGTTGACCATGTTCACAACGCGAGAGGGCGGCGCCGCGGTGAGCGCATCAAAGCGCGCGGAGGACGTCGGTGTTAACGATTTAGGAGACGGTGGGGCGGCGACGCGTGCGCTGAGGCGCATCCAGCCGTGGGAAAGCGGAAGCAGGCGGCCCCACCGGCGCTGGTTTGGTTTTGGCGGTTGGAGGAAGACAAGACTGAAGAAACATGACAGACTGTAAAAGCAGCAGGAGTACTTAACAACCTTAATTGAAACCAACAGGGGCACTTAACAACCAAAGCTGAAAGTAGTATGAGCACTTATACAGGTTCAACCGTACAAAGCACGCCTCAAACAGTGCTACTTTGCCTACAGTTAACCAAGGGTGAGGCCGCCAAGCCCCAGGACAAGGCCCAGACGCCACCCCGCGCATCCACAACCTTCTGAAAGTGGCTTCATCTTGCAACGTGGTCAATAAACAGGATATTCGCTTTAGAGCCATGGAAAAGCATGAACATAATCATCTGTCCTATTCTCCAAGATGGATGGGCCTTCATTATCTGAGACCACCCACGAATAAGTATCTTTTCACCTCCAAGGGGAATTGAGTAGGTCGACATAAACATCATGTTGTGACCAAGCGCAAGTCTGAACCGGCCATGGTCAGGCATCTGTATAGGAACAATAGAACTCGGCAGTCCCTGTTTCAAGAAGATCACAGCTGTAAAACTATGTATAAGCAATAGTTTATGAACAACATATATAACAGAAAACAGCTCGTACCATAAGTTTCTCGACACAGTTGGACATGTTTAACGAGTGCAGCAGTGGCACACATATCCCATGTGGCCTTCCACCATTGAAACGCCCCACAAGGACCTCAAGACGATCAATAAAGTGTAGGAACTTGTGGATGTCGATCCAGTCAACTTCAGTGCCATTAGTAACAGCCGAGTTATTACAGAGTAAGAAACGAGCAGACTGCTTAACTCTGAAAAACCTACATGTGCCACCAATTATAAGACAATATTAGTTAGAAGTAGCATCTTCGTGAGAGATTCGTTTCTACTTCTAAAGTTAAATTGTGATTAGTTAGACAGAATAGGTGGATTAAGAAGTAATCGAGGCAACAAGCAAGAACCAGATACAAAACTAACATGGATGAACAATTGGAACGACGTCGGGTTGGAAGATCGCAGTGAAGATGAGACTAGGTTCTTCTATTTCCATCAACATTCGTGCGCCAACTTTCAGTCCATAACACTTGAGAAAGTTTATCCAAGTTCGGCCATAAAAAAGCAGCGATCTTCTTGGTTCATGAACCCAACTCGGAAGCAATATCCATGGATTGTCTTCACTGTGACCATTAAACTAGTGTATTCAGTTATGGCAAGGCCGAGCATCTTGAGTACATGTGTTCTGGCAGAGCAAATAATACACTGCAGGAAAAATAATATGAGAACACAACATGTTCAAAAAAACACACCCTCCCGGATAGAGAAGAGGATTCTAGGAACATACTGTGCGCGTTTCAAAATGCTGTGGTAGGATGAGAAGGAACAAGTGTGGCGTCTCGTCGAGGGCGCAGAAATCTGTAGGGTACTCGCACTTTGGGCACTGCAACTAAAACACACTAGATTCAGTATGAAGAAAAATGCATCAACGGCAGCGGCTGCCATCCTAGGATTACCTGCGACCAAGGGACTTGGATTTATCGGGGATGGATGAAGAATTCGTACCTGGTTCTCCATGAGAAAACCCTATGCAATCGCTGAGCGGGGGTTTTCTCTGAACAAGCAGACGAGGGAGAAGGGGATTTAGGCCCAGTGAAATATTGTCGCTTTGTCCGTCCATCTTACTGCTAAAGCTGGAAAGGGGGGGGGTGTGATTTGACGGCTCATTGGGCATTACTGCGGCGCTACGACCGGGGTGTGTCTACCGTGAAGTTGTGCACTTGCATATGGCATGTGGATCCCATTGCCGGTTGCCCCACATATCAGTGAAAGGAAGTAGAAAGACAGGAGTAACTAGTTACACATAAATATATTTTTTGACAAAGATACTCCCTCTATAAAGAAATATACAAATCTTTTATATCACAGGCTCACCTTGCCGAGAAATATACTCCCTCTGCAACGCACGGGCATTATGGGGGTTCAGCTTTTTTTATGGGGGTTCAGCTGAGAATATAATACTCAGATAGGCTCACGGTTCTGGACTTTGGGCCGCAGGCCGACCCTGCATGTTTGGGGGCCCATGTGTTCTACCTTAGCGCTTTTCATATTGCAAGTGATCGGTACTGCGCTGGTTTTAGATGATGTCGCAAGGCGAATACACAAAATTGAATAAAGCCCGACAACTATTGGAATGAAATCGAACGACAGTTCCTAACCAGCAATCAGAGTTGCAATTCTATCAACGATATACCATGTGATAAATAATACTGTCGTACTACTTATACACACAGGACACTTGTTTCACCATGCCGGATTATTACATCAAAATCTCTCGGAGGATAGATCAGTTCGGCAGTTGCGTGCTGCTACTGAAGAATTTCAAAGTTGATTTGGACCAGCTCTCCTTGCCAAGAAAGTTTGATTTTGACATCATCCCCTACCGCAAGATATGATTTAGATTTGAACCTTGACCATCCTTTAGCATCAATCATCATGCGACCATCCTTTGTACTTACGGTATATTGAGCAGGTTCATTCACAGCAAGGCTGCGCATGGTAAGAGAAACTTGGCCGCGGTCGCCCAGATTGTTGAACGACTCCCTCGTTGCTCTAGGAATTCTCTGTTTGAAAACAAGAAGATATACCCAAACAGTTAGATCAACACAGTGAATCATGTGAAACAACATGGAAAGAAAAAAGAACGAAGCACTTGGGCGGCCAATGCTTACCAAGAAGGTGGACATGTAGGTTTTTGTAAGGACTTTGGTATATGAAGTGCGAACTGCAGCCCAGTCTGTTGCCGGTGCAACTGCACGGGCCGGACTAAATGCAAGTGCAAGTGTTGGTGTAGGTGCCGAAGCCGCTGTTGCTGCCAGAGATGGTGCTCGTTGTAGAGCTGGTGCCGGTGTCGATGCCCGATCCTCCTGTAGATCAGACTGATCCGCTGATGCGGTCGGTGCCCAATCCTTAGCTGGATCAGACTGAGCTGCTGCCGCTGTCAGTGCTAGAGCAACTGTCGGTGCTCGATCTGTGCGAGACAGCGGCGATCGTGTCTGGTATGCTATGATCAGCTTTCTAACTTGACTAGGATCCATGACCGTGATCCAGTTTTTTTCTTCATTTCTTTTAAACGCGAGAAGGACTAATTGTGGCGTTTTTGTTAAACCAAACTGCAGTTCATCATAGGGATTCAGCTTGTACTCAGACAACACACTGATGCAATTTTTTCCAGTAATATAAGTGATGGACAGTGCCTTCGTTACTGACACGACATAAGAAGTGAAACCTGCAAAAATAGCCATCGTAGAGCAAACCAAACGGTTTATTCTGTGATGAATGTCACATGGCAAAACCTGCATCGTAAAATTGCAGGAAAAGAAAGAAAACATGACATTAAATCAATAAGATTTAGACAGTAAATCAATAAGATTTACTTGATGTGACACGAGTGAATCCTTACCAGGAAATCACTATGTTGAAGTACTAAACAGAAGATTGATTGTCCAACTACGCATGGCATGCAGGGGCCCTACCTACTCCCACAAGCAGGACAGTCCAAAGGCCGTGACAAATCGTATGGACCGAACATCCATGGGACTAGAAATCCTGGTGGGTGCGATAAACTCTGCAATGCATACATATATTGGAGTGTAACCATAATTGATAAACCATCCTCACAAAAATATGATCTGGATACTTCAAAATGTACAGACTAAATTGAGTGGACAGACATTAACATAGACCATTCTCAGGACTGACCACACACCAAAAGCGGCAGTACTAATAAACAATACAGGGTTCACAAACACAAATCAAGTATTGAACAATAGTACTTACTATAGACAAGCAAAGTTGCACTAACTAAACTCTGCAGACTATTTCTTGCCACTGACCTACGAGATGAACCCCGCATAACTGACTAGGCCATGGACTTCGTGTGAGATGTCTACATGCACCATCACCATCTTGTCAACCTTGGAGAACCTAACAGAGTGGTCTTTCCACTCATAAACATGATGATGAAGACAGGCCGCATCAAATTTGTTGGGAAGCTTTACAAGAACCACACCCTTCGTAATCGAAGGCACAACCAGGAAATTGTTGTGGTCAAGTACATCCTCGAGAACACGCCTGGCAACAATGCTACAGGAAAACACTAGTTCAGGACACGTGGCGACAAGGACACAACAGCTGGATAGTTCAGCAGTAGAACTCATCATCAGGTCTTCCAGTTCACACGGCATGACTTTGAGAACTTCATCTCCACCGCGGACCTGGTTCTAATTCAAACAGAAACCATATTTCGTTACTACCTCCGTTCAAAAATATAAGATGATTTTCGATATCTATTATATAATTAAAACATAAGTAAAAGAAGCCACCATGTTCATCCACACAGATTAAAATATCTCGACCATTAACAATTTAGTATGAACGGACGAGATTTAAAGATATAACGTTACATACAAATATTATGTTTAGGCATATATACTGTGTTGCACGTACAAACTCTCGGTCACGTACACATGTCATCTATGATGGAAAAGTGCCATCACATCACGTATATGACAAGGACACTTACAAGTTTACTAGGCTAACCCCCAGCACGTGTTGTTAAAAAAAACCCACCAGCACATGCGTGTTTGTACGTGAAAAGCTAAAACGATGAGTTAAAAGTCCATCGATGCAAAAACAAAAGAAAAAAAGTCCATGTCTGATTCGGCTATGCACCTGCTGGAAAAAAGGGTAGAGTCCATATCTAATATGGCTATGTTGCTGTCACGTGTCCTGTGTTTTTCTTGGAAAAGTATGGCTGCGATTTCTTTTTGCGGGATTTGCTGGAAGGAAGTAAGTACACTATACATCTCCCACGTTTTAGCGTATGCGATGAGTTCCAACTATGCAAAAAAAGAGGAACAAATCCTTCGCTATGAATCCATCACATGCATGACCAAAGAAAAAAATAATTGATATATTTTTTGGTCTCCGCACGTCACAACTGATTGGTCGCCGGCAAGAATATGCATGGTATATGGCTGATCGATTTCCGGCTAGACTATTCACGTTTGCAAGCTGAGAATCACACGGACACACATCCATTGCCCCATATGGCCTCTATACAAACGCTCGACTAAAATAGACATGAGCACACTCCGCATGCATACACGTCTGGACACCTGGCCAATCACGAGCAGAACAATATAGACAATGATAATGTCAAACGTCTATCAGGCACTAGAGGAACATAATTATTGATCTGGATAATGCCCACACGCCCGTTGTCCATTGAATAGTAGACTTCGATGTATTAGAGCATTGCAAAATATCGAAGATGCCATGACGGACAGATGGAAGGCATGGCAACAACGCCATCATCTTACTGCACATATTGTGCGTCTCATAGATGCTTCCACCCCAACATGTTTGATAAATCAAGCTTCATAGGTACAATGTAAATAAACAATTATTACCATGGCTTCCCCCACCAGAAAACAACTCTGGCTTTCAAGAAGTTGAGTGAGGTGACTAAATGGTTAATATGAAAGTTATGGAGAACAGATGCCGCAAAAAAGGGTTATTGAGAGGAGAAAAAAATTAAGAGTTTAATTATGATATACGCACAATAGTCTATTCTATATAACAAGGTTATGAAAAGAAAAAAAATATATAGATCACACAATTAAAAAATAAAAGTTCCAACAGAAAAAACATTAAAAGGAAAATCTAATACAAAATAAGATGTAAGGTCAAAAAAATATAGGGAGTCTACCCATGCAAATAATATTGTATGTTAAAGTGATATTCCTATTCTTGATACTCCATTCCGCAAAACAGTGTTATTGAGAAGAGAAAAATAAGTGTTTACTATGCACAGTAGTCTATTCCATATAATGAGGTCATGAAGTAAATATTGACCATGTAATAAAAAAATAAATGGTCACATGGAAAAAAATTAAAGTAAAATCAGAGCATAGAGAGCCTAGGCGTACAAAAAATATATGAAGAGTCTAGGCGTACAAAAAATATTGGATGTTCACTAGATATTCCTATTCTGGATAATCGATGTCAGTTATTTAACATGGGTTAGGACATAGATCTAAGAAAAATTAATCCTCCTTTGAAACAATTTATATTTCCCTTAGATCGGGCATAATACAAGTAATCAATCAAAGCATAGACAGCCATCTTATTTTCTTTTTATAAAGAAAAACTGCAGCGGACTAAGTATGCACATCTCAAAATAAGTATGCAATTGAGAAATACAACATCGCTAAGTTGCAAAGGGAGGCGATACAAATGATTTTTTTTGAATATGTTTGAAGATACACAAATACCTTTTGAGAAGCATCAAGTGCATAATCTAGCCGCGCAAATGCGCGGGTCACCCCGCTAGTTATACTCTATATATGACTACATATACACACAGAAATGAGTTAACAAAGACACTAGAACATGTCTTCAAAGGCATGAGAGTAGAGGGATTACATGCAATATCCATAACATAAGTTACTGAGGCAAATATACCCTCTTAAAAGGTAGCATTGATGTTCATAAAGTACTCCCTCCGTCCCAAAATTCTTGTCTTAGATTTGTCTAGATACGGATGTATCAAGTCACATTTTAGTATTAGATACATCCGTATCTAGACAAATCTAAGACAAGAAATTTGGGACAGAGGGAGTAGTTGAAAGTAATCTATAAGAAATCAGTGTCAACCACTCGCATGTTTTGGTCAAAAGAGGAATTTAGAACCGTCATTTGGCACACTAAAATCACATGCAAGATCACCCAGAAAGTTGTACTACTAGTACTAGTACTGCGTGTTAGATGAAAAAACACGATCAAGATCAAGAAAAAGATTGTCAACAAGAGACATTACCTAGACTTGCTTAATGAGGGACCCGAAGAGGGGGGCTTGGACAGGGCGATGGCTTTGAGATTGTCTGCGGTAGTCTCGGCGGGGTGCTTGCGCTTCTTCATACCATGAGCCTCGACGGTTTTGGCCAGAGCCATAGACATCACGTCGGCCGGTGCTCCGGCGTCCATCCAAGAGAGGAAGCTGAGAGAGAAGAGTGAAAGGAGGAACGAGATGAGGGAGAAGCAAAGCGAGTGGGGGTTTTCTTCAAGAGAGGAAGCTGGTTGCTTCGTCCGTCCAACTTACTGCTGGAAAGGAGGGGTTTTTGTGAGTTGACGGCTCATTGGGCATTACTGCGGCGGTTCGATCGGGGTAGTCTACCATCACTCTACTACGGAGTAATTGAGTGCATGGCTGGTGGACCCAGGTGCTGGCTGTCCCACACGTCGGCGAAAGTGAGTAATTTAGTGCATGGCTGGAGGAGGATCCGCATGGTAGAGCGTGCCCACTGTTTTTCATTCTGAAGAAAAAAATGATTACATCAAGCCTTTCCACTCTTACGGTGGAGGAGTGCGAAACACGACAACCACTTGAACATACACCATGCTCCTACTACTAGGCATGTGCAGTGGTTCATACGTTAGTACTACACAATCTTGTTGCTAGTGTAGTAAGATATGACGATAACAAATGATGTTGTGCGCATGTCAACTACTCCTATATGTAACATAGTACCGCTTTTTCGACTGTCCGGTCGAGAATGAACGGTGAGATCAATGTTAACAGAACTAGGTCCACAACGCACGGAGAGTACGGTGCTACAGTACTCCACGAAACATGAACCATATGAAGCACATCCTATAGTGTTAGACAGGGTGTATGAAGGGTGCACGGGATGGGAGCAAAAGTTCCCTTCTCGACCCACTTTTGGGTGTTTGGCAGAGTGCATGAAGGGTGCATGAGTCCACACTAGTAGGTTGACAAAAATACACGAAGAGGAAACAACTATATTGAGATGAGAATGCAACCAAACACAGCCACACGCTTTGTGCTACAGTGATTGATCTACACCATCTGAGTTTGATCCAACGGTCATGTTGCACCGAGACATGGACAAGGCCATGCAGAGGGCGCCTAAACACCACCAAAGTCCCTGTGCTTCTCGAGGCGCATGACGTTGGTGATGTAGGGTGCAACCGCCCGCAGAGCCCGCTCCCGGTCGACAGGAGCCAGCTCGTCAAAGACGGCGTCCAATGGCACGAATGGATTCCGGTGACGGAGCCCTGAAAGGATTCGCCCGGCAACGGCGGCGGCAGCGCGCAACCCCTCCTTGTCCAGCTCAGCCCCCACCATCACGCGGAGACGGCTCAGCTCCTCGGAGATATAGGTGAAGAAGGAGACCAGGTCAGGAAGTCACAGCTCATTGAAGTAGACCGGGTGGTCGAACGGGTTTAGGTCGACGGCTGGCATCGTCGCGCTGGCACGACAGTAGGCATCGCGCAGCCGCAACACGTGCGTGGCAACTTGGTTCACCAAGTGGCTGAGGCGATCCTGGACCTCGTCACGATCGGCCCGCTTGCGCACCAGTCGGCTCCCCTGACGGCCTATCGTATCTCCCACTTTCTGCAGCAACGCCGCCGACGCCTCGAGCATCTTTGTGGTGGACGCCTACCTCTTTGAAAGCTTCGTGAACTCCCGCACATAACGGAGGAGCATGGCACTCCTCTCCTCCTTGATCTCACGGAGCTCCACGTCCTTGGCCCTGAGCTCCGCATCCTTGGCATGGAGCTCCTGTGTCAGGCGTCAGGCGCCTCACCTCAGACTCCGTGATCTGCTGCGCTGCCATGGCACCAGGTAGAAGCAATGGGGAGAGGAAGCAAAGGGGGCGAAATGGCTGAAAGGCCATGCAATCTACGGGAAGGTGGAGGGAGCCAGCCGAGGAGCGGGGAATCTTTTGGTTTTCACCACAGTAAAACACCAGCCGACGACTTCTCACATCAGGGAGCAGTGGGTTTTTACAGGCGAAGTCATCGTGACTAATTGCTACCGCGCCTGCTCCCGTCAATCAAAAAATTAAAAATCCTGCCGCGCCTGTTCCCGTCAATCAAAAAATTAAAAATCCTCCAGCACCCAAACACCAGAGCAACACCGCGGTGGATATTTAAATTTACCTTCTGGCAAGTAGATAAAAAAAGGGGTGAAAAAATAAATGTGGCGGCGGCCTAGCTAATCGGTCGAACTTGCCCAACTAGCTAGCCACCGTGCTTCACTGATGTACTCGGTAGGAAAGGTGGTCTTTCATGATTTGACGACTCATTTACTTGCTTCGGCGCTACGACCGAGGAGGAGCCAGAAAACGCGTGGTAGGGCGTCCCACGTCAGGAAGAATATATGCGTGCACCACCCGGGAGGACCCCGAAACCGCGCAGTAGGGTGTGCCACGTCTCGGCACGGAGGAAAAATGTGCGTGTAAAAATATACTGTATCAGACATAGTACCTATGGTTCGACCTCGGGACCCAGCCAGTCGGTCAAAAACACCCCACTAGCGACACAGCTTCATCATGCAAACGTGGCACGGTTAGCTCCGTCTCGACCAGCCACAACGTCTCCTGTTCTAGGCGATTCTTCTATTTTCCAAGCTTTTTTTAGTTGTAATAACACCACGGCAAGCTAGCGCCGCTCTTCGTGTGTGCCCGTGCAAAGGTTAGACGATGGAGAGAAGAGAGATTGAGATCACAGACCTGGGACCCACCCGTAAGTGAGACAACTGTCATGCACGTGTTGACGAGGCACTCCCTCTACTCTACTCAACGCAAGTACTGTATAAAATCAAGTTATGGGACAAAGCCAACAACCGTTTGTTTTTTCAGGCTATCGACTTATGCTTTGTAGTCCAGGTTGCCAGTTCAAATCTCGTCTTTCAGATTTGTTAGTTTTAGGTCCAAGTTTGATTAATGACAAGTGGGACCCCCGTGTGTTGTTCCGATATTTCAGTGTAGGATGGTTTTTTTGAACAAACACTTTGCGCGGTTAGACAAGTAACGACATGAGTTATACGTATTTTGCAAGTTTACGAACAAAAATGACAGCGGCATAGAATATCACATCCACCCGCAGCTTATATACTATGGTGATACGAGTTTTTACACCGTTGGAAGTGAGATCCAATGGCTTGGGAGTAGTCTTTGTAATTATGCGCAATTTCCAAACTCTCCAAAGTTTTTTTTGCAAATAAAACATTCAGGCCTCGTGTGTGCCGCTGCATCTTCGATCCAATGGCTCCCCGGTGCTCATATTAGGTGCTCCCCGTAGCTTAATTACCCGCTACGGTGATATGAGCGTCTAGGTCGTATGATCAGTGATCAGATGGCACATGCATAGTACTTGTACTTTCTGCGCATTTCCCAAACTCTATCAGCCGTATATTGCAAAAACATTCAAACCTCCTACTGTGGGCCGTTGGATCTCAGTGAACTCGTATCACCATAGAATCTACGGTGCGGGAGCACCTCATACTGTCCCATGCGAGAAAACATAAGGTGCTATCGCAGCTTGGATGCTACGGTGATACGAGCTTGGAGGTCGGTTGATCTGAGATCCAATGGCATCTGAGCAGTCTTTGTGCTTGTAAGCAGTGGCCGAACTCTTTTGGGGCTTTTCTGCAAAAAACCATTCGAACCACCGAGGAGGTGTTCGGTCACAAATCCAACGCCTCCGAAGAGCTTGTATCACCAAAGCATCTAAGATGTGGTGGCACATGATATTCTTACATACAGGAGAATATGATGTCCTCCTTCATCTTAGATGCTACGGTGATACGAGCTTCGAGGTCGTTGGATATGGGATCAAAGGGCATATAAGTAGTTTTTGTACAAATTGTGCAATTCTCAAACTCATCAAGGTTTCCTGCAAAAAAATTAGGACACATCATGTGAGCTGCTATATCTCAGATCTACAAGCTCCAAGCAACTCGTATCGGCATATAACATGTAAGGTATGGGGGCACATGATATTCTCCCAGGGAGGAGGGGTGGGGGTGCACAACCAATCGATGGTTGGGAGGGTGTGGACAAATATAATCTAAACAACCCTAAACAGAGCTCCACAATTTTATCTAAGGTCGAGGGGTTGACCATCGACAATCATAGCTCCGCCTAAACACAACATTTGCATGTACTGTAGTACTAGACTTAATATTCATGTTTCAGTTTCATGTTCATTTTAAATATTGAACTGAGGACCATGGATGTCTTACATTTTACTCCCTTTGTTCCTAAATATTAGTCTTTTTAGAGGCTTCAAATGGACTGGCACATACGGATGTATATAGACATATTTTAGAGTCTAGATTCACTCATTTTGCTCCGTATGTAGTCACTTGTTGAACTCTCTAAAAGACTAATATTTACGAATAGAAGGAGTATTTTTGAACTCGTGTCATACATGCATGGGTTGGAAAAATATATGCACTATACTTATTGGATTGTTGTTGTGTTCGTGCGTGTGTGTCTGTGTGTGTGTCTATGTGTGGTCATATGCTTGATCTCCATATTGTTCATCTTTTAAATTTGAATTTGCATTGGAAAACTTACTAGGGATACCATGAAATGTGAAATCCACGTTGAGATCACTATATCACAAATTCACTCTATTTCAACAACTCATCATAAATCAATTACCACGTTGAGATTAGTATTTGCAAGGAAAATAAGGGTACTGTAATACACATAGATTCGTTCGGCAATTTAAAAGGTTCCTTTCGTATTCTCAAATGGTAGGACCCAACGGCGTACCAGCCAGACCTTGGCTCGTGTTGATCCTAAAAAAACGGGCTCGTGTCCTTCGGTGGCGTGCGTAGTACGCACATTAGGCAACCCCAACCAGCCGAGCCTCAGCGTTTCAAGTCGAAATATCTGGCGGCCATAATTCCAGCCCTAGGAAATTCCCCTCATGTCCCCGGTCCATAATGACTACCGATGAACAATGGAGGGATGCTTTAGTAACTAGACAACGTTACCTACCGTGCCGAGCATGGTTCAATTCCCTCGGTCACCGCTCGTCAAGGTCACCCGTCAACTGCATTGCCTAGTACTACTACTACTATACCAGGATGAGCACAGAATTGAGCCCGTTTGTTCATGCCTAGTACTTGAGTTAATATATCAGGCAATGCACTGGTAAGGAGGGATTATCCTTTTACTCCCTACTTTCCGGTTTATAGGGCTTATCTCAAAATTTTAGTTTTCCCATTTTATAAGTCTCAATTTGGTTGTTCCCCATCACATGTTCAGATTTCAAGGTGCAATAAATCATTACATGCAAGTATTAAGAGAAAATTGAACAATGCATGTACTTTATGCATGCATGCATTGCAATTAATGCATTCATAAACACAATTTTTGAGGAAAACAAGCACATTAATTGAGTGGTTTTGCAAACTACAACAATTGTTCCACCACTCACCATCTACCTTGGTTGGTGAGATTTTTGAATTGAGTCCTATAAAACGGAAAGGAGGTTTAACTAAGCAAAATGTTTGACCAAATCCTTTCTTAAGAGATACAACAGGACAGATGTATGGCTTGAAAATTTATTGCATGATGCAGGTTATGATATTGTTTCGAATTGGATCTTAAATTTCAGAAAATCCAAAAGTGAGCATAAATTCTTGAAACTGAGCATGGTCACGTGATATGGCACAAATATTACTTCATAAGTTTTTTCTTCAATTCGAGACAACCTGCTTATGACAAGTTGCACAAATGAAGAGCCAAGGTATTTTGGAACAAAGACCTGTCATGTTAAGGAGAACGCTTTCACTATTGAAACCGTGGGCGTTTACGTGCCACCACAAGTCCCCGCTTCTCATTGGCAGGTGCCGTCCCAGCAAGCGTGTGAGTCGACGGGAGGCGTGCGAGCAGACCGCTGCACCGGCTGTCAGGGAGGCGTGCGAGCAGACCGCTGTGCAGACTCACCGGGAGGCGAGCCCTTTGACAAGGCTCCGCCGCCCACCATCGTCTCAACTGCTCCCACTTTTAATGTCGTCGGCGCCGCAGTTTAAAATCAACCCCGCACTACCCGGTATCGCTACAATCCTATCTCTTCCTCTCCGATTCTCCTGTCGTCTACCTCCAACTAGCCTGACCTAAACGTACGCCATGTTGCATCACGATGGTCTGCCCTTAGTGTTCCAGTTTCATGAGGAAGACACCCAGCCGGAGTCTCAAGAACATAAGGCGCTTTGGGACGAGCTTGAACTGGCCTTGCGGGAAAACGCCGCGCCTGACCCCGCTCCCGTTTCGGCTCCTGTCGCCCCGACTGCGCCAGCGCCCATCCCCGTGGCATTGATGGGCTAGGAGCCGCACATTGTCGCCGAGCTTGATGCCACGGGGTTCCATGAGGTCCACGCCAACTTTCACGCGCCCATGCACCTGCTAACGCATGCGCCTGCGCGTGCACTGACGCGCACGCCCGTGCCGGTGCCCGTGCACTTGCCAGCGCATGCGCCTGCGCGTGCACTGACGTGCGCACCCATGCATATGAATGTCTCCGTCGCGCCGTTGACAGTGCCTGTCCCCGCGCGGCTGCCAGTGCCCCCCTCAGCGGCATGGATGGCCGTCGTCGACTGCTTCCTTGCACTAACGCCAGTTGCCTCCTCCCGCCAGTTGACTCGCTCGAAGTCCAGAACATTTTGGCCTTCCTTGAAGCTAGGCCAACGTCCATGAGTACGCCAACAACAGTGCAAGACACCGCCGCCGCCGTCGGTCAGTGGCCCGACGACACACAGAGCACGGCAGAGGAGCCGCTTCCCACCGCGAGATGCCCCCGCTGCTGCCGCGTAATCTAAATTTGCCATGAAAAACGTTCGAATTGCCATGCTTAAAATCTGAATGTTTATCATTTTTGTTTATTTTATATCGATCATCGTATAATTCAAAGTCGGAGTCAGACTGAACGAAATGTATGGTTTGATCGATTGAATGTTCTCCTAGAGCCGTATCAAATTAAATATAAAACGTCATCAAGCCACATGTATTCCTTGTCATCCAACGACCTAAACTGCTTCAATGTCGAGCGCTCAACATGTTTAGTGTGCAGTTAATTTCATGCCAAAATAGTTAATACCCGCCTGCACTTAATATACTTCCAAATTAACGTGCATTGCACGTACACACTGACTAGTGCTGCTAGTACGTGAAACCGGTGCCGTGACTTGTGAACGCGTCCAGATATGGTCAACGGCAACATCGCCCGCGAGTTCTTCCTGTTTGCACGTGCGTCTAAACGCAGAAGGGGAGGAGAGAGAGAGCACACATGGAACCCACCAGTAAGTGAAGGCGAATAATACTAAAAATAATATTACATGGTATCCATTAATTAGGCTGTGGTAATATAAAAACATTATGTGAACAAAGGGGATACAACAAACATTGCTATTCTATGTATGTTGCCTATTGACGTGCGGCTTGAAGGACCGGTCGCATGTTCGATCCTCGTCCTTTAATTTTTAATTTGTATATGGGTCCAAATTTGTTTCATGACATGTGGGCCCCTCGGTATGTAGTTTGTAGCACTTTAATTTGTGGGTTGAAATTTGTTCCATTCCAAGTGGACTATCGGTGTGTAGTTTTTTAGCTTATTTATAATAATTAAAGAGAACAACATAGTTTTTTCAATAATACCATGGTGCGATGTTGAAGGCGAGAAAGGACGTGCGAGAGAGCGATGACCGAGCCAGAGGGAAATCAACTAGGGGAGTTGTGTGGGTTGCAACGGCGTTTGGAGTAGTTGTGGGCCGAATGCTACGTAATCTAAACCGACCGGAATAAATGCCTACACAAATTAATCCAAGGTTGGAGTGCCCCTCGCAATGTAAATAGCTCCGACTTTGCGAGGGATGGAGAGGTAGTAGCTTCAACGCGTGGAAGATACGGTATGAGAAAGCAAGGTCAATCAAGAGACATATAGATAGAGAGACAAAGTGAGTGTGGTCTGACATTCATTGAACAAATATATATGCTCCAAAGAGATATTGTCCGATTGAGCTTTTGGTAAGGGTGAGGGCTGTAAGATAGAGCTTGAGAGATGATCCAGTCATAGACGTGTAGATATATTTTGTGCGTGGGAGGAAGCAAGGTCAACCGATCACATAGGGTCGCCGTGCGATCGAAAGAGTGAGACGGGTTGGAGAGAGTGACCTAGATAGACGATGTGCGTGAGAGAGTGTACAATGTGAATAGGTCTAATTGGGCTCAAACATGGTGATATATCATTTTTGTCCGAGAAAAAGTGAGGTAAATCGAGACATACAGAGAGAGAGAGAGAGATTGAGTGAGCGTGGCCCACCATGAGGTCGAAAGAGTGGCGGCGGCTTGGATGGACTGACCTAGATAGACAATCTGCGTGAGAGAGTATAGAGTGTGTCGATCGAGGCCCGAACAGGGAGATATATCATTTGTGTGTGAAAGAAAATGAGGTTAAACGAGACTCATATAAAGAGAGCGAGATTGAGCGAGTGTGGCCCTCCATGCGGAAGAAAGAGTGAGACAGTCTCGAGGGAGTGACCTAGATATACAACATGCGTTCATGCGCACGAGAGGTTGGGGGGCTAGATAGGCAATGCATGTATTTAGCGTGAGAGGGTGAGAGGGAGAGGGGGGAGAGAGAGAGAGAGCTCGGCATGGGGTGCAATGGCGGGTGTGTGAGGTAAATACATTTGGTAACAGGAGTGGAATAAGGGGTTGTGTAGTTGAGAGACTTAGAGACCGAAACATGGAGAGAAAGAATGAACGTGTGTTGGAAACCGATAGCTTGCTAAGGTGGTTAGGAGAGGAAGATTGACCGATACAGGAAGTATGTAGCGTTTGTGCATTGGGGGGGGGGCTAAAAACAACATTTGAATGTACATAGTACGAGACTTAATATCGATGTTTCAATTAGGTGTACATTGTAAGATTTGAACCGAGGGCCAGGCATACGGTAATTATTTCAAATTCGTGCCATACTAAGTTTCGAAAAGTTGACATTGGCTCAATTTGTTGTGCTATTTTGTAGGTCATATGTTTGAATCCATCCAAAAGTTTTCTCACTACCATGGTGTTCATCATATACATATGAATTTGTATTAAACAAGTAGCGTGGATACAGTGAAATGCGAAATCCACGTTAGAATTGGAGATCGCTATGTGACACACACTCTAATTCAAATAACTAACTACGTGACACAGACTCTAATTCAAATAACTGATTATGTGACACACTCTAATCCACGTTAAGTACCGTTTCGATTTTTTTTCAAATAACTCCTCATTAATTAATTTATAGTACTCCCTCTATTCACTTTTATAAGACCTTGAAGACATTTCAGATAATGTGCAAAACAGTTCATTTTAAGTTGTCTGAAACGACTTACAAAAGTGAACGGATGGATTATCTCGTTTCGAATGACTAATTATTGCAAGGAAAACACGAGCATGGTAATACATACAGATTCGTTTGCAAATGAAAGAAGATTCGTTTGCATTCTCAAATGTAGGCGCACCAGGCAGACCAGGTTCGTGTCGGGGTGGACGCTGCTTCGGTACCTTAAAGGCAACTGCGCTTGGGTGACTGACATCTGGGCCAGCCACCTGTTGGGCCCACATGTCATGGACACAAAGGCAGGTGCCTTAAGGCACCGAAGCATAGTCCTATTGGGGTGGTCGCGTGTGTCGGACGGACGCGTAGCACCCAGCCACCCAACCCCCCTCCCCCCCCCAAAAAAGGACGACAACAATATAAGTTTGCACTTCCACATTTCGGATTGAAATATCTAGCGGCCCCAATTCCAGCCCTGCAAAATCTCTCTTCTCCACCGTCCCCTTCCACGCCCAGATTGCTCAAATCCCTAATTCGTCGCCATCCCTCGAATTGCCGCTCGTCTCCTCTCTTTCCCCACCGTTCCCCACCTCTGTGCCGGACGACGACGACGAAGACGACGGTCGCGCTTCACCACCGCACCGGAGCTACCTCATCTACGCCCTCGTCCACCGCACCGGGTGGTCCACCGACAACGTCGGCCGCTGCAACCGACGTGTCTCACAGACACCGAGTTCCAGCGCATCAGGTGCGCTTCACTGACGCCGTCTCCCAGCTCACCGGGGCTACTTCACCGAGCACATCATCGCACCTCCGCCCCTCGAGGCCGTTGGGGCTTCACCAACGGTCTCGTCCACCACATCATAGCGCTCCACTGCCACTCAAGATCTGCATCCGTGCGCGGCCAGCCAACGCCAGCGCATCACCCTCAACGGCTCTGAAGTGACCCGCACTCTAGCTAGGCGAGCATGCCCAAACGCCGGCCCAAACTAGGTATCCACACATCACTCCCTTGTGCACTGTTCCAATGATGTTTAGATATCCTTTCACTGCTCTCTTAGCTTACATGCTTATGCAACTCTGACTTTAACTCTTATTTCTTCTGGAGATATCATCTGAAACAAGAAAATCCATTTTTAGCGAAGCATGACGGGGCTACGGGATTTGGTACACATCCTGCACACCCGTATAACCTTGTACGTATCTGTCCGCCGGTACAACATCAAGGTCGATTCCTCTTATTTGATCAACCATTCTCCGTGTCAAAAATGCAGAGGGGGATGCAAGGAGCACAAGGCCTGCACATCCAAGCAAGTGGTAACATGGACTTGTACATGGAACATCCCAAGTGCAAGCAGAGCTACTGTGAGCCTGTACAACGAGCTAGCGTAAGTCCCTGCGCTTCATTTAATTCGTACTGGCATTCGTGTATGATTTGTGTGCAGTGGCTGATCCACAAATTCAAGTTACCAGGGGTGAACATTTAACTTAAAAAATACGAAGGCACTTGCACTCCGGAAATCAACATAACTTGAGAAATGTGAAGCTACATGCACTTTGAAAACCAGCTAATGATCCAAAGTTGTTTAGATTATAAACACTAAATGATGCAAGCACCAAAAAACACAAAATGCAACATGGTGTACAAGGACTACAAACATGGTCTGTACCTGCTTGAATTATTCGTTCTCTAGCTGAAATATCAAAGTGTAATTGCACGTATAACCAGTGCGCAAACTGCATACCAATATATCTATCCTGAACAAGTATGCCAATAGTTTCAAACAACAGATTAGAAAAGTATTTATGCTATGTTGTCATGATACGGGGACTTTCTGGTAGATGGCCTCGACGTTTCCTCAAGCTATGAAAATGCACTATAATTTGCTTGTCATCAATGCCTGCAAATCTCTATCTCTCTCAACATAGTAGATCATCATTAGACACGAAATCCTTCAATGAGCTTGCAAAATGCTTGCATTAGATCCCTCATTAGACACTATATGTTCATCACCAGGAGCATGTAAAATGTTTGCATCAAATCCTTCATTAGCAGTCTGTTCATTAGACACTTCAAGCTCATGAACAACATGAGCTTGTATGTTTGCACCGGAAACTTGATTAGATACATCAGATTCAGTCACTTCAGTATTGATTGGGGGAGTTATAAAATAAGTAGAAATTGGTTTCATTTTCTCATAGATTCCCTACATACAAGCAGTTTTACAACACCGTCAGGTTTAACTATTGGCCAGAAATTGAAGAATTGAATTAGATATAATCAAGGATGAGATGTACCTGCTCATTGCGCATGCTACTCTTGCAAGCTGCGATAATCCGTTTGCGCAAGCTCGATGCCATGCCCGTGCTGCCGCCGCTACCTCCCACGCAGGCTACACCCAGGGTTGGATCTTCATCTTCTTGTCCTTCCGTTCGCTTGAAGCTCGGCGACCGCCCTCCAACGAGGGTGCGAGGAAGTGTTGTGTTGATCTGTCCAGCGACGGCTAGGTTAGGAGCGAACCAGACTGGAGGCTGGAGTGAATGGATTGGGATTTTTCCTGCTGTCGATCGATTTGCGAGGCGCTCGTTTGGGCCGCGAGCCTGCTATAGGGCCTGCCTTGCACTTATGTTATTGCCCATACAAATTGAAACATTTTTCTTGATTTTTTACATTGCCTGCTCGTGTGTTGGGACGAACAAAACTAGCATGGGCCAACCTGGACGACTCAAACTAGGTGCACACTTTCCAGCCACCTGAGGCGGCCGCCCATACCGGCCCCTATGGTGGCGTCGCCACTTTTTGCGTGTATGATTGGAGAGTGAAAAATATTCCTGTGGCGCTTTTGATATACCCACAGAATGGTTGAATTGCTTGTTTCTATGAACTGAGTTCGCCAATAATATGAAGGATGCCAGTATTTTCATCCTATTGTAGATTGCTTAAATCTCGATATGCCAAAAGTAATCGCATGAAATATACAGTGAAAGCTAGTGTGATGTGTTTGGCTACAACTAGTCTGACTACACGTCCTCATATAACATATCAAGGACGCACCATCTTACCAGATTAACCATTCGACTTACCCATGCAGTGTGGGAAGAAAAAAGTATTGGAACTGCGTATCCAAGAAATTGATGCCATGGACTCCTTTGTACAACCTTGTAAGCGAAAAAGAAGTTGAAGTGTGCCTGTACAAAGAACTAGCGTAAGTTCAGTTACCTGCTTCTTGGAATTTTAGTTAGCCACTTATTGCAAAATTGTTGAATTACGTTGCTTGGCTTAATTTAGTTTGCTACTGATTACATAATGGCACAGCCTGTTAATCATATTGTAGACTGTGCCTATCTATGTGTTTGATACTTAATCTTAAGAATTACCTGTTTTCCTTAACTTAAATAGCTACTTGTTTGTTTAACTGCTTTGCTGCTGCAACAGCGGGTTACAATGATGTTAATAACTACTCCCTCCGTCCCATAATATAGGACATTTTTTGACACTAGCATAGTGTTAAAAAACATCTTACATTATGGGATGGAGGGAGTACTTTTCAGCATCCAATTGAAACTCTTTAATTCCTTGTTTGTTTAACTAGTTTGCTGTTATAACTCCCAGTTGAGATGTTTTGCTAACTTCAACTTTTCTGGATCCAATTGGAACTTTAATGGAAAAATAGGTTAGCCCAAGATCAAAGAGCGAGGTCCCCATGGACATTGCATCATCCCACAGCAGTGGCACCGGCCCAATCATGCATTATGAATTGCCAACTGCTGATGCTCTAGAGGCTAAACTAGTGGTAGAAGGAGATTCTGCTTCTGCACTTAGAGATGAAGTTGACATGTTGAGGAAGCAAACAGCACAATCACAAGCAGTACTCAAGACAACCATTAAATATTTGGTGGATTTCAAAACAAAGCAAGCTGAGACATACCAGATTGTTAAGGTCCTGAAGGAAAAAAGGAAATTAAATTCCTACTTGGTAAATCATAGGTGAAATGTTCTTTCCATAGTTGAATAACCTTTGTGTTGTCTATTCATGTAATCAATCAAACCATTTGTTTTAGAGATCATGTAATAATTGTTTTTTTTATAATTTTATTTGAGCACAAGTCTGTATTAATTGATAAGACTCAGAGACATTTCATTTGGATTGCTGTGCCAGACCTACAAATATGCCAATCGGGCTGAATGAGCATTCAGCAATAGTAGTAGTATAGATGGACCATAAATGGCACGCATCGGAAAGGGCCAAGATGCTGACTAAAAAAAGATGCTGTTGTAGCCAAAAAAAGTACAGTGGCCTGGCTTATGTATGTTAGTTGATATTATTGATCCATATACTCTATAAGTGTTTATATGTCTGTTAGTTCTGTACATTCTTATTTGATTGACTCGGTATTTGAATCTTGATACATCGCTTGTGTACATATCTAAATGGGAGTACACATTATGCTGCGTGTGACATTTGAGTTGGACATGAAGTGTTCCAAATATTCGAATTCACCTTAAACTGGATACTAGTTTCTGAATTTGAGTATCAGCATTTGTAAACCATATTCATATATGACAGCGGAATACATCTTTGTCGTCCTTTTGAAGATATATAAAAACACATAGAATGATTTATAAAGATTCATATAGGAATACAAAATGGATTCAAATTTAGTTGCCAGGGTAAACATGGATGCTTATTGTCCCAAAATTCGAAAGAAGCAGCAAAATGTCCACTCCCACGCCGGCTGCCCGAAGCCAAGTGTTTGGGAGATGGAAATTACTGTCTACCCATTACACAGACAATCCATCGGCCCGATTTCCACTGCTCTAAATAGGGGTAGGTTAGTAACGTCAATTAGACATGACACGACCTTCTCTAAGCCCATTTTGACATGGTGGGCGTCAAACATGGGCGACAAAACACATTTGACTCAAGCTCATCCGAAAGACCTCTGTTTCTCCCTCCATTCCCCATTCATACACGGTGGGCGGCAAAACAAACTCGACTCGGCCGAAATCGATGTAGGCAAATATTTTCAATAGGGGCAGGTTTGTAACTTCACTCAGACGTGACACAACCGCCCTACCTGTCAGCCCCGTTCATACACCATGGGCGCCAACCATTGGCGCCAACCACCCTCTCCTCGCCTGAAATCACTCTGGGCAAATATTGGTGAGATGCGAGATTACCGTCTTATCCCCAACCGATGAGACGTCCAAATTTTAAACGGGGGCTAATTTCATAACTTTCCCATATTTCAGACAGGCGCGTCCCAAAAACATGGTTCCCCGTACCTCTCCCTCCATTTTCCCATTCATACACCGTCCGCGCTAGAACACCCCATCCCCACACAAGCCTCCGTCCGCCACCCCATCCATCGCCGCCGTCCTCCACCACATCCATCGCCACCGTCTTCCACCATGCCAGAGCGCCTACCAAGACCGTGTCGTCCACTGCTAGAGATGGACGTTTCTCATCCACGGCGATGGACTAATAGCCTTGCATCGCGTCCTCTCGCTTCCTCGGCGCTGTCGTCCTCTTTGCTGGGGCCGCTCACACGACCTTCTCTTCCACCGCAACCGGACTTATCCCCCAATGCACCCGTCTATCGTCGCAGATCTGCTTCAACGCCACCGACAGCCATCGCACCCCCGATGCCTACACGGCGCCGCAAGAGAGGTGGTACTTCATATCTCCTCAACTTTTGGATCTCAACCAGAAAATAGATCTTAACTTTGTTACCCTACCTTCTTTTCAGCTCTTAGAATTTAGTTCTTAGTTCAAAGCAAACAATGGATGCTAAATATCATTTCTCCGGTTTGTAGCTTCAAATCTGCCATGGCACATCCATAATACGGTTTAATTGATCATGCTTAGGGTTTAATTGATCATGTTGGTTCCGTGGTGGTTTCTTTAATAGAAATTGGAGGGGAAACCCTCTTTTGCTAAAAAAAAATGCTTAGAGTTTCCCCCTTTTATGATCACTATACGATCAGAATAGGTGCTTCGTGTCATAATAACACTGCTCCACGCATCAAGCTAAACAAGCTTAGATGTTCAAATACGAATCTGATATTATTAAAACAGAGTTGTTTAATTGGTCAGCTAAATGTAACTAAATTAGTTTCGAAAATGCATGTTCGCTGCTCGGGTGTGTATCTCTACAGGGTGCCCACGGTGGGTCGGCCCACCCTGGGATTTTGGGTCGTCCTAGGCCCCGATTCCCCTCTGTTCTGCTGCGCGCTTCCGATCTCTACTCGCCCCCAGCCGCCTGCCTCGCCGGCGACTTGCCGTCCCTGGACGGCATGAATCTAGGAGGAGACGCCGGACTAATAGGAGGCCAGGAGCCGCTCGCCCAACAGCGTGACCGCTGCCTGGGCGCGCCGCCGTGCCTACCTTCCCAGTCTGTTCAGGGCTCAGGCGTGCAGCACCCACTAAGCCAACCCGATTTATCCTGAGATACGTCCTCAACACTCAGCAGCCACTCCTCATCACCCATTTTCTAATTGATTCATTACTCATTAGGCAGGACTGTCATTAGGGTTTGTTGTGTGCTCAGTGCTACCTACACTTAATGGTTCAGATGTATTTCAGTAATCTTTAGTACCTCTAAAGTTCACAGGGTTTTCAAAATTCCGGCCCTCGGAACAGAAACTGTCATTTTGGATTGTTGGTCATAGTGACATTGACCCAGATTACTACTGCAAGCTAGGTTTGTTGACAATTTTACTTGTCTTTCTTATTCATTCGATATAATATCCAATTATTCACGTCGATTAGTTGCAAACAATAAGTGCTAGACAAACTTCTTCATTCAGATTTTGGACGGTCTCTTACTGCAGTTACAATTCTGCATACTTGTCCTAATAAGCCCACAAGTAAATGATTGATTCACTACATCTATGCTTGCCTTGTTATATTTGTTGTCAATATTCTTTTAGGGTGGACCACCCTGTTTCTAAATATTGGAACCGTAGACCTGAGTGAATAGTATTTCTCTATGTGATCTCTTCAATCATGTGTGGGTAACGAACACTGCATTGTATAGAAAGAAAGTGTCATTTCCAGCTTTTACATAGGTTTCAATCTTTTACATGGAATACAATCTGCCTACTTGCTTTGTGTCGCACTACCAACACTCCACCCTTGAAGCTAAACATTACACCACTCATAATTTCTTAGTTTATTTGTTCAAATACGAATTTCATATGATTCTAATGTTCCTACTTCAGTTTTGAAATGTGTGCCTGCCTGTTATAGAGACATAAGGGGTTTGTATTTCTGTGTGTGGTCTGGTCAGCACGGTTGGGGAGGTGAACTTTGCATATGCAGGGGTTTATAGGGAGACACTCTCCAAGTTGAATCCGCAATGCATTCCATAGATAATCTGACTACTTTTTTATGTTTTCATGAATCTCAGATTCTGAATAGCATCATAATGATTATGAGCTTGCGCGCATGAAAAGAATAAAGCAGAACAATGCCATGGCTGTCAAACTTGGCATTAAGGGACTGAAATCAAGTCTGGATGCAATGCAATGCAAACGCTCTCCACCTACAGATTCATTCTCAGAATATGATCCTAACAGTGATTCTGAGCTAGAGGGAGACCTAAGTCGATGTAGCTCCCTAGTGGAGGAGTCAGAGGAAGATGCCCTATCTTATTCACCCATCAAGGTACTTGCTCTAACTTTCCAAGGTTACATTGCTCGCACATATCTTGCAACTGATGCTTTGCATTGCTTCTACTTTGTTGAACTGCCATTAGCTTAGTTTACACATCGTGTATGTGAATACGCCCTGCCTATCCATTTCAGTACATATTCCATCTGTCATCATACCATATTTATCCATTCAAATGTTGTTCTTGTGTATCATACATTCAAAAGGAAGAGGGCGATTGCTGATCGTGGAGGAGCACAAGCAAAGTATTTGGAAAATGTAATGGCACTTGATAAATCAAATAGCCCATTAGGTGTAGTTGCAATATCACCTGACCCACAAAATACCCCAACTCTAGCAGACTCTAGCCCTACTACACTGGTCATTTCTGATGCCCCAACTCAGCAGACCCCAACTGCAGCAAACAGTATGATTATGCCAGTTGACATAGCACCAGCTGTACGATGCAAAACCCCCATTCCAGCAAAGAGTACACCAAATCCAGTTGCCAAATCCCTTTTCGAACCAGAGAGAGCCCCAATTGCAGCAAATAGGACCCTGTTCCATTTCTTCCCAGTTTAGAAGACGAAGCTTATGTTGTTGTCAGGAACTTTGTGCGCATCTTTCCTTCATGGAAAGATTATACCGCAGACACAGAACAATTTCCAGTCTTCCTCCGCAACTTATGTGTAAGTAATGTACTAATGTTATTCATGGTCATTACTGCATATGTTTCTGCTGACAGAAGACACAAGATTTCGTTCTTTTAAATAGGCGAGGAGCAAACTGGATTGTGATGACGAGCAAGAGTTGGTTGCGCTTTTCAACCACTCGTTGATGAAGTATCGTTCCTACCTGAGGCAAGCGCACTTCGATGGCAAGACTTTGAACGAAATTTCTGTAAAGTCTCCAGTGGTACATTTATCCGACGGTGACTGGAATAATCTTGTTACACATTGGTCTCGGCCGCAGCATAAGGTACTGTCTATGATATCACATCACAATTTGAACTACATTTCTGCATTTGCCTTAATGTCTCACTTGTATGAAAACTGTTAGCAGAAGAACATTCATTCTCAAGGGACCAAAGAATCTCGCAACTATACTGCACACTGCATTGCTCTCGTGAGTACCTCTTGCCCTGTATGACCATCCTTACTTTCATAGCAGTTTGATTTTGTAGCATCACTGCACATGTTAGCCTCGTAATCGTCCATTTGGTGGATATTATAAGATCCGTATGGACTCTTACACAAATTTAGAATCAACCCAATGCTTTTGAAGAGGTTTAGCTCTGCAGTCCTCTTGTAAGGACTGAACGTGGTCTATCACTGTACTTACATTAACAGCTACTCCCTCCCTCCCATAATATAAGAACGTTTTGTACAGTACACCAGTGTTTAAAACACTCTTGTATTATGGTAAGAGGGATTGGTTCATTTTGTAGCATTCTGCATCTTATCTCTGTCGCCCACCATTTACTAAAAAAGATCAGATCTATATTTAATCTTACCAACAAGTAGAATACACAGACAATGCCAGTGTAGAAGTGTAGCCCATTGCTCTTGTCAGTACATTTTGTCCTGTAACGCTTGTACCTCCAGGGATTGGTAGTTGATTATGTAGCATCAATCTGCATCTTATCTTCATTATCCTCTATCCCTTCCAGTATTATCATATCTATAATTAGTCTCTACAAAATGTAGAGTACAGGCAATGCTTATGAAGAAGATTATGTGCTGAAATTCTTGAGTTATCCTTCCCTTCACATGGAGAAGGGCATTATAAAGCCGGTGTTAACTATTAATGTAAGTCAGTCCTTCTAAAGCCTTTATCCTCAACTGGTGTTTAATTTGCTCATACTCCCTATCGTTTACTGCTGTTTAGTTTGTTGTTTCTACCAAAATGCATGTTCATAAGAACTGTAAGTTCTATTTTTTACTTGTAAAACCAAATTTCTTATTCATACCATGCACATTAGTTAATACTCCCTATATGTATGCTTGGTTTTGTGGATCTATAATCCAGTGTGTGGTGAAGCAGCCCACGTTTGCACCTTGTCATCTCCTGTTTTATCTTACTGATGTGGCTGATGATATGAACAACATGCCATGCACATTATCCAAAATAGATACAATGATTTTCTTTGCCCTTCATCTATGCTTGTTATGTTGACATGGTAATCTAGTAGTGTGGTGAAGCTCCCCGCATTATGAACAATGCCAAATTATGCTATTGATATTTTGAACTTACTATTTATTTTGTAATTTGAAATTGGATAGAATTGACAGAATAGTTATCATGTTTGTTTATACACGTGCAAAACCTGTCATCTCTCTGCTTTGTTTCAAGGTGATATGCCTGATGGCATGCACAAGTCTGCTGAAGGCTGTGGGACAAACCCAACATATATTGCAACAAAGAAGGCAAAACATCTTGAGGATAGCGAGACAACCCCAAAGTCTTGTCTTGATGCAATGTTCAAGTTACTTGAGACTAACAGTCAGACAAGCTCACAGAATTCGTTGTTTGAATCAGTTTGACTTCTTCAGTCCCAAGTTCCCGCAGAAAGGCATTCTGCAACTCAACTTCGACTTGAAGTCCTATGTCTAAGAAAGATTGCGGAGAACACCAATGAGAACCTCATCACTAAACAGCTACACCTGGAAGCTATGACCGACATGCTAGGCCGGTCTCACAGCCTTGCTCAGCAGCTTGCGCAGCAGTTCTCCCGCAAGGCTAACCTTTCTTGAATTGTCTTGGAAGTGGTCTCGGATCAGTATTATTTTGTTACGCTGCAATGGTGCCCAGTTTTTGTAATCTGCTTCTTCGTTGCGCTTTATGATCACTGGTGGCGAACTTTGATGCCCAGTGGATGTAATATACCTTAAATCCTTTATTGTATAGTGTAGGTTTATTCTTAGTTACTATGCTGTAATTTCTTTATTGTATAGAGTAGGTTTGTTCTTAATTCATACTAGTTACTGCTATCATTCGCTATCTGAAAAAAATCAGTTGTAGTCGACCGGGCCGAAACATTCGATAACGGGCCAGGTTTTTAGCGGGACACAATTGGGCCGGCCTGCGTCTTTCTTGGGCCTGAATAATTGGGGCCTTCACACATTGCGCCAGGCCCAAACTTACACCGGCCTATATTTTAGTTGGGCCTTTTGTCGACCCAGCGCTTAGTTTGGCCCAGGTAGTGTTGGGCCATTAACAGGCTGAATATTATACTGGCCTGTTACGGCCGAGATGAAACCATGGGCCTTTAGTAGGCCAAAATGCATGTTGGGACTCAATTTTCACTAGTCGTCGACGGGCCTTCAGCAGGCCGAAATGTAAACTGGGCCGTTATGGGCCCAGTTAGCTCACGGGCCGTTACCAGGCCGAAACATGTCTTGGGCCTTAGTTGGCCCACTGATATCATGGGTCTTTAAGAGGCCGAAAGCTTAGTACAAGCATCAACGGGCCGAATTACGCGACAGGCCTTTAACAGGCCCAAAGTCACGTTGGGCTTAACTGTTGCCACCTTTAGCACGGGCCGTTAGTGGGCCGATGTCCCGTCGGACCATATATGGCCCATGGGCAGCACGGGCATTCCCAGGCTGAAAGTCACACCGGGCTGAAATGGGCCCATGTCTACATCAGGCCTCTAACAGGCCGAAAGTCACTGGGCAGTAGTTGGGCCCAAATATTCGGTGAACAATTAACGGGCTAGATCTGGCTTCGGGCCGCAAATGGGCCCAAATATTGGGTGAACAATTAACGGGACAGATCTGGCTTCGGGCCATAAATGGGCCCAAATATTGGGCGATCAATTAATGGGCTAGATCTGGTTTCAGGCTGTAAATGGGCCTTTATTAAGCAGGCAGTTATTGGGCTGGCCCACTAGTACCTGATTAAGTTCTATGGGCCTTTGACTGGGCCGGTCTTTTTAACCTATATGGGCCTCTATTGGGCCCAGCCACATGTCAACGTACCATAGGCATGTCTCCTCCAATGGACGGGCAACATCTAGCCCATTGACGAGCTGACAGGTGTTCCCTTCGGCCAATTAGAATTTTACACGTGGAAATTTCCAATTGGTCGGGGCTGTTAACGGGTTATCGGATCCAAAATTCGACCCGATAGCTTAACAGCGTTCTGTGACAGTGGATGCCACGTGTCGGTCACCCTTGACGAAAGCACTTCTGTGACGCGCGATTTATCGTCATGGAAGTGGACACTTCCATGATGATAATTTTGGTAATGTCATGGAACACTTCTACGACAGCACATGTATGACTATCTTGATTCTGTCATAAATTTGTCATGGATGTACATGCATGACAAAAAACGCGACCTACTGTGACAAACACGTATCATCACGGAAGTGTATTTTTTTGTAGTGATAGCCATGAAAAAACAATCGAGACCCCGTTCCGGCACCCTGCCCGAGGGGAAAATCATCACCGGATGCCATCTTCGTCCTCACAGCGGCCACCATGATGAGGAGGGAGTAGTTCACCCTCGGGGCTGAGGGTATGCACCTGTAGCTATGTCTTTTATCTATCTCTCTCGTGTTCTTGATTTGGCATGATCTTGATGTACTGCGAGCTTTGTTACTATAATTGGATCATATGGTGTTTCTCCTCTATCTTCTGGAGATGAATTGAGTTTTACCTTTGAGGTTAACTATTATCGGATTTAATACTTTTATGGATTTGAGAACACTTGATGCGTGTCTTTCATGCGATACCCGTGGTGACAACGGGTGTTCTATTGATTCACTTGATGTATGTTTTGGCACTCAACTCGCAGATTCCCGAGGTGACATTGTGGTAATCTATGCATAGGGGTTGCATGTTTTCATCCTTGTTTCTCCGGTAGAAATCTTGGGGCACTCTTTGCGGTTCTTTGTGTTTGATTGAATATTATGAATCTGAAGTTTTTTATGCATATTGTATAATTAACCCACAGATACTTGTGGTGACATTGGAGTATCTAGGTGACATCAGGGTTGATTGATGTGTATCATATGGTGTTATTTTAGTACGAACTCTAGGGCTGTTTGTGACACTTATAGGAATAGCTCAAAAGATTGATCAGAAAGAATAACTTTGAGGCGGTTTCATACCCTACAAGCAATTGCATCTTATATTATCCGCGATAGGAACTTTGGAGTGACTCTTTGTCGCATGTTGAGGGATTGCCATATGATTTAATTATGTTATATTGTTGAGAGACTTTGCACTAGTGAATGTATGAAACCTAGGCCTTGTTTTCAAGCATTGCAATACCGTTTTTGCTCACTTTGGTTACGTGCTACCTTGCTGTTTTTATATTTTCAGATTACAAAAACCTATATCTAATATCCATATTACACTTGTATCACAATCTCTTCGCCGAACTAGTGCACCTATACAATTTACCATTATATTGGGTGTGTTGGGGACACAAGAGACTCTTTGTTATTTGGTTGCAGGGTTGCTTGAGAGAGACCATCTTTATCCCACGCCTCCCACGGATTGAGAAACCTTAGTTTATCCACTTGAGGGAAAATTGCTACTATCCTACAAAACTCTACACTTGGAGGCCCAACACGAGTCTACAAGAAGAAAGGTTGCATAGTAGACACCGAGCTCTTTTCTGGCACCGTTTCTGGGGAGGTGAGTGCTTGAAGGTATATCTTTAGAGCTTGCAATTAAATATTGTATTTTCTTGTTTTATCACTAGTTTATTCTATAAAATAAAACTCAAAAAATGGAATTGAGGTTGCCTTATATGCTTCATCTTTTTAATGTCTTTCGTTTAAATGATGGAAAGGAAAATTCTGCCAAAGTGTTAGAAGAAGAAGTCAATAAAATGCTTGGCACTAAATCTTTGCATGATGAGCATGATTGCAATGTTGTTGGTATGAATTCTTTGAATATTGATGATGCTAATGATATGCAAAGCCATAAGCTTGGGGATGCTATGTTTGATGAAGATGATATTTTTAGTCCCCCGAGTTTTGATGAGAAAATTTATTATGATGAAAGCATGCCTCATGTTGATGATGATTATATTGCTGAAAGTGGGTTTGGAAGAGTGTCAACTCTAGGTAATGATCCCACTATTTTGGAGGGTGTTGAATCTTATTGCAATATTTATAAACGTACATTTGGAGAGGTCATGAATTTATTTAGTGATGATCCACTATTTTGGAAGAGGTTTCAATTGATTATGAGAACAAGTTGCTATCTATGATGATAATTCTTATGACATGTATGTTACAAACAATAATGATAACCATGAAACTCGTCATCATGATTTTAATGTTCAATTTGATTATGATGTATATCCCATGATAGCTATTTTGTTGAATTTGCTCCTCCCACTATTATGAATGAGAAAGAATTTGTTTATGTGGAGAGTAATACAATTTCTATGCTTGTGGAGCATGAAAAGAATGCCTCATGTGATATTTATATTGTTGAATTCCTTCATGATGCTACTGAAAATTACTATTACAGAGGAACATATGCTTTTACATATCTCAATAATATCAAGTTTCCTCTCTATGTGTTGAAAGTTTTTGAAGTTGCACTTGTTTGGCCTTCCTATGCTAGTTGATTCTTGCTCCCAAAAATCAATTTCTCACAAAATCCCTATGCATAGGAAGTGGGTTAGGCTTAAATGTGCTAGACATATGCTTCATGATGCTCCCGTTATGTTTCAATTCTTATCTTTTATGTGAGCATCATTGAAATCATCATGCCTAGCTAAAAAGGCATTAAAGAAAAGCGCTTGTTGGGAGACAACCCAACATTTAACCCTATTGTTTTGTGTGTTCACATGATTAGGCTGGTGTAATAATCATGTTTTATAGCTTTTGTTTCAATAAAGTACCAAGTAAAGCCTTTAGGATAGTTTGGATGATAATTGACTTGATTCTATGAAAAAGCAGAAACTTTTGTGCTGAGTTTTGGAATTTTGTAATTTCACAGAAATGTGCTTTTGATCTTTTTTTACACATGATTGATATACAAATTTCCTACGTTTTCCTAAGTTTTTAGAATTTTTGGAGTTACAGAAGTTTGGCTAAAGTCCAGATTACTATAGACTGTTCTGTTTTTGATAGATTCTGTTTTCAATGGATAGTTTGCTTGTTTTAGTGTTTCCATAGCTTATATTAAGTGATATAAATTGTATAATAATAAGTTACAGTAGGCATTTTGTGAGAACAATTATGAATATTGTCTTTGACAGTACCCAAGTGAATGATTTGCTCTTTATCATACTAACCTATTTCACGAAGTATCGTTAAGTTTTGTGCGATTGATGTTTTCAAGCTTTGGGTGAGATATTGATATGAGGAGAATAATGACTGGCAAGACCCCAAGCTTTTGGGATGCCCAAGGCACCCCCAGGTAATATTCAAGGAAGACCCAAGCAACTAGGCTTGGGGATGCCCCGGAGGGCATCCCCTCTTTCGTCTCCAACATTATCGGTAACCTTACTTGGAGCTATATTTTTATTCATCACATGATATGATTTTTTCTTGGAGCATCATTTTATTTTATTAGTATTTGCTTTTTGTTATTTAGAGTAATGTTTTGCATCTTTTATTTCAAAAAAGTGTCAAGTATAGCCTTTACCATGCTTATTTCCAAGTCCATATGTTGTTGTTTTGAAAGCAGAAAGTTTTCTATCATTGTCTAATTTCTTCGGGAAAGTCAAAACATGGTAAAATCTTGAAATGTTTACACAATGAGTAACAACAAATTTTCTACAGTGTGGTAATTTTTCAGAATTTTTGGAGTTAGAGAAGTATGAATCTTCTTCCATTCTTTATAGACTGTTCTCTTTAGACAGATTGCTATTATGTTTGCATATGTTTTCTTGTTTAATGATTCTATTTGAGGATATGAGTATTAAATATGAAGAGGAATTTAGTATGAAATATAAATTTTAGTGATTTTCTACAGTAGAGAATGATAATGTTTTGCATTGATTTATACCAATTTATCTCATGAGTTCTTGTTGAGTTTTCTGTGCATGAAGTTTTTAAGAATTATGGAAACCGTGATATGAGAGGAATTGAGGAGACACAAGAGCTCAAGCTTGGGGATGCCCAAGGCATCCATAGTTAATATTTCAAGAAGACTCAAGCATCTAAGCTTGGGGATGCCCCGGTTGGCATCCCACCTTTCATCTTCAACAATGACCGGTCAGTTTTGGTTGAGCCCGAGTTTTTGCTTCTTCACATGATATGTGCTATCCTTGGAATGTCATTCTATTTTGTTTTGCTTGTTGTTTGAATAAAATACTTAAGAACTTAAATTCTTAGATGAGAGAGAGTCTTCACATAGCTACTTAATTATTTAACTACTCATTGATCTTCACTTATACCTTTTTGGAGTAGTTTGTAATTTACTCTCGTGCTTCACATATATTATTTTAAGAGTCTTCTAAATAGTATGGCAATTTGCTTAGGTTATGAATTTCATCCTAATATGATTACTTGCTTGCCAACTCTTGAATGTGCTTACAGTATATGGCGATTTCTTGAAGAACAATTTCTAAACTATTCCTTTAAAAACTTAGATGAGGTTCTTCACAAGTCCATTGCTTCAAATAAGATGAGTCCTAATGATCCTAAGTTTGGTGATTGTCTATTTGAGCTTCGTGACCTTATGCATGCCAAAGGAGATGTTGGAATCATTAGCAACATCATTTCTGAAGTTATTAGAATTCATAAAGATGCACATTATCATGATCACAAAACTAATGAATCACTCTCTCTAGGAAATGATCAATCACAAGATGATGTTGAACATGGATACTATAATGAGGATGATGACAGTGACTATGATCTCGATGAGTCTATGAGACACTTTGGTCTTATAACTAACCTTCGCAGCTACATGGCTAGAGGAAAGGAATGGGTTCTTGATAGTGTATGTACCGATCACATGACCGGAGACAAGGATATGTTTCATGAGCTTGCTAAAAACGATGACCCTATAAAGTATGTCACTATTGATAAAAACTCAAAGTGTAAAGTGGTTGGCCACGGTAAGGTGGCCATCTCACATGACAGCTTCATACAAAATTTTATGCTCGTTGAATCTATTGTCTATAATTTACTTTCTGTATCTAGACTAGCCGATTTCGGTTTCAGTGTCCTATTTACTAAAGTAGATTGTCAAGTGTTTCGAAGAGATAATCATAATATGGTCCTTACCGGTATACATAGAGGTGATCTATACATTGTTGATTTCACTAAAAAGGCTCAACCTATAACTTTCTTAATTGCTAAATCCTCTAAAGGCTGGTTGTGGCATAGATGGTTAGGTCATGTGGGCATGCAAAATCTTGACAAGCTTATTAAAGGTGATCATATCCTTGGTGTTAAAGAGGTTATATTTGACAAGGATAGACTTTGTAGTGCTTTCCAAGCAGGATAACAAGTTGGAGGAAATCATCCTGTGAAAAACATCATGACCACGAGAAGACCACTCGAGCTACTTCACATGGATCTTTTCGGTCCCAACGCATACAAGAGTCTGGATGGCAACTCATTCGGATTGGTCATTGTTGATGATGTTTCAAGATTACGTGGGTGTTCTTTCTTGATGATAAATCGCAGGTCTAAAAGATCTTCCAGAACTTCGCTAGGAAGGCCCAAAATTAATTTGAGGTGAAGATCAAGAATGTTCGCAGCGACAACAGAACGGAGTTTAAAAACGCCAATGTGGACACCTTTCTTGATAAAGAAGGGATTTCACATGAGTTCTCGGCTACGAACACACCTCAACAAAATGGATTTGTTGAGAGGAAGAACTAAACGCTCATTGAAATGGCGAGAATGATGCTTGATGAGTACAAGACGCCAAAAAAACTTTTGGGAGGAAGCGGTTGAGACAGCATGCCATGCAACGAATCGTCTATATCTTCACAAGCTACTCGGTAAGATGACATAGGAGCTTCTCACTGGTAACAAACCCCAAGTTGGATACTTTCGAGTATTCGGCTCAACGTGCTATATTCTTGATAAGCATGGTCGTTCGAAATTTGCTTCTAAATCTCATGAAGGTTTCCTACTCAGTTATGGCTCAAACTCTCACTCATACCGTATCTACAACAATTTCACCTAAAAGGTTGAAGAGACGGTAGATGTGAAGTTTGATGAATCTAACGGCTTGCAAGTAGAGAAACTGCCAATGGATGTAGGTGACAAAGATCCTTCGGAAGCAATACAAGACTTGTCTATTGGCAAGATTCGCCCGACGAAGGTGAAGGAGATCACCTCATCCGTCCAAGTGGAAGCCTCAACTTCACGCCAAGGTGAACCACAAGTTGACTTGGAGGCATCCACAAGTGAAATGCATCAAGATGATGGGAACGAGGATGTACAACAAGATGAACCTCATTGACCTCCTTCTCCACCTCCATGCGAGAACAACAACGCCAACGACAATGAAGAGAGACAAGAAGAAGAACAAGACAATGAAGAGGATGTTCTAACCCGACCCAAACAAAAGCTCTCACAAGTTCGAGCAAGAGTCTCAAGAGATCATCCCGTCGAACAATTTTTTGATGATATTCAAACCGGGAGAATTACTCGCTCTAAAACTTGTTTGGATAAATTTTGTGAACATTACTCATTCATTTATAGTATTGAACCTATGAGGATTGAAGATGCTCTTGATGATCCAGATTGGGTGAACGCCATGCATGAAGAGCTACACAATTTCGAGAGGAACCAAGTGTGGACGTTGGTTGAAAATCCTGACGAGAAGCACAATATCATTGGAACCAAATGGGTGTTTCAGAATAAGCAAGATGAAGATGGACAAGTTGTACGCAACAAGGCTCGTATCGTTGCTTATGCCAATCACCATGACATCACTCTATATCAAATGGACATTAAAAGTTCATTTCTTAATGGTGAAATTGAGGAGGAAGTTTATGTCAAGCAACCTCCTGGCTTTGTTAATCCCAAGAAACCCGATCATGTTTACAAACTTCACAAAGCTCTTATGGTCTTAAACAAGGTCCTAGAGCGTGGTATAAATTCTTGACTAAGTTCCTTGTTGAAAAAGGCTTTGAGACAGGAAAAATTGATTCTACACTTTTCACTAAAAGGGTTAATGGTGAATTATTTGTGTGCCAAATTATTGTGGATGATATCATATTTGGTTCGACTAACCCTCATTTTAGTGAAAAGTTTGGAAGGCTAATGTCGGAAAAGTTTAAGATGTCTATGATGTGTGAACTCAAGTTCTTTCTTGGCTTGCAAATCAAGCAAACTAAGGTGGGTTCCTTTGTTTCTCAAATAAAGTATACTGTCGGTGTCAAAACCGGTGGATCTCGGGTAGGGGGTCCCGAACTGTGCGTCTAGGCGGATGGTAACAGGAGACAAGGGACAGGATGTTTTAACCCAGGTTCGGGCCCTCTCGATGGAGGTAAAACCCTACTCCTGCTTGATTAATATTGATGATATGGGTAGTACAAGAGTGGATCTACCACGAGATCAGAGAGGCTAAACCCTAGAAGCTAGCCTATGGTATGATTGTTGTTCGTCCTACGGACTAAATCTCTCCGGTTTATATAGACACCGGAGAGGGCTAGGGTTACACAGAGTCGGTTACAATGGGAGGAGATCTTCATATCGTATCGCCAAGCTTGCCTTCCACGCCAAGGAAAGTCCCATCCGGACACGGGACGGAGTCTTCAATCTTGTATCTTCATAGTCCAGGAGTCCGGCCAAAGGTCATAGTCCGGCCATCCGGACACCCCCTAATCCAGGACTCCCTCAGTAGCCCCTGAACCAGGATTCAATGACGACGAGTCCAACGCGCAAGTTTGTCTTCGGCATTGCAAGGTGGGTTCTTCTCCAAATTCCCTGCACCCATCGAATAGTGTCCAACTTCTAGTGCATGCTGCTCTCCTCGGCTTCTGTGCCCCATAATGACCATCTTCCACGTGTCAAACGAATGTGAAAACCAAGGTTTTTTTTTCATTTACCCTCCCAGTTGCGTTAATGAACCGCCCATAAAAGAGACGGGGATTTAGATCCAATTCACACTATCTTCCCTCCGCGAGCCTTCATCAGAGTGCCTTCGACAGGGATCCATTCCACCATGGCCGGTCGGTGCAGCTCCTCCTCTCGCCTCTCCAGCCCTCGGCCTGAAGATTGGGGGCGGTGTTCCGTCCCGCATAGCGACCTAGTAGTGCTTCAGTCCAAGGGGCTCCTCCCCCCAGCTTATATGGTCCCAGTTCGAGCCGGGATTGCTACCTATAGTGGCGGAGAGCAGGCGGAGAGCGTCCCCAGTCCCTCTCAAGGAGAGTGGGTATGCCTAGTCCCTTATTTGATAAGAGGACTCGGATTTCCAATTCATCGATTTCTCTGAGGGTTGCTGGAGTTCTACGGCCTCCAGCTACACAACCTCAGGCCTTCCTCCATTCTGCACATTGCGGGCTTCGTGGCCCTCTGCGAGCTGTTCTTGGGCGTTGAGGCCCATTTCGCGTTGTGGAAGAGGTTGTTTTGTCTCGTGCCCCGTTCTCAGGAGGGGTCTATTTATCAAGTGGGCGGAGCCGAACTATGGCGCATCGCTGGGACCGGATATCTATCTGGTACCCCAAAGAGGACGTCCGAGGACTGGCCCTCGGAGTGGTTCTATATAGATGACGTCCCCCTGCTGGACCCTGTACGGATCGGCCTCCCTGAGTTCAATAATGGTCCGTTGAAGAAGCGCCTGAGCTGGGGCCCGCGGAACCCTCAGAGGGAAACTGACAGGGACGTCCTTTACCTGATGAGCCGGATAAGGTTGTTGGCTCATTCCAGACTGACCATGATCAAGGTCATGGCCATATGCATTACGCGAGGGGTGCATCCGCTTCAATACAGAGGCCACCCCATGTGGGATTTCAACGGGGAGGACGATGCCACCCGGTGCGGTCGTAAGGGGTCAGATTCGGCCGCCACTTTAACGAGAATCTTATCCGCTTTGTACAAGGGAGAAGAAGAGGAATTCCTCCGTGCCAACCCGGAGGGCGGATTCTCCATGTACAATCCTCCAAGTTGGGTGAGCGAACATTTTCACCTGCCTACCCGCTTTCGAAATTCCCATAGTTGAGTACTTAGTCTAACAATGTTAACGCATGAGTTGCGCCAGACTGTGAAGGAGATAAACAGCCCTCCTCCACAACCCGAGGACCCGAAACGGTCCCTCGATCTGGACTCCCAAGAGGACCCGGACTTAGGTGTGGAGTTAATTGATGGGGTGTTTCATCAATTGAGTAAGGACAACACCCTAGTGGCCATTACGACCGACTATCCCGGACTACTTCCAGCCTCAAAGGTAACCGAGACCGAAGTCCCAGTATTTTCAAGGAGATCAATCCATGCTTTATCTTTAATGCCGTGAACTAATAGTGTTTCGTTTCGCTGGGTAAATTCTTGAGGCGGAAGGCCGAGCCCACGGTGG
The DNA here is from genome assembly GCF_002162155.2 of Triticum dicoccoides. Taxonomy (NCBI): domain Eukaryota; kingdom Viridiplantae; phylum Streptophyta; class Magnoliopsida; order Poales; family Poaceae; genus Triticum; species Triticum dicoccoides. The sequence goes on along the minus strand of NC_041387.1, from coordinate 363,665,417 downwards.
GCAGCCAACAAGGGCCGCTGAAGCCAGGCGGGCCAAAAAGAAGTGCGGACCAGATCGAGATTCCGGCGCAACGATACGGCGTGCGAATTTAACGCCTAGGGTTTATGCCCTCAAGTCATACTAACGCTCATGCTTTCCTTAGAAAGAAGAGAGCCCACCGGACTATATCCACCAGCCAGGGTTCAAGGCCGGGTCCGGAAGCGGAGGCGGACACGGGGCGCGCCTCGGGCGTTCCTCCGACAGAGGACGCAGACGGGCTATCTGCCACCAATTCAGAGGTGGAGAGTGCCATGAACCACAGGCGTCGCCGGACTGTTCTTCGTGACGCATGTTTTTCCCCAGAGGCGTTGGACGCCTTTAATACAGGAGATGCGTATCTCCGTGCCGCTCAAAATGGTCTAGCTAGAGCCACAGAGCAGTATGTAAAAGACATACAGGTGAGTAAAATTGAAGGTTATATATGTCAGTAGCCCCCGAGACTTGAAACAGTGAAGATAACTGTTTTATGGATCATGTGCTATGCAGTGTCTTACAAAGAAGAACACGCAAATGTCCCAGGAGCTTGAAGAGTGCAAGGCCCAACTTGAGGCCGCACTGGCCACTTCATATAATGCCAAGGGGACGCTCTCAGGTAATATACGCTTCGAAAGATAATTCCATTGTGAAGTGCGGCATGTGTGCAACTCTGACAAGAATAGTGCAGATGGGGCCGGAGTAAATCCGGACAAGCAACAACTCCTACGCCAACTGAAGGCTGGCGAGAGCGTGCTGACGAGGGTGAGGCAAGAGAAGAACAAACTTCAAGACGCCAATACCCAGCTGGGCGAGGAACTAAAGGATGTTCTTATTCAGCTGTCTGCTTCAGTAAAGGAGAATCGGCGACTTCGACGCGGCATTTTTAGTAAGTCCTTGAACGAATCTTCGAAAAAAGAATTCAACGAGGAAGTCGATTGACAGAGCTATGTCTATAGGTCGTCCTGCGGAGGAAATGCCCGGTTCAATGGGGGACCTTCTTCCCGAGCTGTTGCAACTGCACGAACGAGTTCGGCAAGCAATGCAGGGCGTCGTCCAGGCTATGTGGCCATCCCTCTCCATGCCAGAAGGCCTTGGGGAGCTTGCAAAGAAGCTGGAGGGAGTGCGGCCGCGCTTCCGGTTATGGAAGATATCAGCCTGCCGTCAAGGTGCCAGGGAGGCCTGGGCCATGGTGAAGACTCGGTACACGAAGGCTGACCCGAACCATATGGCCGAGGTCGGCCCTATGGGTCCTGACGGAAAGGAGATCCCTGTCAGCTTAGTATATGGCCAGGTAGAACTGGCTGCAAAGTATTGTCAACAGGACTGTAAATTAGACCGCCTGTTGGATGGTATTGAAGAAGAATATACCGAGTCAGATTGACTCTGTAATTTAAAATGACATGAAAAATGCCTTCTAGCTGGATTGTAGATCGTTTGTAATTGTGGATCTTTTTGCTTCAACCTCTGGACCCTATAGTCCGGAGTGTGTCCGAATACCCTCTTGATTATGTAAGAACCGGGGCATGCATGGAGACAAGGCATAGGGGTCATAATTGCTTTAGCAGACAAGTGCCCAACTAGTTATGTTATATTACATGGTTAGTAAGAAACATCTTCCAGGGAGAATAGTTCCGTTAGGGGTTCCTTTCCCTGGGAGGCATGCCCTAAAGTGCATGTCCGAACTGCTAAAAAGAGCAGAAAAGCATATGGGGGCAGATAGATAAACAAGAAAAATCATCTTTTAGTTCACCGACCGAATATTCCCTTAAGAACGCTAGCTTTCGGCTTCACCCAGTCTGAGGTACACATCCGGCTGAACCGGCAGTAACAATCGCAGAGGTGCTCCCTTTACCACCTAGCCGAACGAACGGGAACATAGGGGTAAGCACAGGAGCCTGGCAACCCATCTTGGTGAAAACTTAAGTCATATCGATGCATATAATGGTGTATAAAAGGTTCATGCGGAAGTGTCACACATGTTTTGGGCATGAGGCCCGTTTATATAAACTTCTGATAAAGAAGCCCCCAGGTATGATGAGCGCGGATGGCGCGTCAAGTATGTGCGAACAATGCGTAGGCAAGCCCCTAAGGGCTTGGGAGAAATAAAATGTAGAGAGAAGGAGAGAAATACCGGGCAGCTAATGAAAAATAAAAATAACAAAGGGACAGAGGAAGGAGACGAACACGAAGTCCGGCGCTAGGCGTAGAATCTTCGTAGGCGTGCTGCGTTCCATGGGTTCGGCTCGAGTCGGTTGTCCGATGCGTTTCGCAGACCGTACGCTCCACCAGTCAGTACTTGGTCGATTATGAAGGGACCCTCCCATTTGGGCTTTAGTTTGTCCTTTTTCTTGTCCGGCAGGCGTAGAACTAGTTCGCCAACGTTATAAGTTTTGGCCCGTACTTCTCTACTTTGATATCTTCGAGCCTGCTGTTGATAGAATGCGGAACGGGCTTTTGCCACGTCGCGCTCCTCCTCCAATGCGTCCAAGTTGTCCTTCCGATCGAGCTCGGCTTCTCTTTCTTCGTACATGCACACTCGAGGTGAGTCATGAATTATGTCGCATGGCAGTACTGCCTCTGTGCCGTATACCATAAAAAATGGTGTGAATCCGGTAGTGCGATTCGACGTGGTCCGCAGCCCCCTAGAGTACGGAGTCAAGCTCCTCTACCCAGTGCGTGTTAGATTCCTTGAGGGATCGCACTAGTCTGGGTTTGATGCTTCTCATAATGAGACCGTTGGCTCGTTCGACTTGACCGTTGGTTTGAGGGTGTAGACTGAAGCGTAGTCGAGCTTAATGCCCATGTTTTTGCACGAGAGTTTAACTTCGTCGGCCGTGAAGTTTGTTCCATTGTCAGTTATGATGCTATGGGGGATGCCGTAACGGTGTACAAGCTCGGATATGAAGTCTATCACCAGTCCAGATTCGGCCGTCTTTACAGGCTTGGCCTCTATCCATTTGGTGAACTTGTCCACCGTGACCAGTAGATATTTTTGCTTGTGGGTTCCTCCTTTAAGGGGTCCAACCATGTCAAGCCCCCAGACCGCGAAAGGCCAGGTAATGGGTATGGTTTGTAGGGCGGTAGGCGGCATGTGGCTTTGGTTAGCGAATAATTGGCAACCGATGCATCGCTGCACTAAGTCCTGAGCATCTGACCGGGCCGTCGGCCAATAAAATCCGGTACGGAAGGCCTTGCTTACAAGGGCCCGAGCTGCGGCGTGGTGCCCGCCGAGTCCAGCATGAATTTCAGCCAGAAGGTTGCGCCCTTCCTCTTCGGAGATACACCTTTGAAGGACTCCGGTTGTGCTTTTCTTATAAAGCTCTCCCTCGTGGACTTTATAGGCTTTAGATCGCCGCACTATGCAACGGGCCTCGTTTTGGTCCTCGGGAAGTTCCTGCCTAGTTAGGTAGGCTAGGAATGGTTCTGTCCATGGGGCAATGACTGCCATTATTGTGTGGGCTGACGGTGTTGTTTCGGTGGCGGAGCCACCCACTGTGTCAGAATGTTCGGTGAGGGGCAGTGTGGTTGTGTCCGGGCTATTGTTTCCGGACTCTCCCTCCCATGATACGGATGGCTTGAACAGCCTTTCTAGGAAGATGTTGGGGGGACAGCATCGCGCTTTGCACCAATGCGTTCCAACACGTCTGCTGCCTGGTTATTCTCCCGGGCTATGTGGTGAAATTCGTGCCCCCCAAATTGGGCTGACATCTTTAAGATGGCGTTGCGATAAGCTGCCATTTTCGGATCTTTGGCATCAAAGTCTCCACTTATTTGGGATATCGTGAGGTTTGAATCCCCGCGGACCTCTAGGCGCTGAATGCCCATGGAGACTGCCATCCTGAGACCGTGTAGAAGGGCCTCATATTCGGCCGTGTTGTTGGAGTCCGTGTACATTATCTGAAGTACGTATTGCACTGTATCTCCGGTTGGGGACGTCAGAACGACACCAGCCCCCAGGCCAGCCAACATTTTGGAGCCGTCGAAGTGAATGATCCAGTTGGAATATGCACCGTACTCTTTAGGGAGCTCGGCTTCAGTCCATTCGGTGATGAAGTCGGCCAAAACCTGCGACTTAATAGCTCGCCTTGGCTTGTAAGTTATGTCGAACGGGAGGATCTTGATGGCCCATTTAGCAATCCAGCCCGTTGCGTCGCGGTTGTTTATAATATAATTAAGAGGTACTTCGGATGCCACTGTTATTGAACACTCTTGAAAATAGTGTCGCAGCTTCCGGGATGCCATGAACACCGCGTATGCTATCTTTTGATAATGCGGGTACCGTGACTTGCATGGAGTTAGGATAGTGGACACATCGTAAACTGGTTTTTGGAGAGGGAACTTGTGTCCGTCCGTTTCTCGTTCGACGACGAGCACCGTGCTTACAACTTGATGGGTTGCTACGATGTATAATAGCATTGGTTCGCCCGTGTTGGGCACGGCCAGGACCGGATTTGTTGCCAGTATGGCTTTGATTTCTTCGAGTCCGGCCGTGGCGACATCCGTCCACTCGAAGTGTTCGGTGCGCCGCAGGAGGCGATAAAGGGGTAATGCCTTTTCTCCTAAGCGGGAGATAAAGCGTCTTAGAGCCACCACACATCCTGTCAATTTTTGTATTTGTATGTGGTCTTTCGGGGTATCCAATTGTGACAGAGCTCGGATCTTGGCTGGGTTTGCTTCAATTCCTCTACTGGATACGATGAAGCCCAAGAGCTTTCCGGCTGGTACGCCGAAAACGCATTTTTCTGGGTTGAGCTTAATGTCATATGTTCGGAGATTGTCGAACGTGAGCCTCAAGTCGTCTACTAGAGTATCGACGTGTTTGGTTTTGACGACCACGTCATCTATGTACGCTTCAACTGTTTTGCCGATCTGGTTGACCAGACATGTCTGAATCATGCGCTGATATGTTGCCCCGGCATTTTTGAGCCCGAAGGGCATCGTGTTGAAGCAGAATGGGCCGTATGGGGTGATGAATGCCGTTGCGGCTTGGTCTGACTCTGCCATCTTGATTTGGTGGTAGCCAAAGTATGCATCAAGGAAACACAATGAGTCATGTCCCGCAGTGGCGTCGATGATTTGATCAATTCGGGGGAGGGGGAAGGGATCCTTTGGGCAGGCCTTATTTAGGTCTTTGAAATCGACGCATAGGCGCCAGGATTTGTCCTTCTTTGGTACCATCACCAGGTTTGCTAGCCAGTCCGGATGTTTTATATCTCTGATGAATCCGGCTTCCAGCAATTCTGCTAGCTCCTCTCCCATGGCTTGTCTCTTGGGTTCGGAGAAACGCCGTAGAGTCTGCTTAACGGGCTTAAACCCTTTTAAGATGTTCAGGCTGTGCTCGGCCAGCCTACGTGGGATTCCTGGCATGTCTGAAGGGTGCCAGGTGAAAATGTCCCAATTTTCTCACAGGAATTCTCTAAGTGCGGCGTCTACATCGGGTTTTAGTTGTGCCCCGATGGAGGCCGTTTTTGTGGGGCCCGTTGGATGGACTTGGAATTTGACTATTTCGTCTGCTGGTTTAAAAGAGGTGGACTTGGATCTCTTATCTAGTATGACATTGTCCCTGTCCACCGTGGAGCGCAACGCAGTTAGTTCCTCGGCCGCTAGGGCTTTGGATAATGCCTCCAGGGCCAGTGCGGCTGTCTTGTTTTCGGTGTGGAGCGCTGTGTCCGGATCACTTGCAAGAGTGATGATTCCGTTGGGTCCGGGCATTTTGAGCTTCATGTACCCATAATGGGGTATGGCTTGAAAAATTGTAAATGCTTCTCGCCCTAACAGAGCGTGGTATCCACTGCTGAACGGGGCCACTTGAAATGTGACCTCCTCGGATATGTAACTATCCGGCGTGCCGAACACCACATCCAGTGTGATTTTCCCTGAACAGCACGCTTCCCGGCTTGGTATTATTCCTCTAAAGGTTGTGTTGCTTCGCTCAATGCGGCTCCAGTCTATTTCCATTTTTCGCAGGGTTTCCTCGTAGATGAGGTTAAGTCCGCTGCCGCTGTCCATGAGTACCTTTGTAAGTCGGAAGCCGTCCACTATCGGACTGAGGACCAATGCGGCTGGTGCTCGGGCTGTCCGGAATTTAGGTTCGTCACTGGCATTAAAGGTAATAGCCGTGTCACTCCATGGGTTTATTGTTGCTACTTGGTAGACTTCGGTAAGGCTGTGGATCGTTCGTTTCCTCACATTGTTTGATGCGAAGGTCTCGAAGACTGTCGACACCGTACTGGCGTTTCTGGGGTGGTGTTCTTCGGATTCTGGAGTTAGAAGCTCCTCGCCACTTCTGGCCACATGCCGGAGTATCCAACATGCTCTAAGGCTGTGAGTTGGTGTGACTTCCCCTGAACTATGAATTTTACAGGGTCCATTGAGCCATCCCTCCAGTACGGTCCCATACCCTATAGAGGGTTTTTGCTTTTTGCTGTTTGGCTCAGGTGCCTGGCGATAATGCGCCCTTTTGTTTCTGACTCGTATTGTATTCAGGCCCGGATTGTCCCAGAATTTAGTTTCGGTTTTCCGAACGCTTTCTATCGCACAGTACTTTCGTACTATGGATGTCAAGTCGGCGAAGCGTGTAATTTCTCGGCGACTTATGGCGTTGAGGATTCCGATGTCCGTGCAGTTGTTACAGAAGAACGAAATTGCTTCTTTCTCATGGCAGTCCTTTATCCTATTCATAACCAGGAGGAATCTGGCCCAATAGTGGTGTACTGTTTCCCCGGGCTCTTGCCGTATTTGGGATAGATCCCTTATAGTTGGGTGGGCGGGTGGATTTAAATCCGGAACATCACCCGATATAAGATTCAGGGGCCAAGAAATTTCCGAATTCGGAATCTTGCTTTCTTGGACATTATTTAATGAATAAGGCCTGCTGCCTGACTTTAGGTTCAGGGCTTGGGCAACATCCTCCCCTCCACGGGTGTCCGGCTTGGAGGGGTCGGGAATCCAGACACATCTGGTCCTTAGAACGGGTGAAGATTTGCCGCATTGTTCTTCCACCACTTCAATGTGGTGGGTGACCTAGGGAGAGTCGATCTCTCTCTGATCAGGTTTAAGCCCAATCTGGCCGTAATCTGTAGCGACTCCCAGCGCGGCAATGCAATCCAAGAGCTCGTTCAGGGAAGAGAGCTCCATCGGATCTGACTGCTCGGCGAGTTCCAAGCTGATGTGAAGATTGCTTTCGATGGCCCGAGAGGTCATCGTCGGCGCGACGACCGAACAGGTGGTCATGAAAAAACTGCCTAGCCGGAGAGTTTGGCCGACAGCCAAAGCTCCTTTAGCAACAGCGCCGTCTTTAAAGACGGGGTGCGGCATCCTTCCTGACGGCGACGACACAGAGGAACTCTCAATGAAAGCACCAATGTCGGTGTCAAAACCGGCGGATCTCGGGTAGGGGGTCCCGAACTGTGCGTCTTGGCGGATGGTAACAGGAGACAAGGGACACGATGTTTTTACCCAGGTTCGGGCCCTCTTGATGGAGGTAAAACCCTACTCCTGCTTGATTATTGATGATATGGGTAGTACAAGAGTGGATCTACCACGAGATCAGAGAGGCTAAACCCTAGAAGCTAGCCTATGATTATGATTGTTGTTGTCCTATAGACTAAACCCTCCGGTTTATATAGACACCGGAGGGGGCTAGGGTTACACAGAGTCTGTTACAATAGGAGGAGATCTTCATATCGTATCGCCAAGCTTGCCTTCCACACCAAGGAAAGTCCCATCCGGACACAGGACAGAGTCGTCAATCTTGTATCTTCATAGTCCGGGAGTCCGGCCAAAGGTCATAGTCTGGCCATCCGGACACCCCCTAATCCAGGACTCCCTCATATACCAAGGACTTCTTCAAAAAGTTCAACATGAAAGAATGGAAAGGTTTGACTACATCCATGCCTACTAGTGGACATCTTGACTTGACAAAGGATGGCGAACCGGTTGACCAAAAGGTTTACCTCTCTATGATTGGTTCATTGTTATATCTATGTGCCTCCCATCCCGATATTATGCTAAGTGTGTGCATGTGTGCATGATATCAAGCGGCCCCCAAATAATGTCATCTTAAGGATGTGAAAAGGATAGTGAGATACTTAATTCAGACACCAAACTTTGGCATTTGGTATCCCAAGAGGTCTTCTTTTGATCTTGTTGGCTATTTCGATTTGAACTATGCCGGTGACAAGGTTGATAGAAAGTCCACTTAGGGTACTTGTCAATTTCTTGGTAGGTCTCTTATGTCTTGGTCCTCCAAGAAACAAACTCGATATCCTTATCCACCGCCGAAGCGGAATACATTGCTGTCGGTTAATGTTGTGCTCAATTACTTTGGATGACCCAAACTCTTAAAGATTATTGGATACATGTGAAACATGTTCCATTTCTTTGTGAAAATGAAAGTGCTTTTAAAGATTGCTCATAATCCTGTGCAACATTCTCGAACTAAGCATATTGAAGTTCGTCACCATTTCATTCGAGATCATGTTGCTAAAGAAGACATCAATCTTAAACATGTTCGTACCGAGAAGCAATTGGCTGATATATTCACCAAACTGCTTGATGAGAAAGTATTTTGCTGTTTGAGAGGTGAATTGAACATCGTTGATGCCTGAAACTTGGAGTAGAAACTCCATTTGGATGCATGCAAGGCATGAGCCTTCATATGACTAATCCTTGATATTTCTCTTATGATGATGATCATATGTCTTGGATATTGTCGGTGTACTAGAGTAGGGGTACCCTAGTATCCCGAACTTGTGCACGGGCAGTTGCAGCGCCCCGCGGCAAGGCTTGCCGGGCGACCGCCAAGGTCCTCCGTGGTTCCCTTGGAGCCATTCAAGAACAAAGTATTCAAGCCAAGGAGACAAGGCCCCGGTAAGAGGAGCTTGCCGGGAAGGCCAACCAAGGCATTTCGAGGAACTTGCCGCGACGCGCCACGCGTCCTGGCAAGACCCGGTGAGCGACAAGCTTCCGGACGCGACAAGACAACGGCCGCGGCAAGGCGCTTGCCGCGGCAGGTTATCACTCTGCACCCGCGCTCCAGCGCATCCACCAACGTGTCGCCCCGGGGCCTTCCCAGGCGCGCGTGGCAGGAGGCTGAGCAGCCAGCGGTGCGAGGTGGCAAGGGACGCTGACAAGATTACCATCGTGGCGAGTGATGGCGTCCCTGAGGGTCCTTTTCTGCACTCTTTGGGCGACACAGACGGGCATTTAATGCCTTTGTCCCCTGCCGTCAGGGTTAGGTAGGATGCACTGTACAGGTAGCTGTACCAACCACCTATTCTTTTCCTTTTTTTTGCCCTTGTATACGTTGCCACCTGTCGGTGACCCCTTGAGCATATAAAAGGAGGCCCATGTGCAACGTAGAGGGGGGTTCGTTGGGCTCGAAACCAGAAAACACTCACGCTCGGTCTCGTTAGCAGCTCGAGTGTACTGTAGCACTCAGCGCTCCTGAGCAAGAACTCAATACAATCAGACAAGCAACAGTAGGAGTATTATCTCTCCGGAGAGCTCCGAAGCTGGGTAAGGTGCTCATGTGCTTCGCCTCGATCCGCTCTTCATGCGATCTCCGCCCCCCGCCGAACCGAAAGGGGCTCGGTCCGCCGGTCCCATAGGTGTTCGTGGATCAGTTTCCCCGACAGATATACTTGTACCCTTGCATATTATCTAACCCTTGTAGGTACTTGGATAAGCTTCACTCTATGAGATTGCAACTCACTCACATCCTAAGCAATCTCTACATCACGAAGTCTCTACAATATGGTGGTTGAAGACAAGGAAGCATGGATCCTTTCAATATATCCTTTGACAATTTCTATATATCAAATATCATTTGGTATCAAATTTCATAATTGTCATTTTAGACACACAAGTGCTATTCCTTGCAAAACTAACACATGTAGGAAGATGAACTCAAACTACAAACACTGCTCCTAATTCTTGATGAGCTACATCAACTTTGAGCATCCTACACAAGTTCAACTACATGATCAAGATCAACACCACCACCAAGGTATGTCATTCCATCTTAGAGAAGCTTTACCCCAAGACATGGGTCAAATCAGCTCAACAAGATGTGAATACATCAAAAATTCTTAAACAAAAAATGGCAACCCCATTTTGAGCTTAAACGATGAGTATGACCTATGATCAAGTGACTTCAGTTGACTCCTAAGTATCTAACATAGGTGACTTTGTCGCCGACCAATTCTAGATGAAGTTCTCAAGTGTTTTTCTGTGCACTTGCATTTGTTTCTTGCATGTTTGTTTCCTCTTTCAAAAAAACTTCATCTAGATTTATTTTCCTTTCTCTGTTATTTTCTGCATTCCCTGCATTTAATTCATTGCTAATCCTTTAGTTAATTCCCTGCAAATCGTTGTGAGATCCTATTTTTCTAGTGAGCTGAGATGACAAAAAAAATTCTCTGTGGTGAACTCGGCCCCACTGATCTTCTCTTAACGGGTAAGACCAAACCAACTCGGTGCCGCCGACGTAAAGAATTCAATGTTACCAATTTCACTACTAAGAAAATATTTTGTCAGTTGCATCATGCATATCTGTTCCAGCTCCACTCGATCATTCTTATCCTCTACCCGCATCACAATCTACATGCTGCTTTGTCATGTGACTCAAGGACCAAACCTATATGACTTATACACCAGAAGCTCCCTTCTTGGAAATTGATGTCAAGGGGGGAGATAGAAATCACATCAAAGCTTATCTATGGGCAAAAGAGACCATATGGGAGATAGAAACTTCTTTGCCCTCCCAGATGCTTGGTATACAAAGAGGAGAGAAGTCATATGTCTTTAAGAGGGGAAAGACATGTTAGTAGATATTTCTTTGTGTATGTTGCTCTGTCTTTCCTTCACTCTGATTTTCTTTTCCCTATCTTCTCCCATTATCCAATATAGGATTCACGGGGAGAAGGTCATCTAAGGGACGAAAATCTTTGGAATTCATTGCATATCTTTATTTCTTGGGGACATGTCTATATCCAAATAGAGTACTAAGTACTCACTCACTACATGTCATCCCAGTCTTGGTACTCTTGTGGCTTCCTGTTCTTGCTTTGATTGGTAGATATTCTTGTGTTATCTAACCCTGTTTTCTCAGGTTCATCTCTTCCAAAGTAAGCTCGAGACCACAAGGTAAGTATATGCATCACACTCATGTGCATGATGATCTCTTGATGATGTATATATTGTTTGCAAGAAGGACTCATGAACATGAAGGTATATCTTCTGCATTTCACATCATTTGCTCTGATGCATATAGCCAAGATACATGTAACTCATTGCTTTCTCTGACATACTTATGCATTGACATGCTTTCATAATTTATCTTCACATGATTGCATACATGTAGGGGGAGCCAATGCAGGTTACATGTCCTTCCAAAGCTTTACTTATTACTCTTCATATCTTGATCTAAAGCTCTGATGTATGTTGTCATCAATTATCAAAAAGGGGGAGGCTGAAAGCACAAGTGCTCCCTGGGTGATTTTGGTAATTAATGTCAACATATATCTTGTTGGACTAATACTTTTATCTAGTATATTTCAGATGAGTTCAACATTGGAGTGGCAGGACAAGAGGACTTGGAACCCCTTCTAGATGCTGAGGACAAAACATTGGCAAAAGCTCAAGACTCTTCGTTTTTATTTTAGTGATCCAAGATCACATTGAGTCCATAGGAAAGCCAATATTATTAAAAGGGGATGAGGTGTTGCCTAATGACTTGCTTGCTCAAAGTGCTTAGTGATATGCTCCAAAGCCCTCAACCAATATCTCATTTCCACATATGTCCTAAACCTAAAGTCAAACTCGGCCCCACCGATTTGATCTGTCCGGCGCCACCAAGTTCATTGACATAGCCACTACCAGAAAACCTAATTAGTTCGGTCTCACCGGTGGGATCTCGGTCTCACCAAGATGGCCCTGCAAACTCTCTGTTACGTATTGCAGTATTTCGGTCTCACCGAGATATGCAATCGGTCCCAATGAGTTTCCTTGACCAAGTCTCTGTTTGCTTATTGCTGAAATCGGTCTCACCGAGTTCATGCAATCGGTCTCAGCGGGATGAGGTTTTGCCCTAACCCTAGCACATCGGTCCCACCGAGTTGACCTTGTCGGTCCCACCAAAAAGTCTAACGTTCACATTTTGAACCATATCGGTCCAACCGAGTTTCACTATTCGGTCCCATCGAGTTTGGTAAATTGTGTGTAATGACTAGATTTGTGTGGAGGCTATATATACCCCTCCCCCTTCTCCATTTGTGAGAGAGCCATTAGAACGTGCCTACACATCCACTACTCATTTTCTAAGGGAGAACCACCTACTCTTGTGTTGAGACCAAGACATTCCAATGCAACCACATGATTCTTGATCTCTAGCCTTCCCCAAGTTGCTTTCCACTCAAACAATCTTTCCACCATATCCAAATCTGTGAGAGAGAGTTGAGTGTCGGGGAGACTATCATTTGAAGCAAAAGAGCAAGGAGTTCATCAGCAACACACCATTTATTACCTTTTGGAGAGTGGTGTCTTCTAGATTGGTTAGGTGTCACTTGGGAGCCTCCTTCAAGATTGTCGACTTGAACCAAGGAGTTTGTAAGGGCAAGGAGATCGCCTACTTCGTGAAGATCCACCCAAGTGAGGCAAGTCCTTCATGGGCGATGGCCATGGTGGGATAGACAAGGTTGCTTCTTCGTGGACCCTTCATGGGTGGAGCCCTCCGTGGACTCGCGCAATCGTTACCCTTCGTGGGTTGAAGTCTCCACCAACGTGGATGTACGATAGCACCACCTATCAGAACCACGCCAAAAATCTACGTGTCTCCAATTGCGTTTGCACACTCCAATCCCATCCCTTTACTTTCTTGCAAGTTGCATGCTTTACTGTCCGCTGCTCATATACTCTTGCCATGCTTGATTGAAAAGTATTGTGAATGTTTGAAATTGTGCTAATTTCCATCCTCAACTTGAAAAACTTAAAACTGCTACCTTTACTTGTTGAGGGTCTAATCACCCACCTCTAGACACCTCTTCTCGATCCTTTCAATAACTCTAATATCACCATCTTTATATTGCAAAACTATTGCAAGGAATCAAACATACTATATTCAGTGATCTGCAAGTATTATGTAGGATTTTATGACTAACCATGTGAATGACCAATTCCTTTGAACTCTCTAAATAGATATAAGTGAAGCATGAGAGTTTAATTCCTTCTCCAAAAGATAAGACCCCACTCTAACAAATATAAGTGAAGCAGAAGACCATTCTACAAATGGCGGTTTTCTTTACGTAGAGAAACAAGCTGTAACATCCCAATTTTTCAATTTGGATGTTATACATAGATCATCATATGCATATCATATTTATTTTGCATTTTGGTTGTGATCCTAGAAATCTTAAGCAACTCAAGGACCCAAGGAGAGAGTTGGAGGTTTCACAAAATTCATATTTGATTTTTTTTCAAATTTGAAAAGAGGATCAATTTGATTTTAATATTTTTCTCTCCAATTATTTCCAATAATAAAAATAAATGACAGAAGATAATATGACTTCTTCAATAGAAGAGAAATGTGGAGAAGAGATTTTAATATCAAATTAATATTTTATTTGCTATTTTATTTGAATTAGAGAAACCTTGCATTTTTTAAAATTGCATTTTCGTCCAGAAAAATGTTCATCTTGTCCTTAATGTTAGGTTTGGACGATGAAAATTGTTTCTAGAATTTATAGAATTTTTTATTATGATTTTTCTCTATGGCGAAAGTTATTTAAAAAAAGTTCTAGGCGAACTAGGTCGAAGCCCAGCCGGCCCAGCAGGCCACCGCCTCCCCCCCGAGCGTCGCCATCCCCGTGCCGAACTCGCCAGGAGTCCAAGCCGCCGCCACCATTCGACTTGGCCTCCAAGTCATGGAACCCCCCTTCCCCGAGACCCCCTTTATATACCACCGCCGTCGCCCCCTCCTCTTCCCGAAGCAGCCCCGCCGCCGCCACCCGAGCCACCGCCGCTGCTGCCCTGCGCCACCGCCGCCGCCTGTGACACCCCAAAAATTTGGCCTTGTTTTATTTTAAAATTTTTGCCAGGAATTAAAACTTTAGATTTCTGAGCTCCATTTTTGTTTTTTAATCATTTTCCTTCCCTGTTATGATGAGTTTTTTTTCCCAGAGAGAAAACTTTTCAATTATGTTGTTGGACTTGTTTAACCTCTAAAGAAAAACTTTGCTGTTATCAGTGTAACTAATTAAAATAATTAAATTGCTTGATCTTTACTTTCTTGAAAATAGTTTTTTCAAGGTTATCTGACCATATTTGAACTACAACCATTTGATGGACTCACTTAAAATTTCCACAAAAATTTGGAGATGTCATGTGATGTTTTTGATTAACTTTTATGCAAAAATATATTTCATTCGTAAAATATTTTGAGCCCTGCACTCAATTTTTCTTCACTGGTCCAGAGTGCATTTTGCACTACAACCTATTTAAATATTTCTTTAAAACTTCTACCAAAATTAAGGGAGGTCAGTAGGAGCATATTATTTCACTTTGTGCAAAAACCTATTTATGTTCTTTTAAAAATTTGAGTGGATCAACCTCATTTCCATTCTGGTCCAATTTGAGGATTTGTACAGCAGCCACCATTTTAGTTGCTCCTATACCCTTGATTATTTCTCCTACTTGTAGTCCCCCATGTTAAACCCTTAAGTCCAGGAGCATGCACCATTTAGATCACTTTTAGTTCATGGATAATGCTATTTATTTCCTGTCCAGAATTGAAGTTTTGTAAAACTTGCACTAGCAAGTTTCCCCTTTTGTCCAACTAACCTCACCACTCTCTTTTGCATCTAAAGAGACCCCCATCTGGAGTCTTTGGCCACCCCTAGACCTGCCTAAGTGCATGTGGCATTTTGCCAAACACCTGGAGAGCATGACCAGTTCTGGCATGATTGTGGCATTGCTCTGTGAACTTGCACCTCTGATCAAACCAGCATGTCCACTAGACTCCCCGTTGCTCCTAACCTCGATCTGGTAAACCCCACCCTCACCTGCGACCTGTAGCATGCCGCGGCATTGTGTCGAACATCTGGTGTGCGTGCACTGGACGCGCCCAGAGCGCGCCAATTGCAGCCACGCGCCCGAGCCGACACGCCGGCCCCACGGCTTTGGCTCGCTCTGCAGCACCACGCCACGCGCTCCCCTCCTCGCAGCAACGCGCCAAGCAGCCCCCGCCGCGCCCGGCAGGCCAAGAGCTAGCCGCCACCGCCGCCCGACAGCCCTGCACCGTGCAGCGCCGCCCAAGCCACCCCGGCTCGCCACCTGGCCCCTGGAGCAGTGCCCTCTCGTCCACTAGCTCTTGCCGTCATCCCCAGCCGCGCCACGTTGCCCTGCAAGCTACAGCGAGGCGGTTCGCCGGAGAGCTTATCCGGCCGCCGCGGAACCGACCTCGACGGGCTATAAGGGGAGGCCCCGAGCCACCCCGGGCACGCAGGAAGCCTTAGAGTGCTCCCCTAGTCCTCCCATGGCAGCCAATCGACTCGGGGGAGGTCTTCATCCCCATCTCCGGCAACGGCGGCCGCCACCACAGCCCCGGCCAATTCGGCACCACCAGGGCCTCCCACTCTTCGTTCTCTCCACCAAGAACCCCCTCATCCTCCCGTAAACCTTTCCCCTACTCCATTTCGATCGAGAACCACCGCCGCCCCGAAGCCACTTTGCACCGAAACCTCCCTCCGCCGCGAAGCTCACCGCCGACGACTTCTTCCACCACTGTCGATCCCTCGACCACCGGGAGAAACGCCCCAGCCGTGCGGATCCATCCCCACCCTCCAGAGGCCGCGAGGAGCCGCCGCTCGCCGGCGTTGGTCGCCGGAGTCCCGCCTCCGCTCAGGACAGAGGAAGAAGGAGGAGGGCGGACTGGTCAAACCTGACCAGTGGGCCAGGCGGGCCCACTGTCAGTGACCCTGCGCATATCCACGTCGGTTAAGTGAAGACGTATTAACCCCAGTACGTCTCCCATTTTCAAAGACGTATTCTGCCGAAACGTTTTCTTTTCTGTTTTATATTAAAAACAGATTTTGACCAGAACTTTGACTGGCTATAACTTTTTAAATATAAATCCAAATGAGTTGATTCTTTTTCCTACCTTCTTCAAATTTGGTCTAGTTTATTTTAAGATTTATTTGAAAATTTTTCAAACAACTTTTTGGTTCTGTTTTTGAAATATGTGTTAATTCAAATATATTTTAAAATAGGATTTTGGGAGAGAGAAGAAGCTTTCAAAAGTTTTGGAGTGCACCCTGCCTTTCCACACATTGAAGGCAAGCATTCTGAATCCCAGCATAATATTTTTGGTGTGATCGTTGATGCATTTATAACACCACCGCATTTCGAAGGACTTGTTATTTCATGTGATATGATCATATGCCTGAGTGCATGTTATTGATTTCTATGCTGTTGGAAACGAACACACTTGTGATGATAATCACCCTCATATGCCTTGAATGCATACCGGCAGAAAACCGTGAAAAACCTCTGCCTTGGGTAGGTATGAGTTTGTTACCGTTCTCCGTCGGGACGGTTATGTCTGATATGGCATGGCAAGGTGATATGAGCGGTGACCCTGTTGGATGGATTATATTTGTTATACTAATAATGCAGGGAATACTTTAACCTCCTGAGTCGACCGTAGATCGAGTCTTGTTCCAGTAACCCCCATACTTGTTTCGTACTACCACACGTCTCTACAGCAAGTAGAGTACGGTTCAGTAAGTTGTCAACCTCTTTCTAGCACACACCGTACAGAGAGGCCATGGTGGAAGATACTGGTTGTAACCGGTAGGCAGGCCACCTGATCCGGGAGCATGGGTGTTTCCGGTTGGGACCGAGAGGGGAGGCCACCCCTTAGAGCGCGCGATATAAATTTGATCCTATGCTACGCGAGGTTGTAGCCTCCCCACTTAGAGTTTGCTTAACAGGTGTCGTGGGTGATTCCAGACATGTGTGTGATAAGCTGGTGTGTGCAAGTTAGGTGTGTTTTCAACAAAAAGACCGTAGATGGAATTAGTCCTGATGGACTAAAGAAATCCGTTACTCGTGGGTAAAGAGTACACCCTCTGCAGAGAATAAACCTATTCGAATAGCCGTGTCCATGGTTAAGGATCACAGTCTGGGATGGGTCAAGTATCGGTCTTAGTGTCAGTCTTCGGAGGTGAAACTGTTAACCAGAAAAATGGAATTACTACCCGTGACTTGTGATATCTGTGATGATTATTATTATTGTTGACTAACCCGTGATATTATTGTTATTACCGAATATCTCTGGGATGGTTCTACCTCCGGGATATTCATTATGATCATTTCTTTTAAAGCCCTTTATGTGGCGTCGCTCAGACGCCCGACTGTGGCATTTTCTTTTAAAGCCCTTTATGTGGCGTCGCTCAGACGCCCGACTGTTGCATTTTCTTTTAAAGCCCTTTATGTGGCGTCGCTCAGACGCCCGACTGTGGCATTTCTTTTAAAGCCCTTTATGTGGCGTCGCTCAGACGCCCGACTGTGGCATTTTCTTTTAAAGCCCTTTATGTGGCGTCGCTCAGACGCCCAACTGTGGCATTTTCTTTTAAAGCCCTTTATGTGGCGTCGCTCAGACGCCCGACTGTGGCATTACTTGATTATTTGTTTCATAAGTTTTTATACTACCATGTTATTGCAATTTTATAAATAACTTGCTTGCACGCATCCGAATTTCATTTATCTATTGTGACTGACGTCATGAGCATAAAATATTTTAGCACATCATTGTTATATTATACCTGTGTTCATAATGTTTGCGAGTACATTCAAAGTACTCACTGGCTTGTCCCTGGCTATTGTCTTGGCCAGATTTTCTTGCACGGAGAGGAGTGACACGGTGACAGCCCCGGAACCTAAGCAATGGAGATAGCAGCCTCGCGAAGATAGGAGTTAACCTGGTCAGCTGTTCCTGTGGGAATTGGAGTCCCATAGACACTGATGATCCACAAACCGCTTCCGCCATCAACCACTAGAAACCATTTGTTGTACTCATAGGCCAGAATGGTCTTGTACTGCATATTTTGTATGTTGCTTGGAATTTCTGTATCAAGTTGGAGCCTCATCAGCTAACAGTAATCCTGGGGCTGATGAGCACGACGATCTTTTCTGGAAATTTATTTCCTGGAAAAACCGGTCGTGACAGTCTTGGTATCAGAGCCAGGCTGACCATTGGCTAATCCTATCTTAGCCCGGTCAATAAACTTAGGCAAACCAACCCACCAGACCTCAACCAAACCCCAGCCAAGCTTCTCGTGCAAGATAGCCACACAGTGACCCAACACCTTTTGGCAGTCGGTGCCCAACCTATCAACCGAACCTGTCTCATGCGCCAGTGACCGGCCCCTAAATAGTCCTTTCTCGCAAGCGTTCGAAGGAAGAATCCGTCCCCTTTTTCCTATAAAAAGGGCGCGCTAACACCAAACCAGCACCGCACAGCCGCTACCCCAAACCGAACCACAATGCCTGGCCCTGTCGTGCACAACGAAACCACAGCAACCAACCTTGGAGGTTTTGTGACCATCCTCGCAAACCTTACCCATCGTGCCTACGCATTAGAGGAGCCACCAGAATATGTTGTGTATCAAGGACCCATGAGCGGTGAAGACCGCCAATTCTGGGCCACTGTGCACATTTACGGTAGGAGTCTAGCACCCGAGCGTCCCTACCGGTTCACCGGAAGGACAACTTCCTTTGAGCCACAGGCCATCCAGCTAGCCGCTCGAGAGGCTATAGTTCATCTCAGGCACTTGTCGCCCAGAGTTAACTGTCGCTCGTTCCACTACTACCCCAGACGAGAAGGGTATGGTAGACCACCCCAAGTCGCCAATGGAGACCACGAGACGGACCCCGCATTGTTGCACCTAGTGCGCTATGTAAGTGCACTAGAGGCACTGTTGGACCAGATCACCATTGATCTAATAGCAGCTCGTGGAGAGCTGGTTCGTCGAGCCCCGGCGAGAGAAGAAAACAAGCCCAACACCGACAACCGAGTCGTGCTGTTTGGACAACCAATCGAGACCCCGAGATCTGCCCCAACCATCGGCCAAGGTGCTGCGATAACCCCAGAGGTGCTTCGTCGCATTTTGGGAGCACACTCCAACGGGGTTGTGGCCAACAATCCCCGTGATGGTCATTCTCACTACCCCGATCCTGCAGTTCCTCCGCCATCTCCGACTAATCCCGGTAGGGAGACACATGGAGAAGCCTCGGCATCCACCAGGCACGCCCGTTTAGACATAAACGAAGTAGACTAAGCAGTATGAGTAGCACCAAGTTTCAATGTATCATCGCTTTGTAATCATGCGACCGCGTATATTAACGCAGCCTGTCTTTGTGCCTCTGTTTTAATAATAGCCTTGCCTGTTTGGTCAGTGCATAGCTGCATATTCTTCCCGGCACAACTACCAAAACCAACCCGACGACAACCACAGTAACACGTCTCTTTATGAGATATGTGTATCTCTGACACTGACCCGACCTTTGGAGCCAAGCTGACAAATTTATTACCTTTCACCATGGTAAAAATGATCCAGCTCCATTGCTATATAAAGGCCACCTTGTGACCTTACCTAGCAACCCCACCTTGTGCACAACACTCACGCTTTTTCTGTCATGCCGAACCCCAGCATTCATCTGAGAACCCCAGATGCAACCCCAGGTAGCTTTGTCAAAATATTGTGGGATTTTACCCGCAGTACCATGGATTCTACCCAGCCACCCCATTACGAGCTGTTCAAATCAAGGATCACCCCATCCACCTCGGAATATTGGGCAGCAGTGCATATTCCTCCTGTAGACCCCAACCAAGATCCAATAGAAGTTTCCTTCGTGGGGAAATCTATGCCAACCCCACACTTGGCCATAGAAGCTGCTGCGAAAGAAGCAATTGCCCGTCTTCGATCCGCAGTACCCTATGCCCGCGAGCGAGGATATTATTACTTTCCGAGTCGTGCAGCACCCGGAGAAGTAACGTCTTTCCCCGGTGGGCGTATTGAGAGAGACCCAGTTCTGGCCAACCTTATCCAGTACATCATAGCTCAAGAGCATTTAAACCAGCGAGTGATGGATTATCTCCAGAGTCTCGCAGATTTAAATCCTCAGGTTGCCATCGGCAGACCACTGAGACCCGACACGGAGAGAAGCATACACCGACTGGTCAATCCACTTCCTCCAATAGAAGAGGAGTGTATTCCTTTACCAGAGACATTTTATCAGGACCCCGTTCAGTTACCATTTACTTTTTAGACGTCGCTACTGTATTCGTTTTTTTTGCAGCATTTATTTATGTGTGTGACTTATGCGTGATACCCTGAGTTTGTACGACGAGTCAATTAATTGGCTTCTACTTATGTGTGTAGTTTTTTTTTGTGGTTTATGCTCCCTTAAATTAACTGTTTTTCCCTTGCGAAATCCTGGAGTGAGATTTTTCCTAATTTGCTACACCTGCCACTTCACGACATGGATTAATTAATTTCACACAGCACCACGAGCAGACTCACAGCCATAATCATACGGACGCATACACTGTTTGCAAAACTTTGCAACGGTGTTACATCCAGCTAATCATCCCCTAACAACAGTAAGCAACGGGCATACTTCATCTACTCCTCATGATCACCACCGCGGAGAGCCAACACCCGAGCCGCAGCATCGCAATACTCGTCGAAGATCATCGCGCACAAGAGCACAGAGAGCCCCAGCAGCGTCGCCAACCCTCCGCATATCAGGATCACAAACCAGTCCGGCATCGCCTCCGCCATTAGAGCCTCGACCGAGCTTCTGTAAGCAGTAATGGAGAAAGGAGGAGGAGAAGTGAGGCCAGATGTGAGGAAGAAGAGAGAGGCACCCCGGCCGTTTTTATAGCTCGAGCTCGGTGTACGGTGGGCAAAGTCCACCAACACCGCTCGTCGCCGATCGCCAGTGTTCGGAGTCGAATCCGCGAGCAGTGCCGACAGCGCGCTGGCCCGCAAGGTGAGTGCACGCTGCACCGGCAGCTAGCACGCCGCGCACTACCACGGTACGGCCTAGATGCCCTACGCATTAGGCATCGCCGATGGAGAAAGCGCGAGAAAGAGCGCGGGAGAGAGGAGGAAGAGAGAGCCAGAGGTAGAAGGAAGAGCCAGTGGGAGAAGAAGAGGCTGACAGTGGGCCCCGGGTCCACCTGTCGGCCAGAGAGAGCACTGTGCTCTCGGGTACGACCAGCGTATATTTAAATTTAGAAGATTATTCTAAATTTTTATCCAGCGTAGAAATCACCCGGTTTTGTCCCGAACCATAGACTTTTCTGCGCAGCACCAGTATTCACACTGTGGTTTTTCAGCACTTATTGCCCTCTCACTGTAGCCACTTTTTATTGCGTATAGTTTTCTTAAAACAGCTTTTAACAAATCTCGAGGACGAGATTTTTCTTAAGGGGGGTAGTGTCTGTGACACCCCAAAAATTTGGCCTTGTTTTATTTTAAAAAATTTGCCAGGAATTAAAACTTTAGATTTCTGAGCTCCATTTTTGTTTTTTAATCATTTTCCTTCCCTGTTATGATGAGTTTTTTTTTTCCAGAGAGAAAACTTTTCAATTATGTTGTTGGACTTGTTTAACCTCTCAAGAAAAACTTTGCTGTTATCAGTGTAACTAATTAAATAATTAAATTGCTTGATCTTTACTTTCTTGAAAATAGTTTTTTCAAGGTTATCTGACCATATTTGAACTACAACCATTTGATGGACTCACTTAAAATTTCCACAAAAATTTGGAGATGTCATGTGATGTTTTTGATTAACTTTTATGCAAAAATATATTTCATTCATAAAATATTTTGAGCCCTGCACTCAATTTTTCTTCTCTGGTCCAGAGTGCATTTTGCACTACAACCTATTTAAATATTTCTTTAAAACTTCTACCAAAATTAAGGGAGGTCAGTAGGAGCATATTATTTCACTTTGTGCAAAAACCTATTTATGTTCTTTTAAAAATTTGAGTGGATCAACCTCATTTCCATTCTGGTCCAATTTGAGGATTTGTACAGCAGCCACCATTTTAGTTGCTCCTATACCCTTGATTATTTCTCCTACTTGTAGTCCCCCATGTTAAACCCTTAAGTCCAGGAGCATGCACCATTTAGATCACTTTTAGTTCATGGATAATGCTATTTATTTCCTGTCCAGAATTGAAGTTTTGTAAAACTTGCACTAGCAAGTTTCCCCTTTTGTCCAACTAACCTCACCACTCTCTTTTGCATCTAAAGAGACCCCCATCTGGAGTTTTTGGCCACCCCTAGACCTGCCTAAGTGCATGTGGCATTTTGCCAAACACCTGGAGAGCATGACCAGTTCTGGCATGATTGTGGCATTGCTCTGTGAACTTGCACCTCTGATCAAACCAGCATGTCCACTAGACTCCCCGTTGCTCCTAACCTCGATCTGGTAAACCCCACCCTCACCTGCGACCTGTAGCATGCCGCGACATTGTGCACTGGAAGTCGATTGACAGAGCTATGTCTATAGGTCTGCTGATAGGTCGTCCTGCGGAGGAAATGCCCGGTTCAATGGGGGACCTTCTTCCCGAGGTGTTGCAACTGCACGAACGAGTTCGGCAAGCAATGCAGGGCGTCGTCCAGGCTATGTGGCCATCCCTCTCCATGCCAGAAGGCCTTGGGGAGCTTGCAAAGAAGCTGGAGGGAGTGCGGCCGCGCTTCCGGTTATGGAAGATATCAGCCTGCCGTTAAGGTGCCAGGGAGGCCTGGGCCATGGTGAAGACTCGGTACACGAAGGCTGACCCGAACCATATGGCCGAGGTCGGCCCTATGGGTCCTGACGGAAAGGAGATCCCTGTCAGCTTAGTATATGGCCAGGTAGAACTGGCTGCAAAGTATTGTCAACAGGACTGTAAATTAGACCGCCTGTTGGATGGTATTGAAGAAGAATATACCGAGTCAGATTGACTCTGTAATTTAAAATGACATGAAAAATGCCTTCTAGATGGATTGTAGATCGTTCGTAATTGTGGATCTTTTTGCTTCAACCTCTGGACCCTATAGTCCGGAGTGTGTCCGAATACCCTCTCGATTATGTAAGAACCGGGGCATGCATGGAGACAAGGCATAGGGGTCATAATTGCTTTAGCAGACAAGTGCCCAACTAGTTATGTTATATTACATGGTTAGTAAGAAACATCTTCCAGGGAGAATAGTTCCGTTAGGGGTTCCTTTCCCTGGGAGGCATGCCCTAAAGTGCATGTCCGAACTGCTAAAAAGAGCAGAAAAGCATATGGGGGCAGATAGATAAACAAGAAAAATCATCTTTTAGTTCACCGACCAAATATTCCCTTAAGAACGCTAGCTTTCGGCTTCACCCAGTCTGAGGTACACATCCGGCTGAACCGGCAGTAAATATCGCAGAGGTGCTCCCTTTACCACCTAGCCGAACGAACGGGAACATAGGGGTAAGCACAGGAGCCTGGCAACCCATCTTGGTGAAAACTTAAGTCATATCGATGCATATAATGGTGTATAAAAGGTTCATGCGGAAGTGTCACACATGTTTTGGGCATGAGGCCCGTTTATATAAACTTCTGATAAAGAAGCCCCCAGGTATGATGAGCGCGGATGGCGCGTCAAGTATGTGCTAACAATGCGTAGGCAAGCCCCTAAGGGCTTGGGAGAAAGAAAATGTAGAGAGAAGGAGAGAAATACCGGGCAGCTAATGAAAAATAAAAATAACAAAGGGACAGAGGAAGGAGACGAACACGAAGTCCGGCGCTAGGCGTAGAATCTTCGTAGGCGTGCTGCGTTCCATGGGTTCGGCTCGAGTCGGTTGTCCGATGCGTTTCGCAGACCGTACGCTCCAACAGTCAGTACTTGGTCGATTATGAAGGGACCCTCCCATTTGGGCTTTAGTTTGTCCTTTTTCTTGTCCGGCAGGCGTAGAACTAGTTCGCCAACGTTATAAGTTTTGGCCCGTACTTCTCTACTTTGATATCTTCGAGCCTGCTGTTGATAGAATGCGGAACGGGCTTTTGCCACGTCGCGCTCCTCCTCCAATGCGTCCAAGTTGTCCTGCCGATCGAGCTCGGCTTCTCTTTCTTCGTACATGCACACTCGAGGTGAGTCATGAATTATGTTGCATGGCAGTACTGCCTCTGTGCCGTATACCATAAAAAATGGTGTGAATCCGGTAGTGCGATTCGACGTGGTCCGCAGCCCCCTAGAGTACGGAGTCAAGCTCCTCTACCCAGTGCGTGTTAGATTCCTTGAGGGATCGCACTAGTCTGGGTTTGATGCTGCTCATAATGAGACCGTTGGCTCGTTCGACTTGACCGTTGGTTTGAGGGTGTAGACTGAAGCGTAGTCGAGCTTAATGCCCATGTTTTTGCACGAGAGTTTAACTTCGTCGGCCGTGAAGTTTGTTCCTTGTCAGTTATGATGCTACGGGGGACGCCGTAACGGTGTACAAGCTCGGATATGAAGTCTATCACCAGTCCAGATTCGGCCGTCTTTACAGGCTTGGCCTCTATCCATTTGGTGAACTTGTCCACCGTGACCAGTAGATATTTTTGCTTGTGGGTTCCTCCTTTAAGGGGTCCAACCATGTCAAGCCCCCAGACCGCGAAAGGCCAGGTAATGGGTATGCTTTGTAGGGCGGTAGGCGGCATGTGGCTTTGGTTAGCGAATAATTGGCAACCGATGCATCGCTGCACTAAGTCCTGAGCATCTGACCGGGCCGTCGGCCAATAAAATCCGGTACGGAAGGCCTTGCTTACAAGGGCCCGGGCTGCGGCGTGGTGCCCGCCGAGTCCAGCATGAATTTCAGCCAGAAGGTTGCGCCCTTCCTCTTCGGAGATACACCTTTGAAGGACTCCGGTTGTGCTTTTCTTATAAAGCTCTCCCTCGTGGACTTTATAGGCTTTAGATCGCCGCACTATGCAACGGGCCTCGTTTTGGTCCTCGGGAAGTTCCTGCCTAGTTAGGTAGGCTAGGAATGGTTCTGTCCATGGGGCAATGACTGCCATTATTGTGTGGGCTGACGGTGTTGTTTCGGTGGCGGAGCCACCCACTGTGTCAGAATGTTCGGTGAGGGGCAGTGTGGTTGTGTCCGGGCTATTGTTTCCGGACTCTCCCTCCCATGATACGGATGGCTTGAACAGCCTTTCTAGGAAGATGTTGGGGGGACAGCATCGCGCTTTGCACCAATGCGTGCCAACACGTCTGCTGCCTGGTTATTCTCCCGGGCTATGTGGTGAAATTCGTGCCCCTCAAATCGGGCTGACATCTTTAAGACGGCATTGCGATAAGCTGCCATTTTCGGATCTTTGGCATCAAAGTCTCCACTTATTTGGGATATCGCGAGGTTTGAATCCCCGCGGACCTCTAGGCGCTGAATGCCCATGGAGACTGCCATCCTGAGACCGTGTAGAAGGGCCTCATATTCGGCCGTGTTGTTGGAGTCCGTGTACATTATCTGAAGTACGTATTGCACTGTATCTCCGGTTGGGGACGTCAGAACGACACCAGCCCCCAGGCCAGCCAACATTTTGGAGCCGTCGAAGTGAATGATCCAGTTGGAATATGCGCCGTACTCTTTAGGGAGCTCGGCTTCAGTCCATTCGGTGATGAAGTCGGCCAAAACCTGCGACTCAATAGCTCGCCTTGGCTTGTAAGTTATGTCGAACGGGAGGAGCTCGATGGCCCATTTAGCAATCCAGCCCGTTGCATCGCGGTTGTTTATAATATAATTAAGAGGTACTTCGGATGCCACTGTTATTGAACACTCTTGAAAATAGTGTCGCAGCTTCCGGGATGCCATGAACACCGCGTGTTCTATCTTTTGATAATGCGGGTACCGTGACTTGCATGGAGTTAGGATAGTGGACACATAGTAAACTGGTTTTTGGAGAGGGAACTTGTGTCCGTCCGTTTCTCGTTCGACGACGAGCACCGTGCTTACAACTTGATGGGTTGCTACGATGTATAATAGCATTGGTTCGCCCGTGTTGGGCACGGCCAGGACCGGATTTGTTGCCAGTATGGCTTTGATTTCTTCGAGTCCGGCCGTGGCGACATCCGTCCACTCGAAGTGTTCGGTGCGCCGCAGGAGGCGATAAAGGGGTAATGCCTTTTCTCCTAAGCGGGAGATAAAGCGTCTTAGAGCCACCACACATCCTGTCAATTTTTGTATTTGTTTGTGGTCTTTCGGGGTATCCAATTGTGACAGAGCTCGGATCTTGGCTGGGTTTGCTTCAATTCCTCTACTGGATACGATGAAGCCCAAGAGCTTTCCGGCTGGTACGCCAAAAACGCATTTTCTGGGTTGAGCTTAATGTCATATGTTCGGAGATTGTCGAACGTGAGCCTCAAGTCGTCTACTAGAGTATCGACGTGTTTGGTTTTGACGACCACGTCATCTATGTACGCTTCAACTGTTTTGCCGATTTGGTTGACCAGACATGTCTGAATCATGCGCTGATATGTTGCCCCGGCATTTTTGAGCCCGAAGGGCATCGTGTTGAAGCAGAATGGGCCGTATGGGGTGATGAATGCCGTTGCGGCTTGGTCTGACTCTGCCATCTTGATTTGGTGGTAGCCAGAGTATGCATCAAGGAAACACAATGAGTCATGTCCCGCAGTGGCGTCGATGATTTGATCAATTCGGGGGAGGGGGAAGGGATCCTTTGGGCAGGCCTTATTTAGGTCTTTGAAATCGACGCATAGGCGCCAGGATTTGTCCTTCTTTGGTACCATCACCAGGTTTGCTAGCCAGTCCGGATGTTTTATATCTCTGATGAATCCGGCTTCCAGCAATTCTGCTAGCTCCTCTCCCATGGCTTGTCTCTTGGGTTCGGAGAAACACCGTAGAGTCTGCTTAACGGGCTTAAACCCTTTTAAGATGTTCAGGCTGTGCTCGGCCAGCCTACGTGGGATTCCTGGCATGTCTGAAGGGTGCCAGGTGAAAATGTCCCAATTTTCTCACAGGAATTCTCTAAGTGCGGCGTCTACATCGGGTTTTAGTTGTGCCCCGATGGAGGCCGTTTTTGTGGGGCCCGTTGGATGGACTTGGAATTTGACTATTTCGTCTGCTGGTTTAAAAGAGGTGGACTTGGATCTCTTATCTAGTATGACATCGTCCCTGTCCACCATGGAGCGCAACGCAGTTAGTTCCTCGGCCGCTAGGGCTTCGGATAATGCCTCCAGGGCCAGTGCGGTTGTCTTGTTTTCGGTGCGGAGCGCTGTGTCCGGATCACTTGCAAGAGTGATGATTCCGTTGGGTCCGGGCATTTTGAGCTTCATGTACCCATAATGGGGTATGGCTTGAAAAATTGTAAATGCTTCTCGCCCTAACAGAGCGTGGTATCCACTGCTGAGCGGGGCCACTTGAAATGTGACCTCCTCGGATATGTAACTATCCGGCGTGCCGAACACCACATCCAGTGTGATTTTCCCTGAACAGCACGCTTCCCGGCTTGGTATTATTCCTCTAAAGGTTGTGTTGCTTCGCTCAATGCGGCTCCAGTCTATTTCCATTTTTCGCAGGGTTTCCTCGTAGATGAGGTTAAGTCCGCTGCCGCTGTCCATGAGTACCTTTGTAAGTCGGAAGCCGTCCACTATCGGACTGAGGACCAATGCGGCTGGTGCTCGGGCTGTCCGGAATTTAGGTTCGTCACTGGCATTAAAGGTAATAGCCGTGTCACTCCATGGGTTTATTGTTGCTACTTGGTAGACTTCGGTAAGGCTGTGGATCGTTCGTTTCCTCACATTGTTTGATGCGAAGGTCTCGAAGACTGTCGACACCGTACTGGCGTTTCTGGGGTGGTGTTCTTCGGATTCTGGAGTTAGAAGCTCCTCGCCACTTCTGGCCACATGCCGGAGTATCCAACATGCTCTAAGGCTGTGAGTTGGTGTGACTTCCCCTGAACTATGAATTTTACAGGGTCCATTGAGCCATCCCTCCAGTACGGTCCCATACCCTATAGAGGGTTTTTGCTTTTTGCTGTTTGGCTCAGGTGCCTGG
>NC_041387.1:363634214-363636384 GCF_002162155.2 Triticum dicoccoides | reverse complement strand
CCTCCCCCCACGTTCCCCTCTCTCCCTCGTCTCCTCCCGATCCCGATATGGATCGGGCGCCGGCTCCTCTTCGCCGACCGTCGCCGTTCGGAATTCCCCTCCTCGCCGGACGCCACCGCCGCCTCAAGCCCCGTCATCGGCCGCCGTCCCAGACGCCGCGCTCCTCCGCCCTCCTCTGCCCGATTCCGCTGGATCGGGAGGGGGCCGCCCCAACGACGCCGCCCCGTGCTCGGCTTCCACCTCGGGCCGCCGCACGCCGCCACCGACTCCGGCCACCACGAGCCTCCCCGCACCCACTGCCACTGCCCTACACCACCCGATGTGAGCCGCGCACCTCCTCTCTTCCCCTCGCTCCATGCTCGTTCCCTCCGCTGCTCGTCGCTCCCGACTGCCCCGACGATGCTCCGTCGCGTCGCGCCCCCGCAGTCGACGTCCTTGCCGCGCTCGGCGCCCGCCCGTGTCGTTCGCGCCCACGGCCGCGCTAGCAGCGCTCCCCTGCAACTTGCGTCGGTGCTGCCCGCGGCGGCCACCGCAGCTCTCGTACGCACCCGCATGACGCAACCTCGCCCCGCCAGCGTTCGCGCTGCTGCTGCCTCCCTCCTACGCCGGCGCTCTGCTCCTGCGCCGTGTCGGACGACCGCGCTCAGCCGCTCCAGCCGATGCTGCTCACCCAGGCGCCGTCCCGCCTCCGCCCTGCCGCCCTGTTCCGGCCAGCCCCATCGCGGTCCTTGGCCGCCGGAGCCCGTACCTGGCTCCCCCCCGTCGCTCGGGCAAGCTACGGCCTCGGGCACGGGCACCACACCCGCTGCCGCTAGCGTCGGCGCCCGCTAAGGCCCCCTGACCCAATGACATGTGGGGCCTAGCCCCTGGAACGTTTATAAAAAAAAGATTAAAATAAAATAGTAAAAACATTAATTAATTAATTGGTTAATTAAATTAATTAACTTAACTAATCCTAATTAGATTATCCTAATTACTAATTAAACTAATTAATCTGTTTTGGTTAATCTCAGACAATGATGAACGGGACCCACACGTCAGTTGACCAGTCAACTCTCTGTTGACTGCTGACGTCATGCTGACGTCATGATGACGTCAGCATGCACTATTCTGGATAAGGTTAGAATTATATAATTAAATAAATTCTAAAAATGATTAAAACTTTAGAAAATCATATAAAATAAACCGTAGCTCAGATGAAAATACTTTCTACATGAAAGTTGCTCAGAACGACGAGACGAATCCGGATACGCAGTCCGTTCGTCCGCCACACACCCCTAACCTATCGAACTCGCAACTTTCCCCCTCCGGCTCCTCTACCCGAAAACATGAAACACCGGGGATATTTTCCCGGATGTTTCCCCCTTAACCGGCATCACCTCATACCACGTTAGGTCACGCCTAGCATCGTTACTTGTCTTGTCATGCATCGATATGCATCTGTTTACATGGTATTCATTGTTTCTTCCCCCCCTCTTCTCTCCGGTAGACTACGAGACCGACGCTGCTGCTGCCCAGTTCGACTACGGAGTTGACGACCCCTCTCTCTTGCCAGAGCAACCAGGCAAGCCCCCCCCCCTTGATCACCAGATATTGCCTATTCTACTCTATACTGCTTGCATTAGAGTAGTGTAGCATGTTACTGCTTTCGTTAATCCTATTCTGATGCATAGCCTGGCATTGTCGCTACATCTGTTGATACCTTACCTGCAATCCTAAATGCTTAGTATAGGATGTTAGTTTATCATCATTGGCCCTACATTCTTGTCAGTCTGCCTTGCTATACTATCGGGCCGTGATCACTTGGGAGGTGATCACGGGTATATACTATACATACATACATACTATACAGATGGTGACTAAAGTCGGGTCAGCTCATTGAGTACCCGCAAGTGATTCTGACGAGGGGGCTGAAAGGACAGGTGGCTCCATCCCGGTAGAGGTGGGCCTGGGTTCCCGACGGCCCTCGACTGTTACTTGTGGCGGAGCGACAGGGCAGGTTGAGACCACCTAGGAGACAGGTGGGCCTGGCCCTGTTCGGCGTTCGCGGATACTTAACACGCTTAACGAGATCTTGGTATTTGATCTGAGTCGGCTACGAGCCTATACGCACTAACCATCTACGTGGGAGTAGTTATGGGTATCCCGACGTCGTGGTATCAGCCGAAGC
>NC_041387.1:363632316-363633650 GCF_002162155.2 Triticum dicoccoides | reverse complement strand
CGGGGCCACTTGAAATGTGACCTCCTCGGATATGTAACTATCCGGCGTGCCGAACACCACATCCAGTGTGATTTTCCCTGAACAGCACGCTTCCCGGCTTGGTATTATTCCTCTAAAGGTTGTGTTGCTTCGCTCAATGCGGCTCCAGTCTATTTCCATTTTTCGCAGGGTTTCCTCGTAGATGAGGTTAAGTCCGCTGCCGCTGTCCATGAGTACCTTTGTAAGTCGGAAGCCGTCCACTATCGGACTGAGGACCAATGCGGCTGGTGCTCGGGCTGTCCGGAATTTAGGTTCGTCACTGGCATTAAAGGTAATAGCCGTGTCACTCCATGGGTTTATTGTTGCTACTTGGTAGACTTCGGTAAGGCTGTGGATCGTTCGTTTCCTCACATTGTTTGATGCGAAGGTCTCGAAGACTGTCGACACCGTACTGGCGTTTCTGGGGTGGTGTTCTTCGGATTCTGGAGTTAGAAGCTCCTCGCCACTTCTGGCCACATGCCGGAGTATCCAACATGCTCTAAGGCTGTGAGTTGGTGTGACTTCCCCTGAACTATGAATTTTACAGGGTCCATTGAGCCATCCCTCCAGTACGGTCCCATACCCTATAGAGGGTTTTTGCTTTTTGCTGTTTGGCTCAGGTGCCTGGTGATAATGCGCCCTTTTGTTTCTGACTCGTATTGTATTCAGGCCCGGATTGTCCCAGAATTTAGTTTCGGTTTTCCGAACGCTTTCTATCGCACAGTACTTTCGTACTATGGATGTCAAGTCGGCGAAGCGTGTAATTTCGCGGCGACTTATGGCGTTGAGGATTCCGATGTCCGTGCAGTTGTTACAGAAGAACGAAATTGCTTCTTTCTCATGGCAGTCCTTTATCCTATTCATAATGTGACGCCCGGATAATTAAGCTACAGTAACCCTCTCCTAATGATGCCATGTCACCGCTAACACTGTAGTTAATCTCGCGATGGTTCAAAAACGATCGAAACTTAAAATAAAGACAAATAACAAAAGCTTTTCACATGTCAAAACTAAAATGTTCTAAGTGTGACAAATAAATCATATGTAATATTGGTGGTAAAACCACACTTTTATAAAGCGTTTAAATGCACTATAGTAAATAAATAGTAATAAAACAATTATTCAAATGCTTTAAAATAATAAACAATTTAAAAACTATTTTTATTTCAATGCTAAACGGTTTGTGGCAGTGGCATAAATTGTAACACTATTTTAGGTGCCACTTTTGTATTTTTGGAAACTAAAATAAAACAAATAAGAACTAAAAGAATAAATAAAAGAAAAGCAGAGTAGGACTATAAAAAAAAGAAAAGGGA
>NC_041387.1:363576854-363630014 GCF_002162155.2 Triticum dicoccoides | reverse complement strand
TGTTAGTTTATCATCATTGGCCCTACATTCTTGTCAGTCTGCCTTGCTATACTATCGGGCCGTGATCACTTGGGAGGTGATCACGGGTATATACTATACATACATACATACTATACAGATGGTGACTAAAGTCGGGTCAGCTCATTGAGTACCCGCAAGTGATTCTGACGAGGGGGCTGAAAGGACAGGTGGCTCCATCCCGGTAGAGGTGGGCCTGGGTTCCCGACGGCCCTCGACTGTTACTTGTGGCGGAGCGACAGGGCAGGTTGAGACCACCTAGGAGACAGGTGGGCCTGGCCCTGTTCGGCGTTCGCGGATACTTAACACGCTTAACGAGATCTTGGTATTTGATCTGAGTCGGCTACGAGCCTATACGCACTAACCATCTACGTGGGAGTAGTTATGGGTATCCCGACGTCGTGGTATCAGCCGAAGCCCTTCAGACATCAGCGACGGAGCGGCGCGCGCCGGATTGGAACGTAAGCCTGCTCTTGTATTAAGGGGGCTAGTTCTGCTTTCGGCCGCGTACGCAACGTGCAGGTGTGCTATGGGCGATGGGCCCAGACCCCTGTGCGCTTAGGTTTAGACCGGCGTGCTGGCCTCTCTGTTGAGCCTAGGTGGGGCTGCGATGTGTTGATCTTCCGCGGCCGGGCATGACCCAGGAAAGTGTGTCCGGCCAAATGGGATCGAGCGTGTTGGGGAATGTGGTGCACCCCTGCAGGGAAGTTAATCTATTCGAATAGCCGTGATCTTCGGTAACAGGACGACTTGGAGTTGTACCTTGACCTTATGACAACTAGAACCGGATACTTAATTAAAACACACCCTTCCAAGTGCCAGATATAACCGGTGGTCGCTCTTCCTCAGGGATATGAGGAGGGGATCGCCGGGTAGGATTATGCTATGAGATGCTATTTGGAGATGCTATTTGGAGATGCTATTTGGAGATGCTACTTGGAGGACTTCAATCTACTCTCTTCTACTTGATGCAAGACGGTGGCTGCGAGAAGCGTAGTCTTCGACAAGATTAGTTATCCCCCTCTTATTCTGGCATTCTGCAGTTCAGTCCACTGATATGGCCTCCTTACACATATACCCATGCATATGTAGTGTAGTTCCTTGCTTGCGAGTACTTTGGATGAGTACTCACGGTTGCTTTCTCCCCCCTTTTTTCCCCTTTCCTTTCTTTCTGGTTGTCGCAACCAGATGCTGGAGTCCAGGAGCCAGACGCTACCGTCGACGACGACCCCTACTACACCGGAGGTGCCTACTACTACGTGCAGCCCGCTGACGACGACCAGGAGTAGTTAGGAGGATCCCAGGCAGGAGGCCTGCGCCTCTTTCGATCTGTATCCCAGTTTGTGCTAGCCTTCTTAAGGCAAACTTGTTTAACTTATGTCTGTACTCAGATATTGTTGCTTCCGCTGACTCGTCTATGATCGAGCACTTGTATTTGAGCCCTCGAGGCCCCTGGCTTGTATTATGATGCTTGTATGACTTATTTATGTTTTAGAGTTGTGTTGTGATATCTTCCCGTGAGTCCCTGATCTTGATCGTACACGTTTGCGTGCATGATTAGTGTACGATTGAATCGGGGGCGTCACAAGTTGGTATCAGAGCCGACTGCCTGTAGGAATCCCCCTTCCAACTCCTTGGCCAAAGTCGAGTCTAAACTTTACAAAACTTTTACTAACATGGCTGTGCGGCCCATGGGCCCACGTCGCCATTGGGTGGTAGTAGGATCTTTTACTCCTCGACCCATACTCTGGGACTCTTATTTCTCTTCTATTCGGGTTAAATGATTTTTGCTAAATCTAACATTAGGATCTCGTTATCACTTTCACTCGGAGAGCCCCTTATTAATGATGATCGTCTGCGGCACGTGAAGACCCTGAAGATACTCTCCGTTGTTAACCCGGGAACTTATGTTCATCGCATTTGCAATTCCCCTTCCACCGTCAACCCTTATGGATAACTACTTGCAGTTGTTATTCTTACATTCATCCCCAGTTGGTCTTGTTATTACCAGATACCTCGAAACACTCGTCGTTGTCTCGATAATCCTTTGAGCTTATCGCCTTGCTGTTCCTTGTCACCTGAATACCCCTATGGATAATTCTCGCACTTATCGAGTATCCGCTCATCCCTAGTTGTTCATGAGTTTCACAAAAGTCTTCAAAATACTATTCGATCTTCCGAAAATCCTCTGGAGCCTTTGGCTCTTGAAATTCTTGCTTGCTCGCATTATGGTTAATCCCATAAGTCTCGTAGTCTTAATGACATTCCTTGTCATTATCATTTTGAGTCTGTTGACTCAATATGTTTGCGAATGCCTGCAATCATCATTGATCCTTATAAATTACTTCTCCGGCTAAGCTGCCATTCTTTTAACTGGAATTGGTTCTCGACCAATCCAATTGTCATTGATTGTACCGTAAGGCTATTCAACTTATCCATCCCTACTCAGAGCATTGCTTCTGATTCCTTGATTTGGAAATCATACTTCCTTTGCATTTGACAATTGAGTTAGTCAGTTGTTTCTATAATCTGATCTCCTTGCAATCTTCTTCCTCTGGTTGAGTATCGATGCTCACGTCAGATCCCTTGTGGACCACCAGATTTGTTGGATTTTATCTGACAACGCCCTTCATATTCAATAACCTTGTGAGCCTTTCCTCTGATACATAATGCCTTTGGTAAATTGTATCCTCTGCTTTCTTAACCATGCTCTGTCTTCGAGCTTGAGTTAATTACTTCTAAAGATTCTGGTATATGATTCTAAGAAGCCCCTATGGGTTAAACATATGCCTTCACTAAACCGTGTGAACCCGAAAGTTTTCACGAATCATACTCTTCTGGTGCTACGCCAGATAAAATTTCAACACTGCAACTTCATCGAACGTGAGAAGTGAATGAAAGGTTATGCATTGGAGAAGTGGGAGTCGACCTTGAACTTGTGTTCATGCCCATGGACACGATGTAGATCTTATCATTAAAGCTTCTCTTAAATTAATTATTCCTTTGGTATAAGTTCATCTTATATCAGGGATCTGGCCTTTTGCAATCGTGGTTCTGACCATGTTGTCTTTTAAATACCATTTCTCGTTCAAGTTTTAACACTTGTCTTCTGTAGAGCAATACCCCCGTCCAACCTCTACTTTGATATGTCATCGAGTATTACCCCCCTGGTATCTCGAGATTATCTTAAAACTGCATAACTTCTTATGAGTTCTTCATCAAGTGCTACCTTCCCACTGATTCCAATTTTCACGGGCTCTGAGTTATTAAACACTCAAAGACACCGATAACTGAACCGAGTCCGCTCTACGGTTCAATAACTCTTCAGTAAGCTTCTATAAGTACGAGTTTGTACCCGATCACGCCATTCCTAGCCTGTTTGGCTATATCATTGTCGTGATGATCTTAACTGTGCAACCCGGCCCTTATTCTCGGAGCACCAATTTGCGACGATAGCTAAGCTTACGTCGATTTCCTCGTCATACCCTTTCACCTTAAACAACAAGCTTGAGTTCGAGTTTGTGTCGTACCCTTGGTTCCAATAACCTTTCACTTCATCATTACTTAGACTTGATGTCATCGCTGATCGATTACATCTTCATGAACTCTCGCGACAAATGTGTCGTGACCCTCATCAACCTTATGAGCTCTTCCAGGAATTCAAATGAATTCATGATGGGTAATACCATCCTTGCCCCTCGATGATTCATGTTCTCATCGACCACTTTATTGCCTTCCGTCCAACACAACTTGTTCGTGTTTTGTGTAAACCTTGAGATCCCTGCTACCCAGCAGTTGATCTTCCTTACCTCGGAAGTATTACCATCTCTTTTTGTCAAGAATGTGGTGAGAATTTCACCACCTCTTAAGAATTCTTGATATCATAATACTTCTTGCCATCTTTGTTCATTCCTTGGTCCCGTATTGTTTTCAACCGGAATACCGACAATTGAGCTATGACGTGTGAATTCAAAACTTCTAGCAACCCTATTGCTTTGAAGTGAATGGGCGATAGTTCATTCTAAGTCTTTCGATAATTGAATCACCATTCTAACATTGGCCGTGCAACCCAACCCATATTTCGGGTGCACCGTTCAACCAATGTTTAATTATGTATGTTTTCCTCGAGCAAATCCTATTATATCATTTGATCCAACAAATGTCATCTTCTTGTGCACATTATCGTGGAAATCCATCCGTTTGGAATTCTCGATGAATTGTCGCTGAGCCCATCAGCCACCTTCTCATCCCCTCCTTGGTTTAATGATGAACTATTGCTTCAGAAACCCGCTCCCATAGTTCATTTCTCAAAAATCTTGCAATGTCATTTTGTCAGTTTGTGTTGCACCTTTTCCTCTCAGACCCCTTGAGTTTGAGGTATCATGACACCAATTGGATATGAATCTCGGTCAGATATGATGGTTGGGACAACTTTCCGAGAGTTATGATGTTGATCCTTTGGTGACCCGGTAACCTGATGTCATGCCTAGCACCCCCCCCCCACCCGGCTGGAGGACCTATCATTATAGATTCCTTTTCAGCAAGGTTATCCGTTCATCCATGAGGAAATTGTAAGACTTAT
Organism: Triticum dicoccoides; assembly: GCF_002162155.2. NCBI lineage: Eukaryota > Viridiplantae > Streptophyta > Magnoliopsida > Poales > Poaceae > Triticum > Triticum dicoccoides. Next base: position 363,625,414 of record NC_041387.1, on the reverse strand, counting down.
TCTACAAGTTATTCCTGATGGATCCTTTGTGTTTCCAAAGTCTGATCTTCACCTGAAGACCATGTCAATGCTATCTCGAAGCATGTCAATGGTACTCTGATTTTCAACAGGAACATTTGAAGCACGATGCTAAATTTTATTTATCATTTATCCTAACACCGTTGTATGGGTAATATCATGAGATTCCTCCCCCTTACCTAAAGTGTTTTCTACATTATATCCTGCCACGGATATCATGCTCTGCTTGTCCTTGGGAAGGATATATCCCTGAAATATGTGTTTAAACACATTTTCCTTTCCATTGTTCTGTTTAATATGATAATCATATTTTACTTTCCATTGGTTTGCTTAACCCTTCTTGTGATCTATATGTAAAACACCTTGGTGTACAACCGTGTCAGAAAGACCCTGTTGCTATTGTTGATGACATTCCGGTAACCACTGATGGATGAGAACTTTGCCTATTGGTCCGCCTCGTTCAACGAGCAGGAAAATGGTTCTCTTCATCCCTCGCCCTTGGTACCGACGTTGTTGCCGACATAACTGACAGGCTATCCTCTGACATGCCTTGCTTACATGATCGTGCAAGACGTTACCTCCCTTCCTACTCTTAACCCACGTGGTGGGCCCATAACCCACAGTTCCACAGGATCGAAACCTGACTCTCCTATACACCCTGTTGCTAAAGTTATTCCTAGAGCTTGACTTCGTATGTAGTTCACGGGCCACCTGCCTAGTGATCTATTCTGGTATCAGACGCAATACTTATTCCCATTGCTCTAAATCCCTTTCACACTTTGTTTCAGGCACCGAACGATTGCCTACCCGCTCAAAACTTCTCATGATACCTTCTTATTTTGCTCTCGATATTTTTGTAAGTTTCAATTCGAGAGTTACTTTCGCCACCTTCCTCGATGTTATCGACCAGATAGTATACCTGGTAGAGGTCAGTTCTCCCAGAATGTCCACCCTTTATTCTTTAGTAAGTACGACGGACTCCTGTAGAAAGGACACCGACTTCATCGTGATGACTGAAGCACAGGAATGAACCTCTTCGAGAAGAGCAACCAACACCAAGAAGACCCGTTAGAAATTCGTAACCAAATTCCTTCCCCCTTGCTCCCCTCTTGAATCTCGGGACGAGATTTCTTGTAGTGGAGGAGAATTGTGACGCCCGGATAATTAAGCTACAGTAACCCTCTCCTAATGATGCCATGTCACCGCTAACACTGTAGTTAATCTCGCGATGGTTCAAAAACGATCCAAACTTAAAATAAAGACAAATAACAAAAGCTTTTCACATGTCAAAACTAAAATGTTCTAAGTGTGACAAATAAATCATATGTAATATTGGTGGTAAAACCACACTTTTATAAAGCGTTTAAATGAACTATAGTAAATAAATAGTAATAAAACAATTATTCAAATGCTTTAAAATAATAAACAATTTAAAAACTATTTTTATTTCAATGCTAAACGGTTTGTGGCAGTGGCATAAATTGTAACACTATTTTAGGTGCCACTTTTGTATTTTTGGAAACTAAAATAAAACAAATAAGAACTAAAAGAATAAATAAAAGAAAAGCAGAGTAGGACTATAAAAAAAAGAAAAGGGAACCCCCCTCCCCCCCCCGAGCGCTGGGCCTCAGCCCAGCTGGCCATCCAGTCGGCCTGGTTGGACCGGCCCACCCCCACCTCACCTACTAACCCCTGGGGACACCGAAACCCTAGCCCACTACCCCACTCCTCCCCCCACGTTCCCCTCTCTCCCTCGTCTCCTCCCGATCCCGATCTGGATCGGGCGCCGGCTCCTCTTCGCCGACCGTCGCCGTTCGGAATTCCCCTCCTCGCCGGACGCCACCGCCGCCTCAAGCCCCGTCATCGGCCGCCGTCCCAGACGCCGCGCTCCTCCGCCCTCCTCTGCCCGATTCCGCTGGATCGGGAGGGGGCCGCCCCAACGACGCCGCCCCGTGCTCGGCTTCCACCTCGGGCCGCCGCACGCCGCCACCGACTCCGGCCACCACGAGCCTCCCCGCACCCACTGCCAGTGCCCTACACCACCCGATGTGAGCCGCGCACCTCCTCTCTTCCCCTCGCCCCATGCTCGTTCCCTCCGCTGCTCGTCGCTCCCGACTGCCCCGACGATGCTCCGTCGCGTCGCGCCCCCGCAGTCGACGTCCTTGCCGCGCTCGGCGCCCGCCCGTGTCGTTCGCGCCCACGGCCGCGCCAGCAGCGCTCCCCTACAACTTGCGTCGGTGCTGCCCGCGGCGGCCACCGCAGCTCTCGTACGCACCCGCACGACGCAACCTCGCCCTGCCAGCGTTCGCGCTGCTGCTGCCTCCCTCCTACGCCGGCGCTCTGCTCCTGCGCCGTGTCGGACGACCGCGCTCAGCCGCTCCAACCGATGCTGCTCACCCAGGCGCCGTCCCGCCTCCGCCCTGCCGCCCTGTTCCGGCCAGCGCCATCGCGGTCCTTGGCCGCCGGAGCCCGTACCCGGCTCCCCCCCGTCGCTCGGGCAGGCTACGGCCTCGGGCACGGGCACCACACCCGCTGCCGCTAGCGCCGGCGCCCGCTAAGGCCCCCTGACCCAATGACATGTGGGGCCTAGCCCCTGGAACGTTTATAAAAAAAAGATTAAAATAAAATAATAAAAACATTAATTAATTAATTGGTTAATTAAATTAATTAACTTAACTAATCCTGATTAGATTATCCTAATTACTAATTAAACTAATTAATCTGTTTTGGTTAATCTCAGACAATGACGAACGGGACCCACACGTCAGTTGACCAGTCAACTCTCTGTTGACTGCTGACGTCATGCTGACGTCATGATGACGTCAGCATGCACTATTCTGGATAAGGTTAGAATTAAATAATTAAATAAATTCTAAAAATGATTAAAACTTTAGAAAATCATATAAAATAAACCGTAGCTCAGATGAAAATACTTTCTACATGAAAGTTGCTCAGAACGACGAGACGAATCCGGATACGCAGTCCGTTCGTCCGCCACACACCCCTAACCTATCGAACTCGCAACTTTCCCCCTCCGGCTCCTCTGCCCGAAAACATGAAACACCGGGGATATTTTCCCGGATGTTTCCCCCTTAACCGGCATCACCTCATACCACGTTAGGTCACGCCTAGCATCGTTACTTGTCTTGTCATGCATCGATATGCATCTGTTTACATGGTATTCATTGTTTCTTCCCCCCCTCTTCTCTCCGGTAGACTACGAGACCGACGCTGCTGCTGCCCAGTTCGACTACGGAGTTGACGACCCCTCTCTCTTGCCAGAGCAACCAGGCAAGCCCCCCCTTGATTACCAGATATCGCCTATTCTACTCTATACTGCTTGCATTAGAGTAGTGTAGCATGTTACTGCTTTCGTTAATCCTATTCTGATGCATAGCCTGGCATTGTCGCTACATCTGTTGATACCTTACCTGCAATCCTAAATGCTTAGTATAGGATGCTAGTTTATCATCATTGGCCCTACATTCTTGTCAGTCTGCCTTGCTATACTATCGGGCCGTGATCACTTGGGAGGTGATCACGGGTATATACTATACATACATACATACTATACAGATGGTGACTAAAGTCGGGTCAGCTCATTGAGTACCCGCAAGTGATTCTGACGAGGGGGCTGAAAGGACAGGTGGCTCCATCCCGGTAGAGGTGGGCCTGGGTTCCCGACGGCCCTCGACTGTTACTTGTGGCGGAGCGACAGGGCAGGTTGAGACCACCTAGGAGACAGGTGGGCCTGGCCCTGTTCGGCGTTCGCGGATACTTAACACGCTTAACGAGATCTTGGTATTTGATCTGAGTCGGCTACGAGCCTATACGCACTAACCATCTACGTGGGAGTAGTTATGGGTATCCCGACGTCGTGGTATCAGCCGAAGCCCTTCAGACGTCAGCGCCGGAGCGGCGCGCGCCGGATTGGAACGTAAGCCTGCTCTTGTATTAAGGGGGCTAGTTCTGCTTTCGGCCGCGTACGCAACGTGCAGGTGTGCTATGGGCGATGGGCCCAGACCCCTGTGCGCTTAGGTTTAGACCGGCGTGCTGGCCTCTCTGTTGAGCCTAGGTGGGGCTGCGACGTGTTGATCTTCCGCGGCCGGGCATGACCCAGGAAAGTGTGTCCGGCCAAATGGGATCGAGCGTGTTGGGGAATGTGGTGCACCCCTGCAGGGAAGTTAATCTATTCGAATAGCCGTGATCTTCGGTAACAGGACGACTTGGAGTTGTACCTTGACCTTATGACAACTAGAACCGGATACTTAATTAAAACACACCCTTCCAAGTGCCAGATATAACCGGTGGTCGCTCTTCCTCAGGGATATGAGGAGGGGATCGCCGGGTAGGATTATGCTATGAGATGCTATTTGTAGATGCTATTTGGAGATGCTATTTGGAGATGCTACTTGGAGGACTTCAATCTACTCTCTTCTACTTGATGCAAGACGGTGGCTGCGAGAAGCGTAGTCTTCGACAGGATTAGTTATCCCCCTCTTATTCTGGCATTCTGCAGTTCAGTCCACTGATATGGCCTCCTTACACATATACCCATGCATATGTAGTGTAGTTCCTTGCTTGCGAGTACATTGGATGAGTACTCACGGTTGCTTTCTCCCCCCTTTTTTCCCCTTTCCTTTCTTTCTGGTTGTCGCAACCAGATGCTGGAGTCCAGGAGCCAGACGCTACCGTCGACGACGACCCCTACTACACCGGAGGTGCCTACTACTACGTGCAGCCCGCTGACGACGACCAGGAGTAGTTAGGAGGATCCCAGGCAGGAGGCCTGCGCCTCTTTCGATCTGTATCCCAGTTTGTGCTAGCCTTCTTAAGGCAAACTTGTTTAACTTATGTCTGTACTCAGATATTGTTGCTTCCGCTGACTCGTCTATGATCGAGCACTTGTATTCGAGCCCTCGAGGCCCCTGGCTTGTATTATGATGCTTGTATGACTTATTTATGTTTTAGAGTTGTGTTGTGATATCTTCCCGTGAGTCCCTGATCTTGATCGTACACGTTTGCGTGGATGATTAGTGTACGATTGAATCGGGGGCGTCACACATAACCAGGAGGAATCTGGCCCAATAGTGGTGTACTGTTTCCCCGGGCTCTTGCCGTATTTGGGATAGATCCCTTATAGTTGGGTGGGCGGGTGGATTTAAATCCGGTACATCACCCGATATAAGATTCAGGGGCCAAGAAATTTCCGAATTCGGAATCTTGCTTTCTTGGACATTATTTAATGAATAAGGCTTGCTGCCTGACTTTAGGTTCAGGGCTTGGGCAACATCCTCCCCTCCACGGGTGTCCGGCTTGGAGGGGTCGGGAATCCGGACACATTTGGTCCTTAGAACGGGTGAAGATTTGCCGCATTGTTCTTCCACCACTTCAACGTGGTGGGTGACCTAGGGAGAGTCGATCTCTCTCTGATCAGGTTTAAGCCCAATCTGGCCGTAATCTGTAGCGACTCCCAGCGCGGCAATGCGATCCAAGAGCTCGTTCAGGGAAGAGAGCTCCATCGGATCTGACTGCTCGGCGAGTTCCAAGCTGATGTGAAGATTGCTTTCGATGGCCCGAGAGGTCATCGTCGGCGCGACGGCCGAACAGGTGGTCATGAAAAAACTGCCTAGCCGGAGAGTTTGGCCGACAGCCAAAGCTCCTTTAGCAACAGCGCCGTCTTTAAAGACGGGGTGCGGCATCCTTCCTGACGGCGACGACACAGAGGAACTCTCAATGAAAGCACCAATGTCGGTGTCAAAACCGGCGGATCTCGGGTAGGGGGTCCCGAACTGTGCGTCTTGGCGGATGGTAACAGGAGACAAGGGACACGATGTTTTTACCCAGGTTCGGGCCCTCTTGATGGAGGTAAAACCCTACTCCTGCTTGATTAATATTGATGATATGGGTAGTACAAGAGTGGATCTACCACGAGATCAGAGAGGCTAAATCCTAGAAGCTAGCCTATGATTATGATTGTTGTTGTCCTATAGACTAAACCCTCCGGTTTATATAGACACCGGAGGGGGCTAGGGTTACACAGAGTCTGTTACAATGGGAGGAGATCTTCATATCGTATCGCCAAGCTTGCCTTCCACACCAAGGAAAGTCCCATCCGGACACAGGACAGAGTCGTCAATCTTGCATCTTCATAGTCCGGGAGTCCAGCCAAAGGTCATAGTCTGGCCATCCGGACACCCCCTAATCCAGGACTCCCTCATATACCAAGGACTTCTTCAAAAAGTTCAACATGAAAGAATGGAAAGGTTTGACTACATCCATGCCTACTAGTGGACATCTTGACTTGACAAAGGATGGCGAACCGGTTGACCAAAAGGTTTACCTCTCTATGATTGGTTCATTGTTATATCTATGTGCCTCCCATCCCGATATTATGCTAAGTGTGTGCATGTGTGCATGATATCAAGCGGCCCCCAAATAATGTCATCTTAAGGATGTGAAAAGGATAGTGAGATACTTAATTGAGACACCAAACTTTGGCATTTGGTATCCCAAGAGGTCTTCTTTTGATCTTGTTGGCTATTTCGATTTGAACTATGCCGGTGACAAGGTTGATAGAAAGTCCACTTAGGGTACTTGTCAATTTCTTGGTAGGTCTCTTATGTCTTGGTCCTCCAAGAAACAAACTCGATATCCTTATCCACCGCCGAAGCGGAATACATTGCTGTCGGTTAATGTTGTGCTCAATTACTTTGGATGACCCAAACTCTTAAAGATTATTGGATACATGTGAAACATGTTCCATTTCTTTGTGACAATGAAAGTGCTTTTAAAGATTGCTCATAATCCTGTGCAACATTCTCGAACTAAGCATATTGAAGTTCGTCACCATTTCATTCGAGATCATGTTGCTAAAGAAGACATCAATCTTAAACATGTTCGTACCGAGAAGCAATTGGCTGATATATTCACCAAACTGCTTGATGAGAAAGTATTTTGCTGTTTGAGAGGTGAATTGAACATCGTTGATGCCTCAAACTTGGAGTAGAAACTCCATTTGGATGCATGCAAGGCATGAGCCTTCATATGACTAATCCTTGATATTTCTCTTATGATGATGATCATATGTCTTGGATATTGCCGGTGTACTAGAGTAGGGGTACCCTAGTATCCCGAACTTGTGCACGGGCAGTTGCAGCGCCCCGCGGCAAGGCTTGCTGGGCGACCGCCAAGGTCCTCCGTGGTTCCCTTGGAGCCATTCAAGTACAAAGTATTCAAGCCAAGGAGACAAGGCCCCGGTAAGAGGAGCTTGCCGGGAAGGCCAACCAAGGCATTTCGAGGAACTTGCCGCGACGCGCCACGCGTCCTGGCAAGACCCGGTGAGCGACAAGCTTCCGGACGCGACAAGACAACGGCCGCGGCAAGGCGCTTGCCGCGGCAGGTTATCACTCTGCACCCGCGCTCCAGCGCATCCACCAACGTGTCGCCCCGGGGCCTTCCCAGGCGCGCGTGGCAGGAGGCTGAGCAGCCAGCGGTGCGAGGTGGCAAGGGACGCTGACAAGATTACCATCGTGGCGAGCGATGGCGTCCCTGAGGGTCCTTTTCTGCACTCTTTGGGCGACACAGACGGGCATTTAATGCCTTTGTCCCCTGCCGTCAGGGTTAGGTAGGATGCACTGTACAGGTAGCTGTACCAACCACCTATTCTTTTCCTTTTTTTTGCCCTTGTCTATGTTGCCACCTGTCGGTGACCCCTTGAGCATATAAAAGGAGGCCCATGCGCAACGTAGAGGGGGGTTCGTTGGGCTCGAAACCAGAAAACACTCACGCTCGGTCTCGTTAGCAGCTCGAGTGTACTGTAGCACTCAGCGCTCCTGAGCAAGAACTCAATACAATCAGACAAGCAACAGTAGGAGTATTATCTCTCCGGAGAGCTCCGAAGCTGGGTAAGGTGCTCGTGTGCTTCGCCTCGATCCGCTCTTCGTGCGATCTCCGCCCCCCGCCGAACCGAAAGGGGCTCGGTCCGCCGGTCCCATAGGTGTTCGTGGATCAGTTTCCCCGACATCTTTGGCGCGCCAGGTAGGGGCGTCAAGATTGTGTGAACCTGATCCGGTGTGCACACGAGCTAGATCTTCATCTTCTTCATCGACATGCCACCGAAGAAGAAAACTTCGGCGGCAGCTGCTCCGCTCATGTCACTTCCACCACCACCGGAGCAAACGGGTGGTGGAGTAGACGCCGGCGGAAGAATGGACGTCGACGAGGAAGCTCACGATGCTGCCAGGTCCAAGCACAACGCTGCACAGACCTCGGCGTCTGTACATGTACCGCGCTCATCTCAGGAGGCGCAGGACCGACAGCGTCATGGTACTCGCAGTACCATACGTCTGTTGAGCCAAGATCGAGCTGGTGGATCTCGGGGTGCTCAAGACCAGCATGCACGCCAACATGCTGGCACGAGCGAGGCACGGTCGCCTGGACGGGATATTGCTCCTTCTAACATAGTTAGAAGTCCGAGCATATCCCGCTCCTCGCACCATTCTCCACTGCCTCCCACCACTCCAGCAGAAGCTTTGGCACGAGCTCAACTGCTCTTGGATTACCCTCCAACGGAAGACAAGATTGACGGATGGAGGGCCACCATTCAGAGTCTCATCGGCTTCGCCAACGGCGACACTCCGCGACAGCCGAGTGCATCGCTGCCGCGGCAGGACCGCCAGGCACGAGCCGGTGGCGACGAAACTGGTGGGGGTGCAACCACCATGCACTCTCCACCCCGAAGGCCAAGATCGCCGACTCGCCGAATCCACCTCGACAGCGACTCCACCGCATCATCGGATCCGCGAGCTCGTCGCGATCAGCGGCAAGTTCTTCACGAACGACAGCAAGAAGACGCTCGTAGTCGCATTGAGCGCCGAAGAGAAGCGCGACGTCAATCCGACAAGCGCGCTGGGCCCTCTGTTGACATGCATGCGCCAGGGGAACTAGGCGACTTGCCGTACGCGGTAGGTTGCCCTGCGTTCACTCGTGAGCTGCGGCAAGTCCAGTGGCCTAGCACGAAGAATTTCAAACTAGACGTACCAGAGAAGTACGACGGCAAGTCGCATCCGTCGGAGTTCCTCAGCATCTACACCATCGCGGTGCAAGCTGCCGGGGGACGGGACGATAAGATCCTTGCCAACTACTTCCCGCTGGTGCTCAAGCCCAATGTCAGACCCTGGCTGATGCACTTGCCGGACAACTCCATATGCTCCTGGGCAGACCTGTGCCATCAGTTTGTCGGCGCCTTTACGGGTGGCCACAAGCCTCATGGCAAAGAGAGCGACCTTCATCTGCTCGCCCAGAAGGAAGGAGAGCCCCTGCGCAAGTACATTCAGAGATTCAGCCGCGTACAGCACAACATCCCAGACGTCCACCCTGCCGCGGTAATCAGCGTGTTCCATCAGAGCGTGCGAAATCGCAGGATGCGGGAGGAGATGGCGATGTGCAAGATCAGAGACGTCAATGAGCTATATGCCCTGGCCGACAAGTGTGCACGTGCTGAGGAAGGGAGGAAACTCCCCGGAGAGAATATAGGAGCAGGAGGATCTGATAGTGAGGAGACTGCCCCGGCAAGGAAGAACCGGCGGCGGAACAACAGGAAGAAGAAAGGCAAAGATGTGCTAGTTGTTGAGCAGTCCGGCAAGAAAGTCGAAGCCGGTAGCTCCGGCAAGGAGGTTGCCGCAGCTGTGGCGATCGCCGACAAGCAGGACATCACCAACAAGCAGTACTGCAAGATCCATGCACCAAGGGCCATGACCTCCAGAGCTGCAAGAAGGTCGAGCAGCTTGTTGAGCAGCAAAAAGTTGAATACGAGCGACACGACAAGGAGAAAGCCCAGGAAGGTGCTGGAGGAGCTAGCAAGAAACGTCCCGGCCTAGGAGGACGCCGCGGCAAGGCCAAGCAGCGGCAAGGAGACAGACCTCCCCGCGGCCGCGACAAGGATGAAGATGACGACGACGATGAAGATATGGATGATGACGAGACTGATGAGCAGGAGTTCCAGAAAGCCACAGAGGTCCTGTGCGTTGACGGTGGTGCTTCTCTGCATACTTCACACCTCCAGCTCAAGCAGTGGGTGCGGGAAGTTAATGTGGCAGAACCACCCATCGAGTCACGCAAGCATCTGAAATGGTCCAGCACGCCTATCATCTTTGATATTGAGGACCACCCTGATCGCATAACTGCGGTCGGGTGCTTGCCGATGTTGGTTTCACCAACTATCCGCAACCTCAAGGTCACTAAGATGCTAGTTGATGGCAGGGCTGGCTTGAACTTGATCTCCTCCGCAGTACTCTAGAAACTCCAAATCCCTGATAGCGAGGTCGAAGAGACCGGCACATTCCAAGGAATCAATCCGGGAAGGAGCAAGCCGAAGGGGAATATCACGTTGCCGGTAACATTTGGCAGCGAGTTGAACTTCAGGACTGAGAGGGTCACTTTTGGCGTTGCTGATTTTCCATTGCCTTACAATGGGATACTCGACCGTCCAGCGCTCGCCAAATTCATGGCAGCCTCTCACTATGCATACAACGTACTGAAGATGCCAGGCCCGATAAGTGTCATCTCTGTCCCTGGCGACAAGAAGGATGCTCTTATTTGCGCCGACAAGATCTGTCGGGAAGCAGCAGCAACAATAGATCGCAAGTCACTTGCCGTTGAAGCTCCCGGGGCGAAGAAGAAGACCAAGTCCGGCAAGAGCTCTGATGCCCACTCCGGCAAGCGCACCTCTTCGGAGTGCTGCGCTACCGTCGAGGACACACCATCGAGCTCCACCGGCAAGTGTAAGAAGACAATGGCAGCTCCACCAGAGACCAAGAAGGTGTCCACCAAGGAGGACGGCACTGGTGGTACCTTCACCATCAGTGCCACTCTCGACCCTAAATAGGAAAGCGCGCTCGTTGCTTTCCTGCGGGCGAACATCGACGTGTTTGCATGGCAACCGTTTGACATCCCCGGTGTTCCCAGGAAAGTAATCGAGCACCATCTTGCCGTCTGTCCTCATGCGCGGCCCGTCAAGCAGAAAGTCAGGAAACAGGCAGTGGAGCGCCAAGAATTCATTGCAGAAGAGATCAAGAAATTGGAAGCAGCAGGCCTTGTCAGAGGAGTGCTTCATCCTACATGGTTGGCCAATCCTGTAGTCGTGCGTAAGGCAAACAGGAAATGGAGGCTTTGTATCGACTTTACCGATGTTAATAAAGCTTGCCCCAAAGACCCATTTCCCTTGCCACGCATCGACCAGATTGTTGACTCCACGACCCGGTGTGACTTGCTTTCATTTCTTGATGCATACTCAGGATACCATCAGATCTTCATGGCAGAAGAGGATGAGGAGAAGACCGCATTCATCACCCCATGTGGCACATACTGTTTCGTACGGATGCCTTTCGGTTTAAAGAATGCTGGTTCAACATTTGCAAGGGTAGTCCATGATGCTTTTGAGCCGCAAATGCACAGAAATGTGGAAGCCTACATGGATGACATAGTGGTCAAGAGCAAGGACAAGGCGACTCTGATTCAAGATTTAGACGAAACCTTTGCAAGTCTGTGCAAGATCAACCTCAAGCTTAACCCCGAGAAGTGCGTGTTCGGAGTCCCCTCCGGCAAGCTTCTCGGGTTCTTCGTGTCTCAGCGGGGAATTGAAGCCAATCCTGACAAGATCAAGTCCATTGAGCAGATTGAAGCACCAAAGCGCGTCAAGGATGTACGAAGACTTGCCGGTTGCGTAGCTGCTCTTAGCAGGTTTATCTCTAGGTCTGCTAAGCGCGCCCTGCCATTTTTCAAAATATTGAAAAAGGCGGGTCCAATGAAATGGACTCCGGAAGCGGAGGCTGCGCTGCAGGACTTAAAGAGATACCTGTCCTCCACTCCAACACTTGTCGCACCTAAACCATAAGAGAAGTTGCTGCTGTATATAGCGGCGACCAATCAAGTGGTTAGTGCTGCGTTAGTAGCGGAGAGGGAGGCGGATGATGAGCCAGCAACCCCGGCAGATGCATCCAGCGACAAGCAGAGGACTTCGCCGGCAAGCTCTGGTCCCAACAAGGATGGATCTGCGCAGGAGCATGAGAAGATGCAGAAGAGAATGGTGCAGCGCCCAGTTTACTTTGTCAGTTCCCTTCTACGGGGGGCTAGGTCAAGGTACTCTGGTGTGCAGAAATTGCTTTTCGGCCTCCTCATGGTCTCATGAAAGCTGCGCCATTACTTCCAAGCACATGAGATCATAGTCGTCACTCGTTTTCCGCTGAAGAGGATACTGCAAAATCCAGAAGCAACAGGCAGGATTGTCGAGTGGGCACTGGAACTGTCAAGCTTTGGCCTCAAGTTTGAGAGCACCTCAACTATCCAAAGCAGAGCACTGGCAGAGTTCATAGCGGAGTGGACGCCAACACAAGATGAAGAAATTCTAGAGACGAGCATCCCCGTCAAGGAAGCAAGCAAAGAGTGGCTGATGTACTTTGATGGTGCTTTCTCGCTGCAAGGCGCCGGTGTGGGCGTGCTACTAGTTGCACCCACCGGAGAGCACCTCAAGTACGTAGTCCAGATGCACTTTCCCAAGGAGCAAGCCACAAACAATACCGCAGAGTATGAAGGGTTGCTTGCCGATCTCAGGATCGCGGCAGACCTTGGGATCAAGAAGCTCATTGTCAGGGGTGACTCACAGCTTGTCGTCCGCCAAGTGAACAAGAATTATCAGAGTCCGTTAATGGAAGCTTACGTTGATGAAGTGAGAAAGCTAGAAGAGCACTTTGACGGCCTACAGATGGAGCATGTCCCAAGAGCTCAGAACGACATTGCTGATGGCCTGTCAAAGTGCGCCGCACTTAAGTTACCTGTGGAACCAAGGATCTTTGTGCTCAAGCTGACGCAACCATCCGTAACACCATCAACTGGACAAAGCAAGAAGAGGAAGTTGATTTCTGGTGACTATTTTCCGGCAGAGCTTCCCGAAGCCGCCGCCAAGAAGGTCCTCAAGATCAACACCAAAGATGCTGAGGAGCAGTCTGCTCCGGCAAGCCATGGGGTTTGTTCCGTTGAAGCAGACGCTCCCGGCAAGCTTTGCTCCGGCAAGCTTGCCGGGGAACATCAAGCTCCGGCTGAGCCGCAAGTTCTTGCCGTAGAAGCGGATGTTCCCGCAGCAGCAGATGTGCCTTTAGTCCTTGTTGTCGAGCCGCAAGCTCCAACATGGGCACAGCAGATTGTCCATTTCCTTCAGACAGGAGAACTTCCCGAAGAGCAAGAAGAAGCGGAAAGAGTAGCCCGGCAGTCAAGTATGTACCAGTTTGTTGACAACACACTGTACAGAAGAAGACTCAACGACGTGAAATTGAAGTGTATTCACCGGGAAGACGGACAAAAGCTGTTGGCAGAGATACATGGAGGCATATGTGGCCACCACATTGGCGCAAGAGCACTTGCCGGCAAAGCGTTCCGGCAAGGTTTCTTTTGGCCGACAGCCCTCCAGGATGCAACTGCACAAGTAACCAAGTGTGAAGCGTGCCAGTTCCATTCCAAGCAGATACACCAGCCAGCTCAAGCTCTCCAGACGATCCCTTTATCCTGGCCATTTTCGGTCTGGGGGCTCGACATCCTCGGCCCCTTTCCCCGAGCTGTCGGGGGTTTTGAGTACTTGTACGTTGCAATCGACAAGTTCACAAAGTGGCCGGAAGTGGAACCAGTGAGGAAGGTGACAGCACAGTCAGCAGTCAAGTTCTTCAGGTCGATTGTTTGCCGCTTCGGGATCCCTAACAGGATCATCACCGACAATGGCACACAATTCACGAGCCGCACCTTCATGCAGTACGTCCAAGATCTTGGCGCCAAGGTCTGCTTCGCTTCTGTTGCTCATCCGAGAAGCAACGGTCAAGCGGAGAGGGCAAACGCTGAAGTGCTGCGCGGGCTCAAGACCAGAACTTTCGACAGGCTGCGCAAGTGCGGGAGGAACTGGATTGAGGAGCTGCCGGTGGTTCTTTGGTCGATCAGGACGACGCCAAATCGAGCCACCGGCCAGACACCTTTCGCTCTAGTCTATGGAGCAGAGGCAGTTCTCCCCACGGAACTCGTATACGGATCACCTCGAGTGCTCGCTTATGATGAGCTTGAGCAAGAGCAGCTGCGACAAGATGACGCGCTGCTCCTTGAGGAGGACCGTCTTCAGGCTGCTGTGCGAGCTGCTCGATACCAGCAAGCTTTGCACCGCTACCATAGCCGCAAAGTTAATGCCAGAAGCTTCGAGGAAGGCGACCTTGTTCTTCGGCGCGTTCAGTCCGCCAAGAATTCCAACAAGTTGACGCCGAAGTGGGAAGGCCCTTACAGGGTGAAACGAGTCACTAGGCTTGGCGCTGTCCGCCTTGAGACCGAAGATGGCATTCCGGTGAGCAACTCCTGGAACATCGAGCATCTTCGTAAGTTTTACCTGTAGGGCGCGGTTGCCGGAACCCGTTCCGGCAACCACCTTTTGTAAAAGTCTTGCCGATGTTGCATGTAATCCTTTGTACAAAGCCGGGCGCAGATCCCATGCATAAGTAAAGCTCATGTGCTCCGCACATCTTGTCGATTTCATGCTTTCTACTTTACATTTGCATGCATTATCTAACACTTTGTGCAACACCCACCCCCGGTAAGCAATAACGAGCCGTGAGGCTCCATATCTTTATTTTCTCTTCTTTCTCTTTCTCAAAGGAAAGGAAGGTTCCCTCGCACACAAGTTTGCCGGGGGGAAAGGAGAAGATAATGGTGTGGGCGAGGCATCGTTCAAGGAAGTTTTGCCTTATCGAAAAGCAAACGACAGAAAAGCTAAGTTGCCAAAGTTTGAGCAATCAGTTTTAAAATTTTAAGTTATCTTCCTCGAACGACCGTACTTTGTATGGTAAACCTGTGCACGGAGGAACCAACTCGTAGCTAGTTGCGCCCTTACTTTGTTTCGAGTCCGCTCAACAACTTAAGTGAGCTGCGACTAGTTGCGACAAGGTTTCTTGTCGGAAGCGGCACCGCCAGCAGGCTGCTGGCGTCCCGCACTCAGCGCTCGCGGCTCAGGTGCCTGCGCCGACAAGTTCCCTAAAAGCGTAGGGCAAAAACATACGAAGGAAGGAATCAAGTAAAGGGAATAACATAATAAATCTCTACCCAAGATAGAGTTATATTACAAGATAGCTTGTCGCAGCTCTAACAGATTGTTCTCATGACATGACCAGCAGCGACAAAGAAAAAGAAAAGACGGGCGGCCTAATCTACGCGATCGCCCTCAACCCTCTTGATCTCACTTACCTTGTCCACAATGGGTGCGACAAGGGCCTTGAGCGCTTCCAAATCAGCATCTGGAGGCAGGGACTTGAGGACGTTGGTGAGGTTGAGGCCTGGGTTGCGGAAGGCCACCTTCACCAGCACCTTCTGAAGAACCCCCGCGCAGATCATGCGCGACTCATCGACCAGCTGCTTTGGGATCTTCTCCCGGAGTCGCTGGAGGGCCGTCGCCACGCCTTTGAAGAACAAGCTGAGCTTGGCGCTAGGTTGGAGGTGCTCGTCGGAGGAGTACCCGAGATCCTCCATCCCCAGCTGCGTCAGCTCCCCGTCGATGGCGGCGACAATATTCACCAGACCCTCGGTCCAGTGCTCCACTGTCTCCCTAAAAGCATTTTGGGAGGCAGTAGCACTCACCAGCAGCGCTTCATCGGCCTTGATCTTCTCCGACAAGGCCACCTCCCGCTCCCTGGCGCCGTCCAGCGTCTGAGTCAAAGTGGCCAGCTTCAACTCGAGGTCCGCATTGGAGTCCTTGGCGGCGCTAAGCTCCTTTCTCCTCTCTGCGAGAAGGCCTTGCAGTTCACCATGAGGCGGCAACATCCTTCTCGCGCTCACGCTTGAGAGCGGCAAGCTCCTCGCCGCTCGCCCTGAGATCAGCCTCCAGCTGCACTACCTTCATCTCTAGCTCCTTCTTGGCGGCCTCGGCAGCTGCAGCGACATCCTTTGCTTCCTTGAGAGCCCCGCCAATTGCTTGCTCGCGCGCGGCAAGCTCCTCCTCGTGGCTGTCAAGGTTGACCTTGCACTGTGCCAACTCTCCTTCCTGCGCAAATAGATTTTCAGCGACAAGCCGTTGCTTCTCTTCAACTTCAGCCTTCTCGAGGAGGAAGGCTTTCCGCTCCTCGAGAAGTTGCTCCCGCTCCTCCGCCAGGGACCGGAGAGCTTCCTGCCTAAGACCCCGGAGCTCCTCCGCGCGCTTCTCGATATCCACTCCTGCCTTCGCGAGAAGTACCTCTCGGGACGCCAGCTTGGCTTGTCGGGCGCGGTAGAGTGACAACATCTTCCGTAGCAGCCGCTCCTCCTCAGGCTCGTCGCTGTTGCTGCTTGGCGCGTCGACCAGCGTCAGCCCAGCGGAGGCGAGCACCTCTTCATCAAAAGTTTCTCCTTCGACCGGCGCCCTGGAGCTCGACGCCCAGGGGAGCTTGATGAAGACGCCATCGCCGTCCTTCAAATAGGCGCCGGGCTGGGGCTCTTCGGAGCCTAGTGCTGCGGCAGCGGCAGAGGGATCGGCGGTCGGTGCAGCGCCTGGCGCTCCTGCGGCCTCGGGACCGTCAGTGCGATCGCCGGATTCCTCGCCAGCTTCTGCGGCGGCAGCCTTGACGGCCTCTTCGCCGGCGGGATCATCAGCACCGGCCTCTTCCTCGGTGGCGGCGGCGTCGTCGTTGTTGCCGCGCGCGTTCTCCTCGCCGGCGGCCTCGGTTTCCATCGGCTCCGTGGCAGGTGGATCTGACGATCGAAGAGGGGAGAAAAGTCAAGCAAACACTCAAAAAGAAAATCAGAAGAAGAAGAACCCAAGGGAAGTTTTCAGGCAAAAGGGTTACCTGTGCTAGGATCTGCAGTCGTGGTCTCAACCACCGGAAGATCACTGGCGCTGTTCCTTGCCGGAGAACTGCCCCTTGCCGGAGAACGCCCCCTTGCCGGGGAATCCTCCCTTGGCGGTGTAGTCGAAGCAGATGGCACTTCGTGAGCGGCCTCCGGGCCCTCCTGGTGAGGCTGCTCTGCTCCTACACAAACCAGCAATCAGATATTAGCAAGGAAGAGCACCCATGAGCGCCTGACAACAAGAAGTAAACCATATACTTACGCTGGGGGCTGCGCTGGGGGCTGCTTTGAGGAATGGTTGCCAGGTCCAACAAGGTGGTCTCGGACATGTCCTCTGCCGTTGTGGTGGGGTCGTCCTCGATGACGATCATCGGGGCCTTGGCTCTCTTCGCCGCTCTCTGGGCCAGAGTTCTGAAAAGGAACAGGTTCAGAAGCAAATCAGACACAAGACAAGACAGCAAGAATTGAAGAACTACAAGTACAGCAAGGAATCTTACTCTTCTTCTTCCTCGTCGGAGCTGAGCGCGGAGAGATCGAAGTCCGGCTCGCCTCCAATGCGACGAGGCGGAGGAGTAGGCTCCCTTGTCCGCTTGGCAGGAGCAGTAGCGGTGGACCGGGAAGACCCAACTCCGGTTGCCACAGCGGCGTGAGGCGCTCCCGCGGCAACAGTGCTTGCCGCGGTAGAGCGTGTCGCGCGGCTCGGCGGCTGTTGACCCGTCTACCGCCCCGCTGCGTCCCCGGCCTTGCAGAGACACCTTCTTGGCGGAGCTGGGGGCTCCGTTTGCGGCAAGCTGCCTGAAGGTTCGGGCCCGACAAGATCTCCCTCGCCGGGCTCGCTCGACTCATCCTCGGGCCCGGCAGGCCCTTCCTCGCCGGCAAACTCCTCGCGCTCGGCAAGGCTTGCCGCCTCCGCTGCCTCTGCCTCCTCCACAGTGAATCCAAACTCACCCACGCTAGGCTCCGAAGAGCCCCAGCCCGGCGCCTATTTGAAGGCCGGCGATGGCGTCTTCATCAATCTCCCCTGGGCGTCGAGCTCCAGGGCGCCGGTCGAAGGAGAAACTTTTGACGAAGAGGTGCTCGCCTCCGCTGGGCTGACGCTGGTCGACGCGCCAAGCAGCAGCAGCGACGAGCCTGAGGAGGAGCGGCTGCTGCGGAAGCTGCTGTCGCTCTACCGTGCCCGACAAGCCAAGCTGGCGTCCTGAGAGGTACTTGTCGCGAAGGCAGGAGTGGATATCGAGAAGCACGCAGAGGAGCTCCGGGGTCTTAGGAAGGAAGCTCTCCGGTCCCTGGCGGAGGAGCGGGAGAAACTTCTCGAGGAGCGGAAAGCCTTCCTCCTCGAGAAGGCTGAAGTTGAAGAGAAGCAATGGCTTGTCGCCGAAAATAGAGGCTCTTCTGCTCATCGGCGCGGACCGGCACTTCTACTAAGCCATCGAAGAACTCCTGCACGATGGCGTCTGCCGGCTCTTGCCAAGTTGGAACGATTCCGTGAGAGTCGCACAGCGGCATCATTGCACGGATGCGGTCAAGCGAAGAATTGTTGCACAGTGGAACGACATCCCGCGACAACATGAATGGATGCTGAGGATCGTGCTTGAACAGCTCCAGGAGCATCGCGTCCAGCTCCAGGACAGTGAAGTTAAAGTTGAGGCCCGGGCGCAGCCTCATGATATCCGCCGAGTTCTGGAACTCCCAGGCGGGTCTCCTCCTCTCCTGCAGGGGGGCGATGCGGCGGCGAAGGAAATCTGCGCCAACGGCGCCTACGGTGAGCCCGGCAAGCCTGAGGCGTAGGATCTGGGTGACGGCGATCTTCAGCCTGTCGTCTTCCGGGGCCACGTTGCTCCAATCGTTGCCGCGTACTATTGGGGCTTGGCGCAGGGCAGTGAATGGCTGCGGGTTCTCCTCGACAATCCAGCACCACTCTGCTCTCCATTCATCCCACTTGCTGTGGAGCTCTCCCTCCAGATAGGCTTCCTTCTTGCCGACTCTCGAGATCCAAGCGATCCCGCCGGCAAGGGGCTCTCCTCTCTCAACCCGAGGCATAAAGAAGTGGCAAAAAAGGGCTACGTTTGGATGGACTCCGACAAAGTTTTCGCACAGATGTGCGAAAACTGCCATGGTCAGAACGGCGTTGGGGGTGAAGTCAAGGAGGCGGAGCCCGTAGGTGTTCATGATGTCGCAGAAGAATTCAGAGAAAGGCGGGCAGAGCCCGCAGTAGAAGAACAGCGCGAAGAAGGGATACCCGTTCAGAGCCAGTCTCGAAGCGGTGGCCGGGAGTACCTTCGTGCGCGGATGCGCTCGCGTCTCCGTCGACCAGAAGAGGTAGTAGTACTCCCTCAGCTCCTTTGCGTCAAGCTAAGGGGGGAAGATGGCCCGCTCCTTTCACAGCGCCGCGAGCCGCAGTGCCTCGACCGATTTCACGCCCTTCCCCTTGTCGGCTTTCGGAGCCATGGCGGAGGTGGTGGGGGAGATCGACAGTGTTGGTGGTGCTGGTGGCGATGGGGGCGGAGCGCTGCTCTCTTTCAGCTTCGGGAAGAAGGGGGGGAGCGGCGGAGGTTTGTGAAAATGGAGTAGCAACCGGCGAGGTGGGCGAACTGCCCCTGTTTCCCCTGCTTATAAAGAGGGAGGGGGCGGACGTTTCGTCCTTCCGAATAAAGAAACCACCCACGATCTCTCCCACGATGCCGCATTCAACGCGTGCCGTTCGAGGAAGGCGCGATGGATACGGAGTAAGATACGGCGTAACCCAGACCGCGTGTGCTCGTGCCCTGTTTTGGGCCTGGCCCAACAGCGCTCGGCACCGTGTGTGGCCTAGGCCCGGGGGCTCCTGTCGGTGTACTAGAGTAGGGGTACCCTAGTATCCCGAACTTGTGCACGGGCAGTTGCAGCGCCCCGCGGCAAGGCTTGCCCGGCGACCACCAAGGTCCTCCGTGGTTCCCTTGGAGCCATTCAAGAAAAAAGTATTCAAGCCAAGGAGACAAGGCCCCGGTAAGAGGAGCTTGCCGGGAAGGCCAACCAAGGCATTTCGAGGAACTTGCCACGACGCGCCACGCGTCCCGGCAAGACCCGGTGAGCGACAAGCTTCCGGACGTGGCAGGTTATCACTCTGCACCCGCGCTCCAGCGCATCCACCAACGTGTCGCCCCGGGGCCTTCCCAGGCGCGCGTGGCAGGAGGCTGAGCAGCCAGCGGTGCAAGGTGGCAAGCGACGCTGACAAGATTACCATCGTGGCGAGCGATGGCGTCCCTGACGGTCCTTTTCTGCACTGTTTGGGCGACACAGACGGGCATTTAATGCCTTTGTCCCCTGCCATCAGGGTTAGGTAGGATGCACTGTACAGGTAGCCGTACCAACCACCTATTCTTTTCCTTTTTTTTGCCCTTGTCTACGTTGCCACCTGTCGGTGACCCCTTGAGCATATAAAAGGAGGCCCATGCGCAACGTAGAGGGGGGTTCGTTGGGCTCGAAACCAGAAAACACTCACGCTCGGTCTTGTTAGCAGCTCGAGTGTACTGTAGCACTCAGCGCTCCTGAGCAAGAACTCAATACAATCAGACAAGCAGCAGTAGGAGTATTATCTCTCCGGAGAGCTCCGAAGCTGGGTAAACTGCTCGTGTGCTTCGCCTCGATCTGCTCTTCGTGTGATCTCCGCCCCCCGCCGAACCGAAAGGGGCTCAGTCCGCCGGTCCCATAGGTGTTCATGGATCAGTTTCCCCGACAGATATACTTGTACCCTTGCATATTATCTAACCCTTGTAGGTACTTGGATAAGCTTCACTCTATGAGATTGCAACTCACTCACATCCTAAGCAATCTCTACATCACGAAGTCTCTACAATATGGTGGTTGAAGACAAGGAAGCATGGATCCTTTCAATATATCCTTTGACAATTTCTATATATCAAATATCATTTGGTATCAAATTTCATAATTGTCATTTTAGACACACAAGTGCTATTCCTTGCAAAACTAACACATGTAGGAAGATGAACTCAAACTACAAACACTGCTCCTAATTCTTGATGAGCTACATCAACTTTGAGCATCCTACACAAGTTCAACTACATGATCAAGATCAACACCACCACCAAGGTATGTCATTCCATCTTAGAGAAGCTTTACCCCAAGACATGGGTCAAATCAGCTCAACAAGATGTGAATACATCAAAAATTCTTAAACAAAAAATGGCAACCCCATTTTGAGCTTAAACGATGAGTATGACCTATGATCAAGTGACTTCAGTTGACTCCTAAGTATCTAACATAGGTGACTTTGTCGCCGACCAATTCTAGATGAAGTTCTCAAGTGTTTTTCTGTGCACTTGCATTTGTTTCTTGCATGTTTGTTTCCTCTTTCAAAAAAACTTCATCTAGATTTATTTTCCTTTCTCTGTTATTTTCTGCATTCCCTGCATTTAATTCATTGCTAATCCTTTAGTTAATTCCCTGCAAATCGTTGTGAGATCCTATTTTTCTAGTGAGCTGAGATGACAAAAAAAATTCTCTGTGGTGAACTCGGCCCCACTGATCTTCTCTTAACGGGTAAGACCAAACCAACTCGGTGCCGCCGACGTAAAGAATTCAATGTTACCAATTTCACTACTAAGAAAATATTTTGTCAGTTGCATCATGCATATCTGTTCCAGCTCCACTCGATCATTCTTATCCTCTACCCGCATCACAATCTACATGCTGCTTTGTCATGTGACTCAAGGACCAAACCTATATGACTTATACACCAGAAGCTCCCTTCTTGGAAATTGATGTCAAGGGGGGAGATAGAAATCACATCAAATCTTATCTATGGGCAAAAGAGACCATATGGGAGATAGAAACTTCTTTGCCCTCCCAGATGCTTGGTATACAAAGAGGAGAGAAGTCATATGTCTTTAAGAGGGGAAAGACATGTTAGTAGATATTTCTTTGTGTCTGTTGCTCTGTCTTTCCTTCACTCTAATTTTCTTTTCCCTATCTTCTCCCATTATCCAATATAGGATTCACGGGGAGAAGGTCATCTAAGGGACGAAAATCTTTGGAATTCATTGCATATCTTTATTTCTTGGGGACATGTCTATATCCAAATAGAGTACTAAGTACTCACTCACTACATGTCATCCCAGTCTTGGTACTCTTGTGGCTTCCTGTTCTTGCTTTGATTGGTAGATATTCTTGTGTTATCTAACCCTGTTTTCTCAGGTTCATCTCTTCCAAAGTAAGCTCGAGACCACAAGGTAAGTATATGCATCACACTCATGTGCATGATGATCTCCTGATGATGTATATATTGTTTGCAAGAAGGACTCATGAACATGAAGGTATATCTTCTGCATTTCACATCATTTGCTCTGATGCATATAGCCAAGATACATGTAACTCATTGCTTTCTCTGACATACTTATGCATTGACATGCTTTCATAATTTATCTTCACATGATTGCATACATGTAGGGGGAGCCAATGCAGGTTACATGTCCTTCCAAAGCTTTACTTATTACTCTTCATATCTTGATCTAAAGCTCTGATGTATGTTGTCATCAATTATCAAAAAGGGGGAGACTGAAAGCACAAGTGCTCCCTGGGTGATTTTGGTAATTAATGTCAACATATATCTTGTTGGACTAATACTTTTATCTAGTATATTTCAGATGAGTTCAACATTGGAGTGGCAGGACAAGAGGACTTGGAACCCCTTCTAGATGCTGAGGACAAAACATTGGCAAAAGCTCAAGACTCTTCGTTTTTATTTTAGTGATCCAAGATCACATTGAGTCCATAGGAAAGCCAATATTATTAAAAGGGGATGAGGTGTTGCCTAATGACTTGCTTGCTCAAAGTGCTTAGTGATATGCTCCAAAGCCCTCAACCAATATCTCATTTCCACATATGTCCTAAACCTAAAGTCAAACTCGGCCCCACCGATTTGATCTGTCCGGCGCCACCAAGTTCATTGACATAGCCACTACCAGAAAACCTAATTAGTTCGGTCTCACCGGTGGGATCTCGGTCTCACCAAGATGGCCCTGCAAACTCTCTATTACGTATTGCAGTATTTCGGTCTCACCGAGATATGCAATCGGTCCCAATGAGTTTCCTTGACCAAGTCTCTGTTTGCTTATTGCTGAAATCGGTCTCACCGAGTTCATGCAATCGGTCTCAGCGGGATGAGGTTTTGCCCTAACCCTAGCACATCGGTCCCACCGAGTTGACCTTGTCGGTCCCACCAAAAAGTCTAACGTTCACATTTTGAACCATATCGGTCCAACCGAGTTTCACTATTCGGTCCCATCGAGTTTTGTAAATTGTGTGTAATGACTAGATTTGTGTGGAGGCTATATATACCCCTCCCCCTTCTCCATTTGTGAGAGAGCCATTAGAACGTGCCTACACATCCACTACTCATTTTCTAAGGGAGAACCACCTACTCTTGTGTTGAGACCAAGACATTCCAATGCAACCACAGGATTCTTGATCTCTAGCCTTCCCCAAGTTGCTTTCCACTCAAACAATCTTTCCACCATATCCAAATCTGTGAGAGAGAGTTGAGTGTCGGGGAGACTATCATTTGAAGCAAAAGAGCAAGGAGTTCATCAGCAACACACCATTTATTACCTTTTGGAGAGTGGTGTCTTCTAGATTGGTTAGGTGTCACTTGGGAGCCTCCTTCAAGATTGTCGACTTGAACCAAGGAGTTTGTAAGGGCAAGGAGATCGCCTACTTCGTGAAGATCCACCCAAGTGAGGCAAGTCCTTCATGGGCGATGGCCATGGTGGGATAGACAAGGTTGCTTCTTCGTGGACCCTTCATGGGTGGAGCCCTCCGTGGACTCGCGCAATCGTTACCCTTCGTGGGTTGAAGTCTCCACCAACGTGGATGTACGATAGCACCACCTATCAGAACCACGCCAAAAATCTACGTGTCTCCAATTGCGTTTGCACACTCCAATCCCATCCCTTTACTTTCTTGCAAGTTGCATGCTTTACTGTCCGCTGCTCATATACTCTTGCCATGCTTGATTGAAAAGTATTGTGAATGTTTGAAATTGTGCTAATTTCCATCCTCAACTTGAAAAACTTAAAACTGCTACCTTTACTTGTTGAGGGTCTAATCACCCACCTCTAGACACCTCTTCTCGATCCTTTCAATAACTCTAATATCACCATCTTTATATTGCAAAACTATTGCAAGGAATCAAACATACTATATTCAGTGATCTACAAGTATTATGTAGGATTTTATGACTAACCATGTGAATGACCAATTCCTTTGAACTCTCTAAATAGATATAAGTGAAGCATGAGAGTTTAATTCCTTCTCCAAAAGATAAGACCCCACTCTAACAAATATAAGTGAAGCAGAAGACCATTCTACAAATGGCGGTTTTCTTTACGTAGAGAAACAAGCTGTAACATCCCAATTTTTCAATTTGGATGTTATACATAGATCATCATGTGCATATCATATTTATTTTGCATTTTGGTTGTGATCCTAGAAATCTTAAGCAACTCAAGGACCCAAGGAGAGAGTTGGAGGTTTCACAAAATTCATATTTGATTTTTTTTCAAATTTGAAAAGAGGATCAATTTGATTTTAATATTTTTCTCTCCAATTATTTCCCATAATAAAAATAAATGACAGAAGATAATATGACTTCTTCAACAGAAGAGAAATATTGGAGAAGAGATTTTAATATCAAATTAATATTTTATTTGCTATTTTATTTGAATTAGAGAAACCTTGCATTTTTTAAAATTGCATTTTCGTCCAAAAAATGTTCATCTTGTCCTTAATGTTAGGTTTGGACGATGAAAATTGTTTCTAGAATTTATAGAATTTTTTATTATGATTTTTCTCTATGGCGAAAGTTATTTAAAAAAAGTTCTAGGCGAACTAGATCGAAGCCCAGCCGGCCCAGCAGGCCACCGCCTCCCCCGCGAGCGTCGCCATCCCCGTGCCGAACTCGCCAGGAGTCCAAGCCGCCGCCACCATCTCACTTGGCCTCCAAGTCAGGGAACCCCCCTTCCCCGAGACCCCCTTTATATACCACCGCCATCGCCCCCTCCTCTTCCCGAAGCAGCCCCGCCGCCGAGCCCCGCCGCGCCACCCGAGCCACCGCCGCTGCTGCCCTACGCCACCGCCGCCGCCTGTGACACCCCAAAAATTTGGCCTTGTTTTATTTTAAAAATTTTGCCAGGAATTAAAACTTTAGATTTCTGAGCTCCATTTTTGTTTTTTAATCATTTTCCTTCCCTGTTATGATGAGTTTTTTTTTCCCAGAGAGAAAACTTTTCAATTATGTTGTTGGACTTGTTTAAGCTCTCAAGAAAAACTTTGCTGTTATCAGTGTAACTAATTAAATAATTAAATTGCTTGATCTTTACTTTCTTGAAAATAGTTTTTTCAAGGTTATCTGACCATATTTGAACTACAACCATTTGATGGACTCACTTCAAATTTCCACAAAAATTTGGAGATGTCATGTGATGTTTTTGATTAACTTTTATGCAAAAATATATTTCATTCATAAAATATTTTGAGCCCTGCACTCAATTTTTCTTCTCTGGTCCAGAGTGCATTTTGCACTACAACCTATTTAAATATTTCTTTAAAACTTCTACCAAAATTAAGGGAGGTCAGTAGGAGCATATTATTTCACTTTGTGCAAAAACCTATTTATGTTCTTTTAAAAATTTGAGTGGATCAACCTCATTTCCATTCTGGTCCAATTTGAGGATTTGTACAGCAGCCACCATTTTAGTTGCTCCTATACCCTTGATTATTTCTCCTACTTGTAGTCCCCCATGTTAAACCCTTAAGTCCAGGAGCATGCACCATTTAGATCACTTTTAGTTCATGGATAATGCTATTTATTTCCTGTCCAGAATTGAAGTTTTGTAAAACTTGCACTAGCAAGTTTCCCCTTTTGTCCAACTAACCTCACCACTCTCTTTTGCATCTAAAGAGACCCCCATCTGGAGTTTTTGGCCACCCCTAGACCTGCCTAAGTGCATGTGGCATTTTGCCAAACACCTGGAGAGCATGACCAGTTCTGGCATGATTGTGGCATTGCTCTGTGAACTTGCACCTCTGATCAAACCAGCATGTCCACTAGACTCCCCGTTGCTCCTAACCTCGATCTGGTAAACCCCACCCTCACCTGCGACCTGTAGCATGCCGCGGCATTGTGTCGAACATCTGGTGTGCGTGCACTGGACGCGCCCAGAGCGCGCCAATTGCAGCCACGCGCCCGAGCCGACACGCCGGCCCCACGGCTTTGGCTTGCTCTACAGCACCACGCCACGCGCTCCCCTCCTCGCAGCAACGCGCCAAGCAGCCCCCGCCGCGCCCGGCAGGCCAAGAGCTAGCCGCCACCGCCGCCCGACAGCCCTGCGCCGTGCAGCGCCGCCCAAGCCACCCCGGCTCGCCACCTGGCCCCTGGAGCAGTGCCCTCTCGTCCACTAGCTCTTGCCGTCATCCCCAGCCGCGCCACGTTGCCCTGCAAGCTACAGCGAGGCGGTTCGCCGGAGAGCTTATCCGGCCGCCGCGGAACCGACCTCGACGGGCTATAAGAGGAGGCCCCGAGCCACCCCGGGCACGCAGGAAGCCTTAGAGTGCTCCCCTAGTCCTCCCATGGCAGCCAATCGACTCGGGGGAGGTCTTCATCCCCATCTCCGGCAACGGCGGCCGCCACCACTGCCCCGGCCAATTCGGCACCACCAGGGCCTCCCACTCTTCGTTCTCTCCACCAAGAACCCCCTCATCCTCCCGTAAACCTTTCCCCTACTCCATTTCGATCGAGAACCACCGCCGCCCCGAAGCCACTTTGCACCGAAACCTCCCTCCGCCGCGAAGCTCACCGCCGACGACTTCTTCCACCACTGTCGACCCCTCGACCACCGGGAGAAACGCCCCAGCCGTGCGGATCCATCCCCGCCCTCCAGAGGCCGCGAGGAGCCGCCGCTCGCCGGCGTTGGTCGCCGGAGTCCCGCCTCCGCTCGGGACAGAGGAAGAAGGAGGAGGGCGGACTGGTCAAACCTGACCAGTGGGCCAGGCGGGCCCACTGTCAGTGACCCTGCGCATATCCACGTCGGTTAAGTGAAGACGTATTAACCCCAGTACGTCTCCCGTTTTCGAAGACGTATTCTGCCGAAACGTTTTCTTTTCTGTTTTATATTAAAAACAGATTTTGACCAGAACTTTGACTGGCTATAACTTTTTAAATATAAATCCAAATGAGTTGATTCTTTTTCCTACCTTCTTCAAATTTGGTCTAGTTTATTTTAAGATTTATTTGAAAATTTTTCAAACAACTTTTTGGTTCTGTTTTTGAAATATGTGTTAATTCAAATATATTTTAAAATAGGATTTTGGGAGAGAGAAGAAGCTTTCAAAAGTTTTGGAGTGCACCCTGCCTTTCCACACATTGAAGGCAAGCATTCTGAATCCCAGCATAATATTTTTGGTGTGATCGTTGATGCATTTATAACACCACCGCATTTCGAAGGACTTGTTATTTCATGTGATATGATCATATGCCTGGGTGCATGTTATTGATTTCTATGCTGTTGGAAACGAACACACTTGTGATGATAATCACCCTCATATGCCTTGAATGCATACCGGCAGAAAACCGTGAAAAACCTCTGCCTTGGGTAGGTATGAGTTTGTTACCGTGCTCCGTCGGGACGGTTATGTCTGATATGGCATGGCAAGGTGATATGAGCGGTGACCCTGTTGGATGGATTATATTTGTTATACTAATAATGCAGGGAATACTTTAACCTCCTGAGTCGACCGTAGATCGAGTCTTGTTCCAGTAACCCCCATACTTGTTTCGTACTACCACACGTCTCTACAGCAAGTAGAGTACGGTTCAGTAAGTTGTCAACCTCTTTCTAGCACACACCGTACAGAGAGGCCATTGTGGAAGATACTGGTTGTAACCGGTAGGCAGGCCACCTAGTCCGGGAGCATGGGTGTTTCCGGTTGGGACCGAGAGGGGAGGCCACCCCTTAGAGCGCGCGATATAAATTTGATCCTATGCTACACGAGGTTGTAGCCTCCCCACTTAGAGTTTGCTTAACAGGTGTCGTGGGTGATTCCAGACACGTGTGTGATAAGCTGGTGTGTGCAAGTTAGGTGTGTTTTCAACAAAAAGACCGTAGATGGAATTAGTCCTGATGGACTAAAGAAATCCGTTACTCGTGGGTAAAGAGTACACCCTCTGCAGAGAATAAACCTATTCGAATAGCCGTGTCCATGGTTAAGGATCACAGTCTGGGATGGGTCAAGTATCGGTCTTAGTGTCGGTCTTCGAAGGTGAAACTGTTAACCAGAAAAATGGAATTACTACCCGTGACTTGTGATATCTGTGATGATTATTATTATTGTTGACTAACCCGTGATATTATTGTTATTACCGAATATCTCTGGGATGGTTCTACCTCCGGGATATTCATTATGATCATTTCTTTTAAAGCCCTTTATGTGGCGTCGCTCAGACGCCTGACTGTGGCATTTTCTTTTAAAGCCCTTTATGTGGCGTCGCTCAGACGCCCGACTGTGGCATTTTCTTTTAAAGCCCTTTATGTGGCGTCGCTCAGACGCCCGACTGTGGCATTTCTTTTAAAGCCCTTTATGTGGCGTCGCTCAGACGCCCGACTGTGGCATTTTCTTTTAAAGCCCTTTATGTGGCGTCGCTCAGACGCCCGACTGTGGCATTTTCTTTTAAAGCCCTTTATGTGGCGTCGCTCAGACGCCCGACTGTGGCATTACTTGATTATTTGTTTCATAAGTTTTTATACTACCATGTTATTGCAATTTTATAAATAACTTGCTTGCACGCATCAGAATTTCATTTATCTATTGTGACTGACGTCATGAGCATAAAATATTTTAGCACATCATTGTTATATTATACCTGTGTTCATAATGTTTGCGAGTACATTCAAAGTACTCACTGGCTTGTCCCTGGCTATTGTCTTGGCCAGATTTTCTTGCACGGAGAGGAGTGACACGGTGACAGCCCCGGAACCTAAGCAATGGAGATAGCAGCCTCGCGAAGATAGGAGTTAACCTAGTCAGCTGTTCCTGTGGGAATTGGAGTCCCATAGACACTGATGATCCACAAACCGCTTCCGCCATCAACCACTAGAAACCATTTGTTGTACTCATAGGCCAGAATGGTCTTGTACTGCATATTTTGTATGTTGCTTGGAATTTCTGTATCAAGTTGGAGCCTCATCAGCTAACAGTAATCCTGGGGCTGATGAGCACGACGGTCTTTTCTGGAAATTTATTTCCCGAAAAACCGGTCGTGACAGTCTTGGTATCAGAGCCAGGCTGACCATTGGCTAATCCTATCTTAGCCCGGTCAATAAACTTAGGCAAACCAACCCACCAGACCTCAACCAAACCCCAGCCAAGCTTCTCGTGCAAGATAGCCACACAGTGACCCAACACCTTTTGGCAGTCGGTGCCCAACCTATCAACCGAACCTGTCGCTCATGCGCCAGTGACCGGCCCCTAAATAGTCCTTCCTCGCAAGCGTTTGAAGGAAGAATCCGTCCCCTTTTTCCTATAAAAAGGGCGCGCTAACACCAAACCAGCACCGCACAGCCGCTACCCCAAACCGAACCACAATGCCTGGCCCTGTCGTGCACAACGAAACCACAGCAACCAACCTTGGAGGTTTTGTGACCATCCTCGCAAACCTCACCCGTCGTGCCTACGCATTAGAGGAGCCACCAGAATATGTTGTGTATCAAGGACCCATGAGCGGTGAAGACCGCCAATTCTGGGCCACTGTGCACATTTATGGTAGGAGTCTAGCACCCGAGCGTCCCTACCGGTTCACCGGAA
The DNA here is from genome assembly GCF_002162155.2 of Triticum dicoccoides. Lineage (NCBI taxonomy): Eukaryota > Viridiplantae > Streptophyta > Magnoliopsida > Poales > Poaceae > Triticum > Triticum dicoccoides. The sequence goes on along the minus strand of NC_041387.1, from coordinate 363,595,702 downwards.
GGACAACTTCCTTTGAGCCACAGGCCATCCAGCTAGCCGCTCGAGAGGCTATAGTTCATCTCAGGCACTTGTCGCCCAGAGTTAACTGTCGCTCGTTCCACTACTACCCCAGACGAGAATGGTATGGTAGACCACCCCAAGTCGCCAATGGAGACCACGAGACGGACCCCGCATTGTTGCACCTAGTGCGCTATGTAAGTGCACTAGAGGCACTGTTGGACCAGATCACCATTGATCTATTAGCAGCTCGTGGAGAGCTGGTTCGTCGAGCCCCGGCGAGAGAAGAAAACGAGCCCAACACCGACAACCCAGTCGTGCTGTTTGGACAACCGATCGAGACCCCGAGATCTGCCCCAACCATCGGCCAAGGTGCTGCGATAACCCCAGAGGTGCTTCGTCGCATTTTGGGAGCACACTCCAACGGGGTTGTGGCCAACAATCCCCGTGATGGTCATTCTCACTACCCCGATCCTGCAGTTCCTCCGCCATCTCCGACTAATCCCGGCAGGGAGACACATGGAGAAGCCTCGGCATCCACCAGGCACGCCCGTTTAGACATAAACGAAGTAGACTAAGCAGTATGAGTAGCACCAAGTTTCAATGTATCATCGCTTTGTAATCATGCGACCGCGTATATTAACGCAGCCTGTCTTTGTGCCTCTGTTTTAATAATAGCCTTGCCTGTTTGGTCAGTGCATAGCTGCATATTCTTCCCGGCACAACTACCAAAACCAACCCGACGACAACCACAGTAACACGTCTCTTTATGAGATATGTGTATCTCTGACACTGACCCGACCTTTGGAGCCAAGCTGACAAATTTATTACCTTTCACCACGGTAAAAATGATCCAGCTCCATTGCTATATAAAGGCCACCTTGTGACCTTACCTAGCAACCCCACCTTGTGCACAACACTCACGCTTTTTCTGTCATGCCGAACCCCAGCATTCATCTGAGAACCCCAGATGCAACCCCAGGTAGCTTTGTCAAAATATTGTGGGATTTTACCCGCAGTACCATGGGTTCTACCCAGCCACCCCAGTACAAGCTGTTCAAATCAAGGATCACCCCATCCACCTCGGAATATTGGGCAGCAGTGCATATTCCTCCTGTAGACCCCAACCAAGATCCAATAGAAGTTTCCTTCGTGGGGAAATCTATGCCAACCCCACACTTGGCCATAGAAGCTGCTGCGAAAGAAGCAATTGCCCGTCTTCGATCCGCAGTACCCTATGCCCGCGAGCGAGGATATTATTACTTTCCGAGTCGTGCAGCACCCGGAGAAGTAACGTCTTTCCCCGGTGGGCGTATTGAGAGAGACCCAGTTCTGGCCAACCTTATCCAGTACATCATAGCTCAAGAGCATTTAAACCAGCGAGTGATGGATTATCTCCAGAGTCTCGCAGATTTAAATCCTCAGGTTGCCATCGGCAGACCACTGAGACCCGACACGGAGAGACGCATACACCGACTGGTCAATCCACTTCCTCCAATAGAAGAGGAGTGTATTCCTTTAACAGAGACATTTTATCAGGACCCCGTTCAGTTACCATTTACTTTTTAGACGTCGCTACTGTATTCGTTTTTTTTGCAGCATTTATTTATGTGTGTGACTTATGCGTGATACCCTGAGTTTGTACGACGAGTCAATTAATTGGCTTCTACTTATGTGTGTAGTTTTTGTTGTGGTTTATGCTCCCTTAAATTAACTGTTTTTCCCTCGCGAAATCCTGGAGTGAGATTTTTCCTAATTTGCTACACCTGCCACTTCACGACATGGATTAATTAATTTCACACAGCACCACGAGCAGACTCACAGCCATAATCATACGGACGCATACACTGTTTGCAAAACTTTGCAACGGTGTTACATCTAGCTAATCATCCCCTAACAACAGTAAGCAACGGGCATACTTCATCTACTCCTCATGATCACCACCGCGGAGAGCCAACACCCGAGCCGCAGCATCGCAATACTCGTCGAAGATCATCGCGCACAAGAGCACAGAGAGCCCCAGCAGCGTCGCCAACCCTCCGCATATCAGGATCACAAACCAGTCCGGCATCGCCTCCGCCATTAGAGCCTCGACCGAGCTTCTGTAAGCAGTAATGGAGAAAGGAGGAGGAGAAGTGAGGCCAGATGTGAGGAAGAAGAGAGAGGCACCCCAGCCGTTTTTATAGCTCGAGCTCGGTGTACGGTGGGCAAAGTCCACCAACACCGCTCGTCGCCGATCGCCAGTGTTCGGAGTCGGATCCGCGAGCAGTGCCGACAGCGCGCTGGCCCGCAAGGTGAGTGCACGCTGCACCGGCAGCTAGCACGCCGCGCACTACCACGGTACGGCCTAGATGCCCTACGCATTAGGCATCGCCGATGGAGAAAGCGCGAGAAAGAGCGCGGGAGAGAGGAGGAAGAGAGAGCCAGAGGTAGAAGGAAGAGCCAGTGGGAGAAGAAGAGGCTGACAGTGGGCCCGGGTCCACCTGTCGGCCAGAGAGAGCACTGTGCTCTCGGGTACGACCAGCGTATATTTAAATTTAGAAGATTATTCTAAATTTTTATCCAGCGTAGAAATCACCCGGTTTTGTCCCGAACCGTAGACTTTTCCGCGCAGCACCAGTATTCACACTGTGGTTTTTCAGCACTTATTGCCCTCTCACTGTAGCCACTTTTTATTGCGTATAGTTTTCTTAAAACAGCTTTTAACAAATCTCGAGGACGATATTTTTCTTAAGGGGGGTAGTGTCTGTGACACCCCAAAAATTTGGCCTTGTTTTATTTTAAAATTTTTGCCAGGAATTAAAACTTTAGATTTCTGCGCTCCATTTTTGTTTTTTAATCATTTTCCTTCCCTGTTATGATGAGTTTTTTTTCCAGAGAGAAAACTTTTCAATTATGTTGTTGGACTTGTTTAACCTCTCAAGAAAAACTTTGCTGTTATCAGTGTAACTAATTAAATAATTAAATTGCTTGATCTTTACTTTCTTGAAAATAGTTTTTTCAAGGTTATCTGACCATATTTGAACTACAAACATTTGATGGACTCACTTAAAATTTCCACAAAAATTTGGAGATGTCATGTGATGTTTTTGATTAACTTTTATGCAAAAATATATTTCATTCATAAAATATTTTGAGCCCTGCACTCAATTTTTCTTCTCTGGTCCAGAGTGCATTTTGCACTACAACCTATTTAAATATTTCTTTAAAACTTCTACCAAAATTAAGGGAGGTCAGTAGGAGCATATTATTTCACTTTGTGCAAAAACCTATTTATGTTCTTTTAAAAATTTGAGTGGATCAACCTCATTTCCATTCTGGTCCAATTTGAGGATTTGTACAGCAGCCACCATTTTAGTTGCTCCTATACCCTTGATTATTTCTCCTACTTGTAGTCCCCCATGTTAAACCCTTAAGTCCAGGAGCATGCACCATTTAGATCACTTTTAGTTCATGGATAATGCTATTTATTTCCTGTCCAGAATTGAAGTTTTGTAAAACTTGCACTAGCAAGTTTCCCCTTTTGTCCAACTAACCTCACCACTCTCTTTTGCATCTAAAGAGACCCCCATCTGGAGTTTTTGGCCACCCCTAGACCTGCCTAAGTGCATGTGGCATTTTGCCAAACACCTGGAGAGCATGACCAGTTCTGGCATGATTGTGGCATTGCTCTGTGAACTTGCACCTCTGATCAAACCAGCATGTCCACTAGACTCCCCGTTGCTCCTAACCTCGATCTGGTAAACCCCACCCTCACCTGCGACCTGTAGCATGCCGCGGCATTGTGTCGAACATCTGGTGTGCGTGCACTGGACGCGCCCAGAGCGCGCCAATTGCAGCCACGCGCCCGAGCCGACATGCCGGCCCCACGGCTTTGGCTCGCTCTGCAGCACCACGCCACGCGCTCCCCTCCTCGCAGCAACGTGCCAAGCAGCCCCCGCCGCGCCCGACAGGCCAAGAGCTAGCCGCCGCCGCCGCCCGACAGCCCTGCGCCATGCAGCGCCGCCCAAGCCACCCCGGCTCGCCACCTGGCCCCTGGAGCAGTGCCCTCTCGTCCACTAGCTCTTGCCGTCATCCCCAGCCGCGCCACGTTGCCCTGCAAGCTACAGCGAGGCGGTTCGCCGGAGAGCTTATCCGGCCGCCGCGGAACCGACCTCGACAGGCTATAAGAGGAGGCCCCGAGCCACCCCGGGCACGCAGGAAGCCTTAGAGTGCTCCCCTAGTCCTCCCATGGCAGCCAATCGACTCGGGGGAGGTCTTCATCCCCATCTCCGGCAACGGCGGCCGCCACCACTGCCCCGGCCAATTCGGCACCACCAGGGCCTCCCACTCTTCGTTCTCTCCACCAAGAACCCCCTCATCCTCCCGTAAACCTTTCCCCTACTCCATTTCGATCGAGAACCACCGCCGCCCCGAAGCCACTTTGCACCGAAACCTCCCTCCGCCGCGAAGCTCACCGCCGACGACTTCTTCCACCACTGTCGACCCCTCGACCACCAGGAGAACCGCCCCAGCCGTGCGGATCCATCCCCGCCCTCCAGAGGCCGCGAGGAGCCGCCGCTCGCCGGTGTTGGTCGCCGGAGTCCCGCCTCCGCTCGGGACAGAGGAAGAAGGAGGAGGGCGGACTGGTCAAACCTGACCAGTGGGCCAGGCGGGCCCACTGTCAGTGACCCTGCGCATATCCACGTCGGTTAAGTGAAGACGTATTAACCCCAGTACGTCTCCCGTTTTCGAAGACGTATTCTGCCGAAACGTTTTCTTTTCTGTTTTATATTAAAAACAGATTTTGACCAGAACTTTGACTGGCTATAACTTTTTAAATATAAATCCAAATGAGTTGATTCTTTTTCCTACCTTCTTCAAATTTGGTCTAGTTTATTTTAAGATTTATTTGAAAAATTTTCAAACAACTTTTTGGTTCTGTTTTTGAAATATGTGTTAATTCAAATATATTTTAAAATAGGATTTTGGGAGAGAGAAGAAGCTTTCAAAAGTTTTGGAGTGCACCCTGCCTTTCCACACATTGAAGGCAAGCATTCTGAATCCCAGCATAATATTTTTGGTGTGATCGTTGATGCATTTATAACACCACCGCATTTCGAAGGACTTGTTATTTCATGTGATATGATCATATGCCTGGGTGCATGTTATTGATTTCTATGCTGTTGGAAACGAACACACTTGTGATGATAATCACCCTCATATGCCTTGAATGCATACCGGCAGAAAACCGTGAAAAACCTCTGCCTTGGGTAGGTATGAGTTTGTTACCGTTCTCCGTCGGGACGGTTATGTCTGATATGGCATGGCAAGGTGATATGAGCGGTGACCCTGTTGGATGGATTATATTTGTTATACTAATAATGCAGGGAATACTTTAACCTCCTGAGTCGACCGTAGATCGAGTCTTGTTCCAGTAACCCCCATACTTGTTTCGTACTACCACACGTCTCTACAGCAAGTAGAGTACGGTTCAGTAAGTTGTCAACCTCTTTCTAGCACACACCGTACAGAGAGGCCATGGTGGAAGATACTGGTTGTAACCGGTAGGCAGGCCACCTGGTCCGGGAGCATGGGTGTTTCCGGTTGGGACCGAGAGGGGAGGCCACCCCTTAGAGCGCGCGATATAAATTTGATCCTATGCTACACGAGGTTGTAGCCTCCCCACTTAGAGTTTGCTTAACAGGTGTCGTGGGTGATTCCAGACACGTGTGTGATAAGCTGGTGTGTGCAAGTTAGGTGTGTTTTCAACAAAAAGACCGTAGATGGAATTAGTCCTGATGGACTAAAGAAATCCGTTACTCGTGGGTAAAGAGTACACCCTCTGCAGAGAATAAACCTATTCGAATAGCCGTGTCCATGGTTAAGGATCACAGTCTGGGATGGGTCAAGTATCGGTCTTAGTGTCGGTCTTCGGAGGTGAAACTGTTAACCAGAAAAATGGAATTACTACCCGTGACTTGTGATATCTGTGATGATTATTATTATTGTTGACTAACCCGTGATATTATTGTTATTACCGAATATCTCTGGGATGGTTCTACCTCCGGGATATTCATTATGATCATTTCTTTTAAAGCCCTTTATGTGGCGTCGCTCAGACGCCCGACTGTGGCATTTTCTTTTAAAGCCCTTTATGTGGCGTCGCTCAGACGCCCGACTGTGGCATTTTCTTTTAAAGCCCTTTATGTGGCGTCGCTCAGATGCCCGACTGTGGCATTTCTTTTAAAGCCCTTTATGTGGCGTCGCTCAGACGCCCGACTGTGGCATTTTCTTTTAAAGCCCTTTATGTGGCGTCGCTCAGACGCCCGACTGTGGCATTTTCTTTTAAAGCCCTTTATGTGGCGTCGCTCAGACGCCCGACTGTGGCATTACTTGATTATTTGTTTCATAAGTTTTTATACTACCATGTTATTGCAATTTTATAAATAACTTGCTTGCACGCATCAGAATTTCATTTATCTATTGTGACTGACGTCATGAGCATAAAATATTTTAGCACATCATTGTTATATTATACCTGTGTTCATAATGTTTGCGAGTACATTCAAAGTACTCACTGGCTTGTCCCTGGCTATTGTCTTGGCCAGATTTTCTTGCACGGAGAGGAGTGACGCGGTGACAGCCCCGGAACCTAAGCAATGGAGATAGCAGCCTCGCGAAGATAGGAGTTAACCTGGTCAGCTGTTCCTGTGGGAATTGGAGTCCCATAGACACTGATGATCCACAAACCGCTTCCGCCATCAACCACTAGAAACCATTTGTTGTACTCACAGGCCAGAATGGTCTTGTACTGCATATTTTGTATGTTGCTTGGAATTTCTGTATCAAGTTGGAGCCTCATCAGCTAACAGTAATCCTGGGGCTGATGAGCACGACGGTCTTTTCTGGAAATTTATTTCCCGGAAAAACCGGTCGTGACACCGCCTGCGTCGCCCCGCCTCGCCTCGCCGTCGCAACCGCCACCCCGCACCGTCGCCGGAGCCGCCAGATCTCGCCGCCGTTCGGCATCGGTTTTCTTCGGCTAAATGGTATAAACCATGCGATTTTATTTCGGTTTATTTTTTTAGATCGGTTTAGGTTAGATCGATATCTAGTTTTAGTTTCTGTTTATTTAGTAAACGTTCAACGGTTAGTTCATTTTAACGAATGGTTTTCGTTTGTTTAGTTCTGTTAATGAACGTTCGCGCGGTAGATTTTTCTTTTTAGTTTTATTTTCGTCTAAGGACCTATCCGCGAATAGTTTTATCGTGATTTAGCCCCTGAACTTAGACTAGCGTAACTTTTTTGCTCGTTAGTCCAAATTAGATGAAACCAATTCCTAAATCTTCGTAACGATCTCTTAACCAACTTGAACTTGATTTTGAAACTTTAAAAATTTGAGTTTAGTTCATATTTGTAAACGATCTTGTTTCGTTCATATCTTGAGTTTCATTTCTCCGTTTGAGTTGTTTCTTTCGGCAAATTGTAGCTAATCACATGTACCTACTGTTAATACCTAATCCACGTGAAAATAATGTTATTAGGTTTTGTTTTCTGTTTAGTTGAGCTGTTTGCTTGTTTCGTGTTTGATTTGGATCTTTTCCCGTTTTCTCGTTGTTTCGTTTGAGTACTACAAATCTCTAGAGTTTGCAGATCGTCAGCAAGGCAAGTTACACTTTGATCATACTCTTCTATATCTAATTTTTACTATGCATTAGTATTGCCCCTCAAATATTTGCATGAGTAGGATTGGGAGGATGTGGTTTGGTTCTAGTACTTAAGGTAGGAACCTAATACCTTTTGATCACCCCAGGAATATACGTTATGCTTTATTATTGCTTAGCCATGCTCGTAGACGGGGATTGGATCTTGATTCACATGGAAGTTATGAGAGTTGTTAATCTTGGATAACATTAAGGTGGTAACTTTAATACACATCTGGGTGGATTGGTTGGGGCACCTGGGGAACTCAGTGCTGTCCATTAAAGGAAATACTAGGGTATCCATGTGATTTTCCTCGGTTCGCCACCCAGGCTCAAAGGGATCATATGATATTTCATGACTAGAAACTTCCATGTGCAGCCACAAGCCATTATGGGCTCTGGCATAGTTGAGTAAGCTCTCGAAGAGGTGGACTAGCAGATGTAGAGGGAAAGTAGGTGTACCGGTCTACAAGGAGTAGAGAGTTAATGCTTCAGAAAGACTATCTCTCGATCTTCCGATCATGGATGCGGTCGTGTCTTGTGGGGAAAAGTGTGCAACCTCTACAGAGTGTATAAACTTATCATGGTTAGCCATGTCCCCAGTTATGGACATCTTGAGTATCTGGAATTGGATATTATTGTTGATCTCATCGCTCTTTAATTAATTGAATTGGGTTAATGATAATACTTGTCTTAATTGGGATTTTGAGTTGGGGGAACCTTCTCAAATATTGGTTCAACTTGGGAAAATAAATTTATTCCTTTGTTGTAGGTAAAAACTAGCTTTTTGCAAAATCATAAACTTAGAGCCTCCACTAGCCAAATATTGCATGTAGATATAGTTCTTGCATTCATTGCTTTACAGTGTAACTCTGCCAGCATATTCAATGTGCTGACCTACATGGCTGCAACGTCTCATGTTGCAGACTACTCAGACAATGAATAAGGTGCGATAGGTTGTTGTCTCGCACTAGGCTACGCCGTTGGAGTTGATGGACTCATTGACCTTCGAAGCTTCCACAGTTATTTAGTTTAGATGGCCTTCAACCATATTATTTTTGTAATCATACTCATTATGAGGACTCGATGTAATAAGTGTGTGATTGAACTCTGTTATAATTCCTCGAGTACTGTGTGTGTCAGCATTACCAATCCAGGCATGACACTTAAGCACAGAGACGTCGGTCCATTGGGATTGTGGTCGCTACACAGGCAATCCAAACTTCAAATGATATAACTCAAGCAAATGAAGCATTCTATAAAGCCATACTCAAAAGATATAAGTGAAGTTCATGAAGCATTCTACAAATCAACCAAGGACCATCTCATACCAGCATGGTCCATAAAAGAAGAAGCAAAAAATAAACACAAAAGATGCTCCAAGAATTTGCGGATATCATGTGACGAATAAAAATATAGCTCCAAGTAAAATTACTAATGGTCGTTAGAAGAAAGAGCGGATGCCTTCCGGGGCATACCCAAGATTAGTTGCTTAGGAGTTCTTGGATATTACCTTGGGGTGCCTTGGGCATTCCCAAGCTTAGGCTTTTTCCACTCCTCATTCTTCATCCATCATGATCTCACCCAAAACTTGAAAACTTCAATCAAACAAAAATTAACAAAACCCTCGTGAGATCCATTGGTATAATAAAGCAAAACACTACTTTAAAGACTGTTGTAAACTCATTCATATTTTATCTTGGTGTAATATCTACTGTATTCCAACTTATCCATGGTTCATACCTGTCGGTGTACTAGAGTAGGGGTACCCTAGTATCCCGAACTTGTGCACAGGCAGTTGCAGCACCCCGCGGCAAGGCTTGCCGGGTGACCGCCAAGGTCCTCCGTGGTTCCTTTGGAACCATTCAAGAACAAAGTATTCAAGCCAAGGAGACAAGGCCCCGGCAAGAGGAGCTTGCCGGGAAGGCCAACCAAGGCATTGCAAGGAACTTGCCGCGACGCGCCACGCGTCCCGGCAAGGCCCGGTGAGCGACAAGCTTCCGGGCGCGACAAGACAATATCCGCGGCAATGCGCTTGCCGCGATGAGCTACCACTCAGTACCCGCGCTCCAGCACATCCACCAACGTGTCGCCCTGAGGCCTTTCTAGACGCGCGTGGAAAGAGGCTGTGCAGCCAGCGGTGCGCGGTGGTAAGCGACGCTGACAAGACTGCCATCATGGCGATCGGTGGCGTCCCTGACGGTCCTTTTTGCACTATTTGGGAGACGCAGACGGGCATTTAATGCCTTTGTCCCCTGCCGTCAGGGTTAGGTAGGATACACTGTACAAGTAGTTGTACCAACCGCAATTCCTTTTCCATTTTCCCCCTTGTCTACGTTGCCACCTGTCGGAGACCCCTTGAGCGTATAAAAGGAGGCCCATGCGCAACGTAGGGCGGGGGGTTTCGAAGCCAGAAAAACACTCATGCTCGGTCTCGTTAGCAGCTGGTGCGTACTGTAGCACTCAGCGCTCCTGAGCAAGAACTCAATACAATCAGACAAGCAGCAGTAGGAGTATTATCTCTCCGGAGAGCTCCGAAGCTGGTTAAAACTGCTCGTGTGCTTCGCCTCGATCCGCTCTTCGTGCGACCTCCGCCCCCCGCCGAACCGAAAGGGGCTCGGTCCGCCAGTCCCATAGGTGTTCGTGAATCAGCTTCCCCAACATCTTTGGCGCGCCAGGTAGGGGGTGTCGAGGTTGTGTGAACCTGATCCGGCGTTCACACGAGCTTGATCTTTATCTTCTTCATAGACATGCCACCGAAGAAGAAGACTTCGGCGGCAGCTGTTCCGTCCACGTCGATCCCACCACCACCGGAGCAAACGAGTGGTGGGGTAGACGCCGGCGGAAGAACGGGCGTCGACGAGGGAGCTCACGGTGCTGCTAGGTCCAAGGACAAGGCTGCGCAGACCTCGGCGTCCATACATGCACCGCGCCCGTCTCAGGAGGCGCAGGATCGACAGCGTCATGGTATTCGCAGTGCCATACGTTTGTTGGACCAAGATCGGGCTGGTGGATCTCGGGGTGCTCAAGACTAGCATGCATGCCAACGTGCTGGCACGAGCGAGACACGGTCGTTCGGACGGGATACTGCTCCTTCTAACATAGTTAGAAGTCCGAGCATATCCCGCTCCTCGCACCGTTCGCCACTGCCACCCACCACTCCAGCAGAAGCTTTGGTGCGAGCTCAACTGTTCCTGGATTACCCTCCAACAGAAGACAAGATCGATCAATGGAGGGCCACCATTCAGAGTCTCATCGGCTTCGCCAACGGCGACACTCCACGGCAGCCGAGTGCGTCCCTACCGCCGCAGGACTGCCAGGCACGAGCCGGTGGCGACGAAACCGGTGGGGGTGCAACCACCATGCACTCTCCACCCCGAAGGCCAAGATCGCCGACTCGCCGGATCCACCTCGACAGCGACTCCACTGCATCATCAGATCCACGAGCTCATCACGATCAGCGCCAAGTTCTTCATGAACGACAGCAAGAAGACGCTCGTACTCGCATCAAGCACCGAAGAGAAGCGCGGCGTCAATCGGACCAGCGCGCTGGGCCCTCTGTCGACATGCATGCACCAGGGGAACCAGGCGACTTGCCGTACGCGGTAGGTTGCCCTGCGTTCACTCGCGAGCTGCGGCAAGTCCAGTGGCCCAGCACGAAGAATTTCAAGCCAGATGTACCAGAGAAGTACGACGGCAAGTCGCATCCGTCTGAGTTCCTCAGCATCTACACCATCGCGGTGCAAGCTGCTGGGGGGCGGGACGACAAGATCCTGGCCAACTACTTCCCGCTGGTGCTCAAGCCCAATGTCAGATCCTGGCTCATGCACTTGCCAGACAACTCCATATCCTCTTGGGCAGACCTATGCCATCAGTTTGTCGGCACCTTTACAGGCGGCCACAAGCCTCATGGCCAAGAGAGCGACCTTCATCTGCTCGCCCAGAAGGAAGGAGAGCCCCTGCGCAAGTACATTCAGAGATTCAGCCGCGTACAACACAACATCCCAGATGTCCACCCTGCCGCGGTAATCAGTGTGTTCCACCAGAACATGTGAAACCGCAGGATGCGGGAGGAGATGGCTATGTGCAAGATCAGAGACGTCAGTGAGCTATATGCCCTGGCTGACAAGTGTGCACGTGCTGAGGAAGGGAGGAAACTCCCCGGAGAGAATATAGGAGCAGGAGGATCTGATAGTGAGGAGACTGCCCCGGCAAAGAAAAACCGGCGGCGGAACAACAGGAAGAAGAAAGGCAAAGATGTGCTAGTCGTTGAGCAGTCCGGCAACAGAGGTGGCGCCAAGAAAGCCAAAGCTGGTAGCTCCGCCAAGGAGGCTGTGGCGGTCGCCGACAAGCAGGACGGCACCAACAAGCAGTACTGCAAGATCCACCGTACCAAGGGCCATGACCTCCAGAGCTGCAAGAAGGTCGAGCAGCTTGTCGAGCAGCAAAAGGCTGAATACAAGCGACGCGACAAGGAGAAGGCCTTCTCATGGCCTCAAGAAAGCTGTGCCATTACTTCCAAGCACATGAGATCAGAGTCGTAACTCGTTTTCCGCTCAAGAGGATACTGCAAAATCCAGAAGCAACAGGCAGGATTGTCGAGTGGGCACTGGAACTGTCAAGCTTTGGCCTCAAGTTTGAGAGCACTTCAACTATCCAAAGCAGAGCATTGGCAGAGTTCATAGCAGAGTGGACGCCAACACAAGATGAAGAAGTTCCAGAAACGAGCATCCCCGTCAAGGAAGCAAGCAAAGAGTGGCTGATGTACTTTGATGGTGCTTTCTCGCTGCAAGGCGCCGGTGCGGGCGTGCTACTTGTTGCACCCATCGGAGAGCACCTCAAGTACATAGTCCAGATGCACTTTCCCAAGGAGCAAGCAACGAACAATACTGAAGAGTATGAAGGTTTGCTTGCCGGTCTCAGGATCGCATCAGACCTTGGAATCAAGAAGCTCATTGTCAGGGGTGACTCACAGCTTGTCGTCCGCCAAGTGAACAATAATTATCAGAGTCCGTTGATGGAAGCCTACGTTGATGAAGTGAGAAAGCTAGAAGAGCACTTTGACGGCCTACAGATGGAACATGTTCCAAGAGCTCAGAACGACATTGCCGATGGCCTGTCAAAGTGCGCCGCCCTTAAGTTACCTGTGGAACCAGGGATCTTTGTGCTCAAGCTGACTCAACCGTCTGTAACGCCATCAACTGGACAGAGCAAGAAGAGGAAGTTGATTTCTGGTGACTATTTTCCGGCGGAGCTCCCCGAAGCCGCCGCCAAGAAGGTCCTCAAGATCAACACCAAAGGTGCTGAGGAGCAGTCTGCTCCGGCAAGCCTTAGGGTTTCTTCCGTTGAAGCAGACGCTCCCGACAAGTTTTGCTCTGGCAAGCTTGCTGGGGAACGCCAAGCTCCGGCTGAGACGCAGGTTCTCGCCGTAGAAGCGGATGTTCCCGCAGCAGCAGATGTGCCTTTAGTCTTCGTTGTCGAGCCGCAAGCTCCAGCATGGGCACAGCAGATTGTCCGTTTCCTTCAGACAGGAGAACTTCCCGAAGAGCAAGAAGAAGCGGAAAGAGTAGCCCTGCAGTCAAGTATGTACCAGTTTGTCGACGACACACTGTACAGAAGAAGACTCAACGGCGTGAAATTAAAGTGTATTCACCGGGAGGACGGACAAAACCTGTTGGCAGAGATACATGGAGGCATATGTGGTCACCACATTGGCGCGAGAGCACTTGCCGGCAAAGCGTTCCGGCAAGGTTTCTTTTGGCCGACAGCCCTCCAGGATGCAACTGCACAAGTAACCAAGTGTGAAGCATGCCGGTTCCATTCCAAGCAGATACACCAGCCAGCTCAAGCTCTCCAAACGATCCCTTTATCCTGGCCATTTTTGGTCTGGGGGCTCGATATCCTCGGCCCTTTTCCCCGAGCTGTCGGGGGCTTTGAGTACTTGTACGTTGCAATCGACAAGTTCACAAAGTGTCCAGAAGTGGAACCAGTGAGGAAGGTGACAGCACTGTCAGCAGTCATGTTCTTCAGGTCGATTGTTTGCCGTTTCGGGATCCCTAACAGGATCATCACCGACAACAGCACACAATTCACGAGCCGCACCTTCATGCAGTACGTCCAAGATCTTGGCGCCAAGGTCTGCTTCGCTTCTGTTGCTCATCCGAGAAGCAACGGTCAAGCGGAGAGGGCAAATGCTGAAGTGCTGCGCGGGCTCAAGTCCAGGACTTTCGACAGGCTGCGCAAGTGCGGAAGAAACTGGATTGAGGAGTTGCCGGTGGTTCTTTGGTCGATCAGGACGATGCCAAATCGAGCCACTGGCCAAACACCTTTCGCTCTAGTCTATGGAGCAGAGGCAGTTCTCCCCACGGAACTCGTATACGGATCACCTCAAGTGCTCGCTTATGATGAGCTTGAGCAAGAGCAGCTGCGACAAGATGACGCGCTGCTCCTTGAGGAGGACCGTCTTCAGGCTGCTGTACGAGCTGCTCGATACCAGCAAGCTTTGCGCCGCTACCATAGCCGCAAAGTTAATGCCAGAAGTTTCGAGGAAGGCGACCTTGTTCTTCGGCGCGTTCAGTCCGCCAAGAATTCCAACAAGTTGACGCCGAAGTGGGAAGGCCCTTACCGGGTGAAACGAGTCACTAGGCCTGGCGCTGTCCGCCTTGAGACCGAAGATGGCATTCCGGTGAGCAACTCCTGGAACATTGAGCATCTTCGTAAGTTTTACCCGTAGGGCGCGGTTGCCGGACTCTTTTCCGGCAACCACCTTTTGTACAAGTCTTGCCGATGTTGCATGTAATCCTTTGTACAAAGCCGGGCGCAGACCCCGTGCATAAGTAAAGCTCATGTGCTCCGCACATCTTGTCAATATCATGCTGTCTACTTTATTTTTGCATGCGTTATCTGACACTTTGTGCAGCGCCTACCCTCGGTAAGCAATAACGAGCCGTAAGGCTCCATATCTTTATTTTCTCTTCTTTCTTTTTCTCAAAAAGGAAAGGAAGGTTCCCTCGCACACAAGTTTTCCAGGGGGAAAGGAGAAGATAATGGTGTGGACTAGGCATCGTTCAAGGAAGTTTTGCCTTACTGGAAAGCAAACGACAAAAAAGCTAAGTTGCCAAAGTTTGAGCAATCAGTTTTAAATTTTTAAGTTATCTTCCTCGAACGACCGTACTTTGTATGGAAAACCTGTGCGCGGAGGAACCAACTCGTAGCTAGTTGCGCCCTTACTTTGTTTCGAGGCCGCTCAACAACTTAAGTGAGCTGCGACTAGTTGCGACAAGGTTTCTTGTCCGTAGCGGCACCGCCAGCAGGCTGCTGATGTCCCGCACTCAGCGCTCACGGCTAAGGTGCCTGCGCCGACAAGTTCCCTAAAAGCTTAGGGAAAAAACATACAAAGGAAGGGATCAAGTAAAGGAAATAACACAGCAATCTCTACCCAAAATAGAGTTATATTACAAGATAGCTTGTCGCAGCTCTAACAGATTGTTCTCATGACAAGACCGGCAGCGACAAAGAAAAAGAGAAAACGGGTGGCCTAATCTACGCGATCGCCCTCAACCCTCTTGATCTCGCTCACCTTGTCCACAATGGGTGCGACAAGGGCCTTGAGCGCTTCCAGATCAGCATCCGGCGGCAGGGACCTGAGGATGTTGGTGAGGTTGAGGCCTGGGTTGCGGAAGGCCACCTTCACCAGCACCTTTTGAAGAACTCCCGCGCAGATCTTGCGCGACTCGTCGGCCAGCTGCTTTGGGATCTTCTCCCGGAGTCGCTGGAGGGCCGTCGCCACGCCTTTGAAGAACAAGCTGAGCTTGGCACTAGGTTGGAGGTGCTCGTTGGAAGAATACCCGAGGTCCTCCATCCCCAGCTGCGCCAGCTCCCCGTCGATGGCGGCGGCAACATTCACGAGACCCTTGGTCCAGTGCTCCACAGTCTCCCTAAGAGCATTCTGGGCGGCAGCAGCACTCGCCAGCAGCGCCTCGTCGGCCTTGATCTTCTCCTTCAAGGCCACTTCCTGCTCCCTGGCGCCGTCCAGCGTCTTCGTCAAAGTGGCCAGCTTCAACTCAAGATCTGCGTTGGAGTCCTTGGCGGTGCTAAGCTCTTTGCTCCTCTCAGCGAGACGACCCTGCAGCTTGCCATGAGCGGCGGCGTCCTTCTCGCACTCACGCTTGAGCGCGGCAAGCTCCTCGCTGCTCGCCTTGAGATCGGCCTCCAGCTGCGCCATCTTCGTCTCCAGCTCCTTCTTGGCGGTCTCGGCAGCTGCGGCAGCATCCTTTGCTTCCTTGAGAGCCCCGCCAATTGCTTGCTCGCGCGCGGCAAGCTCCTCCTCGTGGCTGTCAAGGTTGACCTTGCGCTGCGCCAATTCGCCTTCCTGCGTAGATAGCTTCTCGGCAGCGAGCCGCTGTTGCTCTTCAACCTCAGCCTTCTTGAGGAGGAAGGCTTTCCGCTCCTCGACGACTTGCTCCCGCTCCTCTGCCAGGGATCGGAGAGCTTCCTGCCTGAGACCCCGGAGCTCCTCCATGCGCTTCTCGATGTCCACTCCCGCCTTCGCGACAAGCGCTTCTCGGGATTCCAGCTTGGCCTGTCGGGCGCGGTAAAGCGACAACAGCTTCTGCAGCAGCCGCTCCTCCTCAGGCTCGTCGCTGCTGCTGCTTGGCGTGTCGACCAGCGTCAGCCCAGCGGGGGCGAGCACCTCTCCATCCAAGGTTTCTCCTTCGACCAGCGCCCTGGAGCTTGACGCCCAGGGGAGCTTGATGAAGATGCCATCGCCGGCCTTCAAATAGGCGCCAGGCTGGGGCTCTTCGGAGCCTGGCGCTGCAGCAGCGGCGGAGGGATCGGCGGTCGGCGTAGCGCCTGACGCTCCTGCGGCCTCGGGGCCGTCAGTGCGTTCGCCGGATCCCTCGCCAGCTTCTGCGGCGGCAACTTTGGCGGCCTCTTCGCCGGCGGGATCATCAGCGCCGGCTTCTCCTTCGGTGGCAACGGCGTCGTCGGTATTGCTGTGCGCGCCATCCTCGCCGGCGACCTCGGTTTCCATCGGCTCCGTGGCAGATGGATCTGACGAATGGAAAAAAAGAGAAAAGTCAAGCAAATATCCAAAAAGAAAATCAGAAGAAGAAGAACCCAAGGGAAGTTTTCAAGCAACCTGTACTAGGATCTGCAGTCATGGTCTCAACCACTGGAGGATCACTGGTGCTGTCCCTTGCCGGAGAACTGTCCCTTGCTGGAGAGTTCTCCCTTGCCGGAGAACGCTCCCTTGCCAGGGAATTCTCCCTTGGCGGTGTAGTCGAAGCAGATGGCACTTCGGGAACGGCTTCCGGGCTCTCCTGGTGAGGCTGCTCTGCTCCTGCACAAACCAACAGTCAGATATCAGCAAATAAAGATCACCCATGCGCGCCTGACAGCAGGAAGTAAACTATATACTTACGTTGGGGGCTGCGATGGGGGCTGCTTTGGGGAAAAGTTGCCGGGTCCGGCAAGGTGGTCTCGGGCACGCCCCCTGCTGTCGCGGTGGGTTCGTCCTCAATGACAATCACCGAGACCTTGGCTCTCTTCGCCGCTCTCTGGGCTAGAGTCCTGAAAAGGGATGGGTTCGGAGTAAAGCAAATCAGATACAAGGCAAAACAGCAAGAATTGAAGAACTACAAGTACA
This sequence comes from Triticum dicoccoides, assembly GCF_002162155.2. Lineage (NCBI taxonomy): Eukaryota > Viridiplantae > Streptophyta > Magnoliopsida > Poales > Poaceae > Triticum > Triticum dicoccoides. Next base: position 363,578,371 of record NC_041387.1, on the reverse strand, counting down.
ACAAAGAATCTTACTCTTCTTCTTCCTCGTCGGAGCTGAGCGCGGAGAGATCGAAGTCCGGCTCGCCTCCGGTGCGACGAGGCGGAGGAGTAGGCTCCCTTGTCCGCTTGGCAGGAGCAGTAGCGGTGGACCGGGAAGACCCCGCTCCAGTTGCCGCAGCGGCGTGAGGCGCTCCCGCGGCAATAGTGCTTGCCGCGGTAGAGCGTGTCACGCGGCACGGCGGCTGTTGATTCGCCTGCCGCCCCGCTACGTCCCCGGCCTTGCGGAGACGCCTTCTTGGTGGAGCTGGGGGCTCCGCTTGCAGCGAGCTGGCTGAAGGTGGCGAGGAGGAGGAGCCGATCTTCAACGAGTCGCTCGCGCCCTCGGCGGGCTCGCTCGACTCAACTTCAGGCCCGACAAGCTCTTCCTCGCCGGCAAACTCCTCTCGCTCGACAAGGCTTGCCGCCTCTGCTGCCTCTGCCTCCTCCACGGTGAATCCAGCTCACCCGCGGCAGCGGGTGCTGCCGCCTCTTCCAGCCTAGTGGCGATGCGCTGCATCTCCGCATTGGTGGTGTCGTAGGTGAGGCTCTTCTGTTCGTCAGAGCGGACCGACACTTCTACCAAGCCGTCAAAGAAATCCCGCACGACGTCGTCCGCAGGCTCTTGCCAGGTTGGGACGATTCCATGCGAATCGCACAGCGGCATCATTGCACGGATGCAGTCGAGCGAGGAGTTGTTGCACAACGGAACGACACCCCTCGGCAACATGAACACTTCGGGATGCTGAGGATCGCGCTTGAACAGCTCTAGGATCATCGCGTCCAGCTCCAGGACGGTGCAGTTGAAGTTGAGGCCCGGGCGCAGCCTCATGATATCCGCCGAGTTTTGGAACTCCCAGGCGGGTCTCCTCCTCTCCTACAGGGGGGCGATGCGGCGGCGAAGGAAATCTGCACCAACGGCGCCTACGGTGAGCCTAGCAAGCCTGAGGCGTAAGATCCGGATGACGGCAATCTTCAGCCTATCGTCTTCCAGGGCCACGTTGCTCCAATCGTTGTCGCGCGCTATTGGGACTTGGCGCTAGGCGGTGAATGGCTGCGGGTTCTCCTCGACAATCCAGCACCATTCTGCTCTCCATTCCTCCCACTTGCTGCGGAGCTCTCCCTCCAGATAAGCTTCCTTCTTGCCAGCTCTTGAGATCCAGGCGATTCCGCCGGATAAAGGTTCTCCTCTCTCGACTCGGGGCATAAAGAAGTGGCAAAAAAGAGCGACATTTGGATGGACTCTGACAAAGTTTTCGCGGAGATGTGCGAAAACTGCCATAGTCAAAACGGCATTGGGGGTGAAGTCAAGGAGGCGGAACCTGTAGGTGTTCATGATATCGCAGAAAAATTCAGAGAAAGGCGGGCAGAGCCCGCAGTAGAAGAACAGTGCGAAGAAAGGGTATCCATTCGGAGCCAGTTCCGAAGCGGCAGCTGGGAGTACCTTCGTGCGCGGATGCGCTCGCGTCTCCGTCGACCATAAGAGGTAGTAGTACTCCC